>NC_090830.1:34358524-34718845 GCF_028021215.1 Eschrichtius robustus
TCACTCAGCCATGAAATCAACGTCATAAGGCTAGTAGCAGCATGATGAGTGGATTTAGGTACGACGATTCTAAGTCAAATAAGTCACACAGAAAAAGACACTTATCATAAGATATCACTTATAGAGGGAATGTAAAAACCGCTACCCTTGAACTGAATTACAAAACAGAACAGAGTCACACGGTTAGAAAAGACACTATGGCTGCCTAACGGGAAAGGTGAGGTGGGGTGATGCCTAAAACAAGGGTTTCAAATTAGCTCAGATACCGTTCCATAAACCAATACGTAATAGACAAGACCTACTCCTTGCTCAGGGAACTGGACTCAACACCCCCTATTCACCGCCCAGGAATATATCTGACTAGTAAGAATCTTAAAACCTATGTATTGATATCTCTCTGTAAGTGAGTCAAGTGGGTGTAAAGCTGCATAAACACAGCAGTGAAAAGCAGCTAAACCCCATTATAAAACTCAATTAATTTTAAAAACCCGTGAAACAAAGACAGTGAAACAGAGAGAAATTCTTACAAAATTCGTTCAGGGGCTGTGATGCCACCTGGATTGACCATATCTAGACCCGAGGCTGATTGAGACATAAGGGTGGACACTCTTGGGGCTGAGAGGTTTGGTGAGGTTGGGTGAGCAAACGCAGACGCTTTAAAGTAATACTGCGTGGTACCCATCCCATGGGTCCCAAATCTCCAGGCTCAAGGGCATCTTCCTACATCGAAAACATGCATGAGAAACCCAGAAGATGGTCCACCGAGTGATCGGGAAAGGTTTCTAAAACGCACCTCATTTCTCATATCCTTGTGCTCGGGTTCGCCATTCCAGCCGCTTTACTAGCAATCTCCCTCCTTGGAGAATCAGTACCTTTAACCTCCTGTTCCATACAGGTTGCAATTTGTCCTGAGAATGAACGGGAAGAGGGGGAACCAATGAGAGACTAGCTCTAGGTGTTGGGACAGGCAAAGGTCACTCTATTTTCCCATCAGGAAGAATAATTAACCACAGGCTCAGTCTGCCGCCCGGAAGCAGAATAGGGCCTAAAGCAATCCTGCGCTTTTGCGGCCAGCTCCCAAGAGAGCGAGTTGAAAAATGGAGCTCAGGGGCACTGCAATTCACAAACCTGCAGACGTATAAATGATAACTCTCGTCTACAAATATATTGGGGGAAGGCAACAACGAGGATTTGAAAGCAAGGCAGAATTGCAGGAAACAGATTTCAGGAGGCAGATTCGAATCGCCTTTAAAGCACAGGAAAAGCGGCAAAACCTCGACAATGATGCCCTTGGCCAAAAAGGGCGTATGCGTTTTTTCCTGAATATATTCAGGAAAAAACGCATACGCCCTTTTTTGCCAACCAAGCAACCTGGAAAGGCAAATCAGCGCTACAAAGAAGGCTCGCTTCCCGTCGGTCAAAAGGGCCATGCTGAATAAAGTTTCAAAACCAGAAATGCAGGACAGGCCATGGAGAAACGGGAGCCTTGCTACGCTGATGGGCAGGATGTAAATTGCCAACAGCCACTCTGGAGAAGTTTACGGTGTGTCCTGAAACATCTACAAAACTCAGCTTAGAGAGCATAGGGCACTTCCACTCATGGGCGTATAAATTGGGAAAACTAAAAATCAGCAAGACACAGGCACCCCAAAGTTTAGGGCTGCTCTGTTGACAAGAACCTCCACTTCGTTACACCTTAAATATCCCAGGAAAGAGAAAAATGGATAAAGAAGTTGTGGTCCTTATGTACAATGGAATATCACTCAGCCATGAAATCAACGTCATAAGGCTAGTAGCAGCATGATGAGTGGATTTAGGTACGACGATTCTAAGTGAAATAAGTCACACAGAAAAAGACACTTATCATAAGATATCACTTATAGAGGGAATGTAAAAACCGCTACCCTTGAACTGAATTACAAAACAGAACAGAGTCACACGGTTAGAAAAGACACTATGGCTGCCTAACGGGAAAGGTGAGGTGGGGTGATGCATAAAACAAGGGTTTCAAATTAGCTCAGATACCGTTCCATAAACCCAATACGTAATAGACAAGACCTACTCCTTGCTCAGGGAACTGGACTCAACACCGCCTATTCACCGCCCAAGAATATATCTGACTAGTAAGAATCTCAACACCTATGTATTGATATCTCTCTGTAAGTGAGTCAAGTGGGTGTAAAGCTGCATAAACACAGCAGTGAAAAGCAGCTAAACCCCATTATAAAACTCAATTAATTTCAAAAACCCGTGAAACAAAGACAGTGAAAGAGAGAGAAATTCTTACAAAATTCGTTCAGGGGCTGTGATGCCACCTGGATTGACCATGTCTAGACCCACAGCTGATTGAGACATAAGGGTGGACACTCTTAGGGCTGAGAGGTTTGGTGAGGTTGGGTGAGCAAACGCAGACGCTTTAAAGTAATACTGCGTGGTACCCATCCCATGGGTCCCAAATCTCCAGGTTCAAGGGCATCTGCCTACATCGAAAACATGCATGAGAAACCCAGAAGATGGTCCACCGAGTGATCGGGAAAGGTTTCTAAAACGCACCTCATTTCTCATCTCCTTGTGCTCGGGTTCGCCATTCCAGCGGCTTTACTAGCAATCTCCCTCCTTGGAGAATCAGCACCTTTAACCTCCTGTTCCATACAGGTGGCAATTTGAACTGAGGATGAACGGGAAGACGGGGAACCAATGAGAGACTAGCTCTAGGTGTTGGGACAGGCACAGGTCACTCTAGTTTCCCATCAGGAAGAAGACTTAACCACAGGCTCAGTCTGCCGCCCGGAAGCAGAATAGGGCCTAAAGCAATCCTGCGCTTTTGCGGCCAGCTCCCAAGAGAGCGAGTTGAAAAATGGAGCTCAGGGGCACTGCAATTCACAAACCTGCAGACTTATAAATGATAACTCTCGTCTACAAATATATTGAGGGAAGGCAACAAAGAGGATTTGAAAGCAAGGCAGAATTGCAGGAAACAGATTTCAGGAGGCAGATTCGAATCGCCTTTAAAGCACAGGAAAAGCGGCAAAACCTCGACAATGATGCCCTTGGCCAAAAAGGGCGTATGCGTTTTTTCCTGAATATATTCAGGAAAAAACGCATACGCCCTTTTTGGCCAACCAAGCAACCTGGAAAGGCAAATCAGCGCTACAAAGAAGTCTCGCTTCCCATCGGTCAAAAGGGCCATGCTGAATAAAGTGTCAAAACCAGAAATGCAGGACAGGCCACGGAGAAACGGGAGCCTTGCTACGCTGATGGGCGGGATGTAAATTGCCAACAGCCACTCTGGAGAAGTGTACGGTGTGTCCTGAAACATTTACAAAACTCAGCTTAGAGAGTATAGGGCACTTCCACTCATGGGCGTATAAATTGGGAAAACTAAAAATCAGCAAGACACAAGCACCCCAAAGTTTAGGGCTGCTCTGTTGACAAGAACCTCCACTTCGTTACACCTTAAATATCCCAGGAAAGAGAAAAATGGATAAAGAAGTTGTGCTCCTTATGTACAATGGAATATCACTCAGCCATGAAATCAACGTCATAAGGCTAGTAGCAGCATGATGAGTGGATTTAGGTACGACGATTCTAAGTGAAATAAGTCACACAGAAAAAGACACTTATCATAAGATATCACTTATAGAGGGAATGTAAAAACCGCTACCCTTGAACTGAATTACAAAACAGAACAGAGTCACACGGTTAGAAAAGACACTATGGCTGCCTAACGGGAAAGGTGAGGTGGGGTGATGCATAAAACAAGGGTTTCAAATTAGCTCAGATACCGTTCCATAAACCCAATATGTAATAGACAAGACCTACTCCTTGCTCAGGGAACTGGACTCAACACCCCCTATTCACCGCCCAAGAATATATCTGACTAGTAAGAATCTCAACACCTATGTATTGATATCTCTCTGTAAGTGAGTCAAGTGGGTGTAAAGCTGCATAAACACAGCAGTGAAAAGCAGCTAAACCCCATTATAAAACTCAATTAATTTCAAAAACCCGTGAAACAAAGACAGTGAAAGAGAGAGAAATTCTTACAAAATTCGTTCAGGGGCTGTGATGCCACCTGGATTGACCATATCTAGACCCGCAGCTGATTGAGACATAAGGGTGGACACTCTTGGGGCTGAGAGGTTTGGTGAGGTTGGGTGAGCAAACGCAGACGCTTTAAAGTAATACTGCGTGGTACCCATCCCATGGGTCCCAAATCTCCAGGTTCAAGGGCATCTGCCTACATCGAAAACATGCATGAGAAACCCAGAAGATGGTCCACCGAGTGATCGGGAAAGGTTTCTAAAACGCACCTCATTTCTCATCTCCTTGTGCTCGGGTTCGCCATTCCAGCCGCTTTACTAGCAATCTCCCTCCTTGGAGAATCAGCACCTTTAACCTCCTGTTCCATACAGGTTGCAATTTGTCCTGAGGATGAACGGGAAGAGGGGGAACCAATGAGAGACTAGCTCTAGGTGTTGGGACAGGCACAGGTCACTCTAGTTTCCCATCAGGAAGAAGACTTAACCACAGGCTCAGTCTGCCGCCCGGAAGCAGAATAGGGCCTAAAGCAATCCTGCGCTTTTGCGGCCAGCTCCCAAGAGAGCGAGTTGAAAAATGGAGCTCAGGGGCACTGCAATTCACAAACCTGCAGACTTATAAATGATAACTCTCGTCTACAAATATATTGAGGGAAGGCAACAAAGAGGATTTGAAAGCAAGGCAGAATTGCAGGAAACAGATTTCAGGAGGCAGATTCGAATCGCCTTTAAAGCACAGGAAAAGCGGCAAAACCTCGACAATGATGCCCTTGGCCAAAAAGGGCGTATGCGTTTTTTCCTGAATATATTCAGGAAAAAACGCATATGCCCTTTTTGGCCAACCAAGCAACCTGGAAAGGCAAATCAGCGCTACAAAGAAGTCTCGCTTCCCATCGGTCAAAAGGGCCATGCTGAATAAAGTGTCAAAACCAGAAATGCAGGACAGGCCACGGAGAAACGGGAGCCTTGCTACGCTGATGGGCGGGATGTAAATTGCCAACAGCCACTCAGGAGAAGTGTACGGTGTGTCCTGAAATATTTACAAAACTCAGCTTAGAGAGCATAGGGCACTTCCACTCATGGGCGTATAAATTGGGAAAACTAAAAATCAGCAAGACACAAGCACCCCAAAGTTTAGGGCTGCTCTGTTGACAAGAACCTCCACTTCGTTACACCTTAAATATCCCAGGAAAGAGAAAAATGGATAAAGAAGTTGTGCTCCTTATGTACAATGGAATATCACTCAGCCATGAAATCAACGTCATAAGGCTAGTAGCAGCATGATGAGTGGATTTAGGTACGACGATTCTAAGTCAAATAAGTCACACAGAAAAAGACACTTATCATAAGATATCACTTATAGAGGGAATGTAAAAACCGCTACCCTTGAACTGAATTACAAAACAGAACAGAGTCACACGGTTAGAAAACACACTATGGCTGCCTAACGGGAAAGGTGAGGTGGGGTGATGCATAAATCAAGGGTTTCAAATTAGCTCAGATACCGTTCCATAAACCCAATACGTAATAGACAAGACCTACTCCTTGCTCAGGGAACTGGACTCAACACCCCCTATTCACCGCCCAGGAATATATCTGACTAGTAAGAATCTTAAAACCTATGTATTGATATCTCTCTGTAAGTGAGTCAAGTGGGTGTAAAGCTGCATAAACACAGCAGTGAAAAGCAGCTAAACCCCATTATAAAACTCGATTAATTTTAAAAACCCGTGAAACAAAGACAGTGAAACAGAGAGAAATTCTTACAAAATTCGTTCAGGGGCTGTGATGCCACCTGGATTGACCATATCTAGACCCGAGGCTGATTGAGACATAAGGGTGGACACTCTTGGGGCTGAGAGGTTTGGTGAGGTTGGGTGAGCAAACGCAGACGCTTTAAAGTAATACTGCGTGGTACCCATCCCATGGGTCCCAAATCTCCAGGTTCAAGGGCATCTTCCTACATCGAAAACATGCATGAGAAACCCAGAAGATGGTCCACCGAGTGATCGGGAAAGGTTTCTAAAACGCACCTCCTTTCTCATCTCCTTGTGCTCGGGTTCGCCATTCCAGCCGCTTTACTAGCAATCTCCCTCCTTGGAGAATCAGCACCTTTAACCTCCTGTTCCATACAGGTGGCAATTTGAACTGAGGATGAACGGGAAGACGGGGAACCAATGAGAGACTAGCTATAGGTGTTGGGAAAGGCACAGGTCACTCTAGTTTCCCATCAGGAAGAAGACTTAACCACAGGCTCAGTCTGCCGCCCGGAAGCAGAATAGGGCCTAAAGCAATCCTGCGCTTTTGCGGCCAGCTCCCAAGAGAGCGAGTTGAAAAATGGAGCTCAGGGGCACTGCAATTCACAAACCTGCAGACTTATAAATGATAACTCTCGTCTACAAATATATTGAGGGAAGGCAACAAAGAGGATTTGAAAGCAAGGCAGAATTGCAGGAAACAGATTTCAGGATGCAGATTCGAATCGCCTTTAAAGCACAGGAAAAGCGGCAAAACCTCAACAATGATGCCCTTGGCCAAAAAGGGCGTATGCGTTTTTTCCTGAATATATTCAGGAAAAAACGCATACGCCCTTTTTGGCCAACCAAGCAACCTGGAAAGGCAAATCAGCGCTACAAAGAAGTCTCGCTTCCCATCGGTCAAAAGGGCCATGCTGAATAAAGTGTCAAAACCAGAAATGCAGGACAGGCCACGGAGAAACGGGAGCCTTGCTACGCTGATGGGCGGGATGTAAATTGCCAACAGCCACTCTGGAGAAGTGTACGGTGTGTCCTGAAACATTTACAAAACTCAGCTTAGAGAGCATAGGGCACTTCCACTCATGGGCGTATAAAATGGGAAAACTAAAAATCAGCAAGACACAAGCACCCCAAAGTTTAGGGCTGCTCTGTTGACAAGAACCTCCACTTCGTTACACCTTAAATATCCCAGGAAAGAGAAAAATGGATAAAGAAGTTGTGGTCCTTATGTACAAAGGAATATCACTCAGCCATGAAATCAACGTCATAAGGCTAGTAGCAGCATGATGAGTGGATTTAGGTACGACGATTCTAAGTCAAATAAGTCACACAGAAAAAGACACTTATCATAAGATATCACTTATAGAGGGAATGTAAAAACCGCTACCCTTGAACTGAATTACAAAACAGAACAGAGTCACACGGTTAGAAAAGACACTATGGCTGCCTAACGGGAAAGGTGAGGTGGGGTGATGCCTAAAACAAGGGTTTCAAATTAGCTCAGATACCGTTCCATAAACCCAATACGTAATAGACAAGACCTACTCCTTGCTCAGGGAACTGGACTCAACACCCCCTATTCACCGCCCAGGAATATATCTGACTAGTAAGAATCTTAAAACCTATGTATTGATATCTCTCTGTAAGTGAGTCAAGTGGGTGTAAAGCTGCATAAACACAGCAGTGAAAAGCAGCTAAACCCCATTATAAAACTCGATTAATTTTAAAAACCCGTGAAACAAAGACAGTGAAACAGAGAGAAATTCTTACAAAATTCGTTCAGGGGCTGTGATGCCACCTGGATTGACCATATCTAGACCCGAGGCTGATTGAGACATAAGGGTGGACACTCTTGGGGCTGAGAGGTTTGGTGAGGTTGGGTGAGCAAACGCAGACGCTTTAAAGTAATACTGCGTGGTACCCATCCCATGGGTCCCAAATCTCCAGGTTCAAGGGCATCTGCCTACATCGAAAACATGCATGAGAAACCCAGAAGATGGTCCACCGAGTGATCGGGAAAGGTTTCTAAAACGCACCTCATTTCTCATATCCTTGTGCTCGGGTTCGCCATTCCAGCCGCTTTACTAGCAATCTCCCTCCTTGGAGAATCAGTACCTTTAACCTCCTGTTCCATACAGGTTGCAATTTGTCCTGAGAATGAACGGGAAGAGGGGGAACCAATGAGAGACTAGCTCTAGGTGTTGGGACAGGCAAAGGTCACTCTATTTTCCCATCAGGAAGAATAATTAACCACAGGCTCAGTCTGCCGCCCGGAAGCAGAATAGGGCCTAAAGCAATCCTGCGCTTTTGCGGCCAGCTCCCAAGAGAGCGAGTTGAAAAATGGAGCTCAGGGGCACTGCAATTCACAAACCTGCAGACGTATAAATGATAACTCTCGTCTACAAATATATTGGGGGAAGGCAACAACGAGGATTTGAAAGCAAGGCAGAATTGCAGGAAACAGATTTCAGGAGGCAGATTCGAATCGCCTTTAAAGCACAGGAAAAGCGGCAAAACCTCGACAATGATGCCCTTGGCCAAAAAGGGCGTATGCGTTTTTTCCTGAATATATTCAGGAAAAAACGCATACGCCCTTTTTGGCCAACCAAGCAACCTGGAAAGGCAAATCAGCGCTACAAAGAAGTCTCGCTTCCCATCGGTCAAAAGGGCCATGCTGAATAAAGTGTCAAAACCAGAAATGCAGGACAGGCCACGGAGAAACGGGAGCCTTGCTACGCTGATGGGCGGGATGTAAATTGCCAACAGCCACTCTGGAGAAGTGTACGGTGTGTCCTGAAACATTTACAAAACTCAGCTTAGAGAGCATAGGGCACTTCCACTCATGGGCGTATAAAATGGGAAAACTAAAAATCAGCAAGACACAAGCACCCCAAAGTTTAGGGCTGCTCTGTTGACAAGAACCTCCACTTCGTTACACCTTAAATATCCCAGGAAAGAGAAAAATGGATAAAGAAGTTGTGGTCCTTATGTACAAAGGAATATCACTCAGCCATGAAATCAACGTCATAAGGCTAGTAGCAGCATGATGAGTGGATTTAGGTACGACGATTCTAAGTCAAATAAGTCACACAGAAAAAGACACTTATCATAAGATATCACTTATAGAGGGAATGTAAAAACCGCTACCCTTGAACTGAATTACAAAACAGAACAGAGTCACACGGTTAGAAAACACACTATGGCTGCCTAACGGGAAAGGTGAGGTGGGGTGATGCCTAAAACAAGGGTTTCAAATTAGCTCAGATACCGTTCCATAAACCCAATACGTAATAGACAAGACCTACTCCTTGCTCAGGGAACTGGACTCAACACCCCCTATTCACCGCCCAGGAATATATCTGACTAGTAAGAATCTTAAAACCTATGTATTGATATCTCTCTGTAAGTGAGTCAAGTGGGTGTAAAGCTGCATAAACACAGCAGTGAAAAGCAGCTAAACCCCATTATAAAACTCGATTAATTTTAAAAACCCGTGAAACAAAGACAGTGAAACAGAGAGAAATTCTTACAAAATTCGTTCAGGGGCTGTGATGCCACCTGGATTGACCATATCTAGACCCGAGGCTGATTGAGACATAAGGGTGGACACTCTTGGGGCTGAGAGGTTTGGTGAGGTTGGGTGAGCAAACGCAGACGCTTTAAAGTAATACTGCGTGGTACCCATCCCATGGGTCCCAAATCTCCAGGCTCAAGGGCATCTTCCTACATCGAAAACATGCATGAGAAACCCAGAAGATGGTCCACCGAGTGATCGGGAAAGGTTTCTAAAACGCACCTCCTTTCTCATCTCCTTGTGCTCGGGTTCGCCATTCCAGCCGCTTTACTAGCAATCTCCCTCCTTGGAGAATCAGCACCTTTAACCTCCTGTTCCATACAGGTGGCAATTTGAACTGAGGATGAACGGGAAGACGGGGAACCAATGAGAGACTAGCTCTAGGTGTTGGGACAGGCACAGGTCACTCTAGTTTCCCATCAGGAAGAAGACTTAACCACAGGCTCAGTCTGCCGCCCGGAAGCAGAATAGGGCCTAAAGCAATCCTGCGCTTTTGCGGCCAGCTCCCAAGAGAGCGAGTTGAAAAATGGAGCTCAGGGGCACTGCAATTCACAAACCTGCAGACTTATAAATGATAACTCTCGTCTACAAATATATTGAGGGAAGGCAACAAAGAGGATTTGAAAGCAAGGCAGAATTGCAGGAAACAGATTTCAGGAGGCAGATTCGAATCGCCTTTAAAGCACTGGAAAAGCGGCAAAACCTCGACAATGATGCCCTTGGCCTAAAAGGGCGTATGCGTTTTTTCCTGAATATATTCAGGAAAAAACGCATACGCCCTTTTTGGCCAACCAAGCAACCTGGAAAGGCAAATCAGCGCTACACAGAAGTCTCGCTTCCCATCGGTCAAAAGGGCCATGCTGAATAAAGTGTCAAAACCAGAAATGCAGGACAGGCCACGGAGAAACGGGAGCCTTGCTACGCTGATGGGCGGGATGTAAATTGCCAACAGCCACTCTGGAGAAGTGTACGGTGTGTCCTGAAACATTTACAAAACTCAGCTTAGAGAGCATAGGGCACTTCCACTCATGGGCGTATAAAATGGGAAAACTAAAAATCAGCAAGACACAAGCACCCCAAAGTTTAGGGCTGCTCTGTTGACAAGAACCTCCACTTCGTTACACCTTAAATATCCCAGGAAAGAGAAAAATGGATAAAGAAGTTGTGGTCCTTATGTACAAAGGAATATCACTCAGCCATGAAATCAACGTCATAAGGCTAGTAGCAGCATGATGAGTGGATTTAGGTACGACGATTCTAAGTCAAATAAGTCACACAGAAAAAGACACTTATCATAAGATATCACTTATAGAGGGAATGTAAAAACCGCTACCCTTGAACTGAATTACAAAACAGAACAGAGTCACACGGTTAGAAAAGACACTATGGCTGCCTAACGGGAAAGGTGAGGTGGGGTGATGCATAAAACAAGGGTTTCAAATTAGCTCAGATACCGTTCCATAAACCCAATATGTAATAGACAAGACCTACTCCTTGCTCAGGGAACTGGACTCAACACCCCCTATTCACCGCCCAAGAATATATCTGACTAGTAAGAATCTCAACACCTATGTATTGATATCTCTCTGTAAGTGAGTCAAGTGGGTGTAAAGCTGCATAAACACAGCAGTGAAAAGCAGCTAAACCCCATTATAAAACTCAATTAATTTCAAAAACCCGTGAAACAAAGACAGTGAAAGAGAGAGAAATTCTTACAAAATTCGTTCAGGGGCTGTGATGCCACCTGGATTGACCATATCTAGACCCGCAGCTGATTGAGACATAAGGGTGGACACTCTTGGGGCTGAGAGGTTTGGTGAGGTTGGGTGAGCAAACGCAGACGCTTTAAAGTAATACTGCGTGGTACCCATCCCATGGGTCCCAAATCTCCAGGTTCAAGGGCATCTGCCTACATCGAAAACATGCATGAGAAACCCAGAAGATGGTCCACCGAGTGATCGGGAAAGGTTTCTAAAACGCACCTCATTTCTCATCTCCTTGTGCTCGGGTTCGCCATTCCAGCCGCTTTACTAGCAATCTCCCTCCTTGGAGAATCAGCACCTTTAACCTCCTGTTCCATACAGGTTGCAATTTGTCCTGAGGATGAACGGGAAGAGGGGGAACCAATGAGAGACTAGCTCTAGGTGTTGGGACAGGCACAGGTCACTCTAGTTTCCCATCAGGAAGAAGACTTAACCACAGGCTCAGTCTGCCGCCCGGAAGCAGAATAGGGCCTAAAGCAATCCTGCGCTTTTGCGGCCAGCTCCCAAGAGAGCGAGTTGAAAAATGGAGCTCAGGGGCACTGCAATTCACAAACCTGCAGACTTATAAATGATAACTCTCGTCTACAAATATATTGAGGGAAGGCAACAAAGAGGATTTGAAAGCAAGGCAGAATTGCAGGAAACAGATTTCAGGAGGCAGATTCGAATCGCCTTTAAAGCACAGGAAAAGCGGCAAAACCTCGACAATGATGCCCTTGGCCAAAAAGGGCGTATGCGTTTTTTCCTGAATATATTCAGGAAAAAACGCATACGCCCTTTTTGGCCAACCAAGCAACCTGGAAAGGCAAATCAGCGCTACAAAGAAGTCTCGCTTCCCATCGGTCAAAAGGGCCATGCTGAAAAAAGTGTCAAAACCAGAAATGCAGGACAGGCCACGGAGAAACGGGAGCCTTGCTACGCTGATGGGCGGGATGTAAATTGCCAACAGCCACTCAGGAGAAGTGTACGGTGTGTCCTGAAACATTTACAAAACTCAGCTTAGAGAGCATAGGGCACTTCCACTCATGGGCGTATAAATTGGGAAAACTAAAAATCAGCAAGACACAAGCACCCCAAAGTTTAGGGCTGCTCTGTTGACAAGAACCTCCACTTCGTTACACCTTAAATATCCCAGGAAAGAGAAAAATGGATAAAGAAGTTGTGCTCCTTATGTACAATGGAATATCACTCAGCCATGAAATCAACGTCATAAGGCTAGTAGCAGCATGATGAGTGGATTTAGGTACGACGATTCTAAGTGAAATAAGTCACACAGAAAAAGACACTTATCATAAGATATCACTTATAGAGGGAATGTAAAAACCGCTACCCTTGAACTGAATTACAAAACAGAACAGAGTCACACGGTTAGAAAACACACTATGGCTGCCTAACGGGAAAGGTGAGGTGGGGTGATGCATAAAACAAGGGTTTCAAATTAGCTCAGATACCGTTCCATAAACCCAATATGTAATAGACAAGACCTACTCCTTGCTCAGGGAACTGGACTCAACACCCCCTATTCACCGCCCAGGAATATATCTGACTAGTAAGAATCTTAAAACCTATGTATTGATATCTCTCTGTAAGTGAGTCAAGTGGGTGTAAAGCTGCATAAACACAGCAGTGAAAAGCAGCTAAACCCCATTATAAAACTCGATTAATTTTAAAAACCCGTGAAACAAAGACAGTGAAACAGAGAGAAATTCTTACAAAATTCGTTCAGGGGCTGTGATGCCACCTGGATTGACCATATCTAGACCCGAGGCTGATTGAGACATAAGGGTGGACACTCTTGGGGCTGAGAGGTTTGGTGAGGTTGGGTGAGCAAACGCAGACGCTTTAAAGTAATACTGCGTGGTACCCATCCCATGGGTCCCAAATCTCCAGGTTCAAGGGCATCTTCCTACATCGAAAACATGCATGAGAAACCCAGAAGATGGTCCACCGAGTGATCGGGAAAGGTTTCTAAAACGCACCTCCTTTCTCATCTCCTTGTGCTCGGGTTCGCCATTCCAGCCGCTTTACTAGCAATCTCCCTCCTTGGAGAATCAGCACCTTTAACCTCCTGTTCCATACAGGTGGCAATTTGAACTGAGGATGAACGGGAAGACGGGGAACCAATGAGAGACTAGCTCTAGGTGTTGGGACAGGCACAGGACACTCTAGTTTCCCATCAGGAAGAAGACTTAACCACAGGCTCAGTCTGCCGCCCGGAAGCAGAATAGGGCCTAAAGCAATCCTGCGCTTTTGCGGCCAGCTCCCAAGAGAGCGAGTTGAAAAATGGAGCTCAGGGGCACTGCAATTCACAAACCTGCAGACTTATAAATGATAACTCTCGTCTACAAATATATTGAGGGAAGGCAACAAAGAGGATTTGAAAGCAAGGCAGAATTGCAGGAAACAGATTTCAGGAGGCAGATTCGAATCGCCTTTAAAGCACAGGAAAAGCGGCAAAACCTCGACAATGATGCCCTTGGCCAAAAAGGGCGTATGCGTTTTTTCCTGAATATATTCAGGAAAAAACGCGTACGCCCTTTTTGGCCAACCAAGCAACCTGGAAAGGCAAATCAGCGCTACACAGAAGTCTCGCTTCCCATCGGTCAAAAGGGCCATGCTGAATAAAGTGTCAAAACCAGAAATGCAGGACAGGCCACGGAGAAACGGGAGCCTTGCTACGCTGATGGGCGGGATGTAAATTGCCAACAGCCACTCAGGAGAAGTGTACGGTGTGTCCTGAAACATTTACAAAACTCAGCTTAGAGAGCATAGGGCACTTCCACTCATGGGCGTATAAATTGGGAAAACTAAAAATCAGCAAGACACAAGCACCCCAAAGTTTAGGGCTGCTCTGTTGACAAGAACCTCCACTTCGTTACACCTTAAATATCCCAGGAAAGAGAAAAATGGATAAAGAAGTTGTGCTCCTTATGTACAATGGAATATCACTCAGCCATGAAATCAACGTCATAAGGCTAGTAGCAGCATGATGAGTGGATTTAGGTACGACGATTCTAAGTGCAATAAGTCACACAGAAAAAGACACTTATCATAAGATATCACTTATAGAGGGAATGTAAAAACCGCTACCCTTGAACTGAATTACAAAACAGAACAGAGTCACACGGTTAGAAAACACACTATGGCTGCCTAACGGGAAAGGTGAGGTGGGGTGATGCATAAAACAAGGGTTTCAAATTAGCTCAGATACCGTTCCATAAACCCAATACGTAATAGACAAGACCTACTCCTTGCTCAGGGAACTGGACTCAACACCCCCTATTCACCGCCCAGGAATATATCTGACTAGTAAGAATCTTAAAACCTATGTATTGATATCTCTCTGTAAGTGAGTCAAGTGGGTGTAAAGCTGCATAAACACAGCAGTGAAAAGCAGCTAAACCCCATTATAAAACTCAATTAATTTTAAAAACCCGTGAAACAAAGACAGTGAAACAGAGAGAAATTCTTACAAAATTCGTTCAGGGGCTGTGATGCCACCTGGATTGACCATATCTAGACCCGAGGCTGATTGAGACATAAGGGTGGACACTCTTGGGGCTGAGAGGTTTGGTGAGGTTGGGTGAGCAAACGCAGACGCTTTAAAGTAATACTGCGTGGTACCCATCCCATGGGTCCCAAATCTCCAGGTTCAAGGGCATCTTCCTACATCGAAAACATGCATGAGAAACCCAGAAGATGGTCCACCGAGTGATCGGGAAAGGTTTCTAAAACGCACCTCCTTTCTCATCTCCTTGTGCTCGGGTTTGCCATTCCAGCCGCTTTACTAGCAATCTCCCTCCGTGGAGAATCAGCACCTTTAACCTCCTGTTCCATACAGGTGGCAATTTGAACTGAGGATGAACGGGAAGACGGGGAACCAATGAGAGACTAGCTCTAGGTGTTGGGACAGGCACAGGTCACTCTATTTTCCCATCAGGAAGAAGACTTAACCACAGGCTCAGTCTGCCGCCCGGAAGCAGAATAGGGCCTAAAGCAATCCTGCGCTTTTGCGGCCAGCTCCCAAGAGAGCGAGTTGAAAAATGGAGCTCAGGGGCACTGCAATTCACAAACCTGCAGACTTATAAATGATAACTCTCGTCTACAAATATATTGAGGGAAGGCAACAAAGAGGATTTGAAAGCAAGGCAGAATTGCAGGAAACAGATTTCAGGAGGCAGATTCGAATCGCATTTAAAGCACAGGAAAAGCGGCAAAACCTCGACAATGATGTCCTTGGCCAAAAAGGGCGTATGCGTTTTTTCCTGAATATATTCAGGAAAAAACGCATACGCCCTTTTTGGCCAACCAAGCAACCTGGAAAGGCAAATCAGCGCTACAAAGAAGTCTCGCTTCCCATCGGTCAAAAGGGCCATGCTGAATAAAGTGTCAAAACCAGAAATGCAGGACAGGCCACGGAGAAACGGGAGCCTTGCTACGCTGATGGGCGGGATGTAAATTGCCAACAGCCACTCTGGAGAAGTGTACGGTGTGTCCTGAAACATTTACAAAACTCAGCTTAGAGAGCATAGGGCACTTCCACTCATGGGCGTATAAAATGGGAAAACTAAAAATCAGCAAGACACAAGCACCCCAAAGTTTAGGGCTGCTCTGTTGACAAGAACCTCCACTTCGTTACACCTTAAATATCCCAGGAAAGAGAAAAATGGATAAAGAAGTTGTGGTCCTTATGTACAAAGGAATATCACTCAGCCATGACATCAACGTCATAAGGCTAGTAGCAGCATGATGAGTGGATTTAGGTACGACGATTCTAAGTCAAATAAGTCACACAGAAAAAGACACTTATCATAAGATATCACTTATAGAGGGAATGTAAAAACCGCTACCCTTGAACTGAATTACAAAACAGAACAGAGTCACACGGTTAGAAAACACACTATGGCTGCCTAACGGGAAAGGTGAGGTGGGGTGATGCCTAAAACAAGGGTTTCAAATTAGCTCAGATACCGTTCCATAAACCCAATACGTAATAGACAAGACCTACTCCTTGCTCAGGGAACTGGACTCAACACCCCCTATTCACCGCCCAGGAATATATCTGACTAGTAAGAATCTTAAAACCTATGTATTGATATCTCTCTGTAAGTGAGTCAAGTGGGTGTAAAGCTGCATAAACACAGCAGTGAAAAGCAGCTAAACCCCATTATAAAACTCGATTAATTTTAAAAACCCGTGAAACAAAGACAGTGAAACAGAGAGAAATTCTTACAAAATTCGTTCAGGGGCTGTGATGCCACCTGGATTGACCATATCTAGACCCGAGGCTGATTGAGACATAAGGGTGGACACTCTTGGGGCTGAGAGGTTTGGTGAGGTTGGGTGAGCAAACGCAGACGCTTTAAAGTAATACTGCGTGGTACCCATCCCATGGGTCCCAAATCTCCAGGTTCAAGGGCATCTTCCTACATCGAAAACATGCATGAGAAACCCAGAAGATGGTCCACCGAGTGATCGGGAAAGGTTTCTAAAACGCACCTCCTTTCTCATCTCCTTGTGCTCGGGTTCGCCATTCCAGCGGCTTTACTAGCAATCTCCCTCCTTGGAGAATCAGCACCTTTAACCTCCTGTTCCATACAGGTTGCAATTTGAACTGAGGATGAACGGGAAGACGGGGAACCAATGAGAGACTAGCTCTAGGTGTTGGGACAGGCACAGGTCACTCTAGTTTCCCATCAGGAAGAAGACTTAACCACAGGCTCAGTCTGCCGCCCGGAAGCAGAATAGGGCCTAAAGCAATCCTGCACTTTTGCGGCCAGCTTCCAAGAGAGCGAGTTGAAAAATGGAGCTCAGGGGCACTGCAATTCACAAACCTGCAGACTTATAAATGATAACTCTCGTCTACAAATATATTGAGGGAAGGCAACAAAGAGGATTTGAAAGCAAGGCAGAATTGCAGGAAACAGATTTCAGGAGGCAGATTCGAATCGCCTTTAAAGCACTGGAAAAGCGGCAAAACCTCGAGAATGATGCCCTTGGCCAAAAAGGGCGTATGCGTTTTTTCCTGAATATATTCAGGACAAAACGCATACGCCCTTTTTGGCCAACCAAGCAACCTGGAAAGGCAAATCAGCGCTACACAGAAGTCTCGCTTCCCATCGGTCAAAAGGGCCATGCTGAATAAAGTGTCAAAACCAGAAATGCAGGACAGGCCACGGAGAAACGGGAGCCTTGCTACGCTGATGGGCGGGATGTAAATTGCCAACAGCCACTCTGGAGAAGTGTACGGTGTGTCCTGAAACATTTACAAAACTCAGCTTAGAGAGCATAGGGCACTTCCACTCATGGGCGTATAAAATGGGAAAACTAAAAATCAGCAAGACACAAGCACCCCAAAGTTTAGGGCTGCTCTGTTGACAAGAACCTCCACTTCGTTACACCTTAAATATCCCAGGAAAGAGAAAAATGGATAAAGAAGTTGTGGTCCTTATGTACAAAGGAATATCACTCAGCCATGAAATCAACGTCATAAGGCTAGTAGCAGCATGATGAGTGGATTTAGGTACGACGATTCTAAGTCAAATAAGTCACACAGAAAAAGACACTTATCATAAGATATCACTTATAGAGGGAATGTAAAAACCGCTACCCTTGAACTGAATTACAAAACAGAACAGAGTGACACGGTTAGAAAAGACACTATGGCTGCCTAACGGGAAAGGTGAGGTGGGGTGATGCCTAAAACAAGGGTTTCAAATTAGCTCAGATACCGTTCCATAAACCCAATACGTAATAGACAAGACCTACTCCTTGCTCAGGGAACTGGACTCAACACCCCCTATTCACCGCCCAGGAATATATCTGACTAGTAAGAATCTTAAAACCTATGTATTGATATCTCTCTGTAAGTGAGTCAAGTGGGTGTAAAGCTGCATAAACACAGCAGTGAAAAGCAGCTAAACCCCATTATAAAACTCAATTAATTTTAAAATCCCGTGAAACAAAGACAGTGAAACAGAGAGAAATTCTTACAAAATTCGTTCAGGGGCTGTGATGCCACCTGGATTGACCATATCTACACCCGAGGCTGATTGAGACATAAGGGTGGACACTCTTGGGGCTGAGAGGTTTGGTGAGGTTGGGTGAGCAAACGCAGACGCTTTAAAGTAATACTGCGTGGTACCCATCCCATGGGTCCCAAATCTCCAGGCTCAAGGGCATCTTCCTACATCGAAAACATGCATGAGAAACCCAGAAGATGGTCCACCGAGTGATCGGGAAAGGTTTCTAAAACGCACCTCCTTTCTCATCTCCTTGTGCTCGGGTTCGCCATTCCAGCCGCTTTACTAGCAATCTCCCTCCTTGGAGAATCAGCACCTTTAACCTCCTGTTCCATACAGGTGGCAATTTGAACTGAGGATGAACGGGAAGACGGGGAACCAATGAGAGACTAGCTCTAGGTGTTGGGACAGGCACAGGTCACTCTATTTTCCCATCAGGAAGAAGAATTAAGCACAGGATCAGTCTGCCGCCCGGAAGCAGAATAGGGCCTAAAGCAATCCTGCGCTTTTGCGGCCAGCTCCCAAGAGAGCGAGTTGAAAAATGGAGCTCAGGGGCACTGCAATTCACAAACCTGCAGACGTATAAATGATAACTCTCGTCTACAAATATATTGAGGGAAGGCAACAACGAGGATTTGAAAGCAAGGCAGAATTGCAGGAAACAGATTTCAGGAGGCAGATTCGAATCGCCTTTAAAGCACAGGAAAAGCGGCAAAACCTCGACAATGATGCCCTTGGCCAAAAAGGGCGTATGCGTTTTTTCCTGAATATATTCAGGAAAAAACGCATACGCCCTTTTTGGCCAACCAAGCAACCTGGAAAGGCAAATCAGCGCTACAAAGAAGTCTCGCTTCCCATCGGTCAAAAGGGCCATGCTGAATAAAGTGTCAAAACCAGAAATGCAGGACAGGCCACGGAGAAACGGGAGCCTTGCTACGCTGATGGGCGGGATGTAAATTGCCAACAGCCACTCTGGAGAAGTGTACGGTGTGTCCTGAAACATTTACAAAACTCAGCTTAGAGAGCATAGGGCACTTCCACTCATGGGCGTATAAATTGGGAAAACTAAAAATCAGCAAGACACAAGCACCCCAAAGTTTAGGGCTGCTCTGTTGACAAGAACCTCCACTTCGTTACACCTTAAATATCCCAGGAAAGAGAAAAATGGATAAAGAAGTTGTGGTCCTTATGTACAAAGGAATATCACTCAGCCATGAAATCAACGTCATAAGGCTAGTAGCAGCATGATGAGTGGATTTAGGTACGACGATTCTAAGTGAAATAAGTCACACAGAAAAAGACACTTATCATAAGATATCACTTATAGAGGGAATGTAAAAACCGCTACCCTTGAACTGAATTACAAAACAGAACAGAGTGACACGGTTAGAAAAGACACTATGGCTGCCTAACGGGAAAGGTGAGGTGGGGTGATGCCTAAAACAAGGGTTTCAAATTAGCTCAGATACCGTTCCATAAACCCAATACGTAATAGACAAGACCTACTCCTTGCTCAGGGAACTGGACTCAACACCCCCTATTCACCGCCCAGGAATATATCTGACTAGTAAGAATCTTAAAACCTATGTATTGATATCTCTCTGTAAGTGAGTCAAGTGGGTGTAAAGCTGCATAAACACAGCAGTGAAAAGCAGCTAAACCCCATTATAAAAATCAATTAATTTTAAAAACCCGTGACACAAAGACAGTGAAAGAGAGAGAAATTCTTACAAAATTCGTTAAGGGGCTGTGATGCCACCTGGATTGACCATATCTAGACCTGCAGCTGATTGAGACATAAGGGTGGACACTCTTGGGGCTGAGAGTTTTGGTGAGGTTGGGTGAGCAAACGCAGACGCTTTAAAGTAATACTGCGTGGTACCCATCGCATGGGTCCCAAATCTCCAGGTTCAAGGGCATCTTCCTACATCGAAAACATGCATGAGAAACCCAGAAGATGGTACACCGAGTGATCGGGAAAGGTTTCTAAAACGCACCTCATTTCTCATCTCCTTGTGCTCGGGTTCGCCATTCCAGCCGCTTTACTAGCAATTTCCCTCCTTGGAGAATCAGCACCTTTAGCCTCCTGTTCCATACAGGTTGCAATTTGTCCTGAGGATGAACGGGAAGAGGGGGAACCAATGAGAGAGTAGCTCTAGGTGTTGGGACAGGCACAGGTCACTCTATTTTCCCATGAGGAAGAATAATTAACCACAGGCTCAGTCTGACGCCCGGAAGCAGAATAGGGCCTGAAGCAATCCTGTGCTTTTTCTGCCAGCAAACAAGAAAGCAAGTCGAAAAGTGGAGCTCAGGGGCACTGCAATTCACAAACCTGCAGAGTTATAAATGATAACTCTCGTCCACAAATATATTGAGGGAAGGCAACGAGGAGGATTAGAAAGCAAGGCAGAATTGCAGGAAACAGATTTCAGGAGGTAGATTCGAATTGCCTTTAAAACACAGGAAAAGTGGCAACACCTCGACAATGATGCCCTTGGCCAAAAAGGGCGTATGCGTTTTTTCCTGAATATATTCAGGAAAAAACGCATACGCCCTTTTTGGCCAACCAAGCAACCTGGAAAGGCAAAACAGCGCTACAAAGATGTCTCGCTTCCCATCGGTCAAAAGGGCCATGCTGAATAAAGTGTCAAAACCAGAAATGCAGGACAGGCCATAGAGAAACGGGAGCCTTGCTACGCTGATGGGCGGGATGTAAATTGCCAACAGCCACTCTGGAGAAGTGTACGGTGTGTCCTGAAACATCTAAAAAACTCAGCTTAGAGAGCATAGGGCACTTCCACTCATGGGCGTATAAATTGGGAAAACTAAAAATCAGCAAGACACAGGCACCCCAAAGTTTAGGGCTGCTCTGTTGACAAGAACCTCCACTTTGTTACACCTTAAATATCCCAGGAAAGAGAAAAATGAATAAAGAAGTTATGGTCCTTATGTACAATGGAATATCACTCAGCCATGAAATCAATGTCATAAGGCTAGTAGCAGCATGATGAGTGGATTTAGGTACGACGATTCTAAGTGAAATAAGTCACACAGAAAAAGACACTTATCATAAGATATCACTTATAGAGGGAATGTAAAAACCTCTACCTTTGAACTGAATTACAAAACAGAACAGAGTCACACGTTTAGAAAACACACTATGGCTGCTTAACGGGAAAGGTGAGGTGGGGTGATGCATAAAAAAAGGGTTTCTAATTTGCTCAGATACCGTTCCATAAACCCAATATGTAATAGACAAGACCTACTCCTTGCTCAGTGAACTGGACTCAACACCCCCTATTCACCGCCCAAAAATATATCTGACTAGTAAGACTCTTAAAACCTATGCATTGATATCTCCCTGTAAGTGAGTCAAGACGGTGTAAAGAGACATAAACATAGCAGTGAAAAGCAGCTAAACCCCATTATAAAAATCAATTACTTTTAAAAACCCGTGAAGCAAAGACAGTGAAAGAGAGAGAAAGTCTTACAAAATTCGTTCAGGGGCTGTGATGCCACCTGGATTGGCCATATCTAGACCCACAGCTGATTGCGTCATAAGGGTGGACACTCTTGGGGCTGAGAGTTTTGGTTAGGTTGGGTGAGCAAACGCAGACCCTTTAAAGTAATACTGCGTGGTACCCATCCCATGGGTCCCAAATCTCCAGGTTCAAGGGCATCTTCCTACATCGAAAACATGCATGAAAAACCCAGAAGATGGTACACCGTGTGATTGGGGAAGGTTTCTAAAACGCACCTTATTTCTCATCTCCTTGTGCTCGGTTTCGCCATTCCAGCCGCTTTACTAGCAATCTCCCTCCTTGAAGAATCGGCACCTTTAACCTCCTATTCCATACAGGTTGCAATGTTTCCTGAGGATGAACGGGAAGAGGGGGAACCAGTGAGAGACTAGCCTCTAGGTGTTGCGACAGGCACAGGTCACTCTATTTTCCCATCAGAAAGAAGAATTAACCACAGGCTCAGAGTGCCGCCCGGAAGCAGAATAGGGCCTAAAGAAATCCTGCGCTTCTGCGGCCAGCTCCCAAGAAACCGAGTTGAAAAATGGAGCTCAGGGTCACTGCAATTCACAAACCTGCAGACTTATAAATGATAACTCTCGTCTACAAATATATTGAGGGAAGGCAACGAAGAGGATTTGAAAGCAAGGCAGAATTGCAGGAAACAGATTTCAGGAGGCAGATTCGAATCGCCTTTAAAGCACAGGAAAAGCGGCAAAACCTCGACAATGATGCCCTTGGCCAAAAAGAGCGTATGCGTTTTTTCCTGAATATATTCAGGAAAAAACGTACACGCCCTGTTTGGCCGTCCAAGCATCCTGGAAAGGCAAATCAGCGGTACAAAGAAGTCTCGCTTCCCATTGGTCAAAAGGGACATGCTGAATAAAGTGTCAAAACCAAAAACGCAGGACAGGCCATGGAGAAACGGAAGCCTTGCTACGCTGATGGGCGGGATGTAAATTGCCAACAGCCACTCTGGAGAAGTGTACGGTGTGTCCTGAAACATCTACAAAACTCAGCTTAGAGAGCATAGGGCACTTCCACTCATGGGCGTATAAATTGGGAAAACTAAAAATCAGCAAGACACAAGCACCACAAAGTTTAGGGCTGCTCTGTTGACAAGAACCTCCACTTCGTTACACCTTAAATATCCCAGGAAAGAGAAAAATGGATAAAGAAGTTGTGCTCCTTATGTACAATGGAATATCACTCAGCCATGAAATCAACGTCATAAGGCTAGTAGCAGCATGATGAGTGGATTTAGGTACGACGATTCTAAGTGCAATAAGTCACACAGAAAAGGACACTTATCATAAGATATCACTTTTAGAGGGAATGTAAAAACCGCTAACCTTGAACTGAATTACAAAACAGAACAGAGTCACACGGTTAGAAAACACACTATGGCTGCCTAACGGGAAAGGTGAGGTGGGGTGATGCATAAAACAAGGGTTTCAAATTAGCTCAGATACCGTTCCATAAACCCAATACGTAATAGACAAGACCTACTCCTTGCTCAGGGAACTGGACTCAACACCCCCTATTCACCGCCCAGGAATATATCTGACTAGTAAGAATCTTAAAACCTATGTATTGATATCTCTCTGTAAGTGAGTCAAGTGGGTGTAAAGCTGCATAAACACAGCAGTGAAAAGCAGCTAAACCCCATTATAAAACTCAATTAATTTTAAAAACCCGTGAAACAAAGACAGTGAAACAGAGAGAAATTCTTACAAAATTCGTTCAGGGGCTGTGATGCCACCTGGATTGACCATATCTAGACCCGAGGCTGATTGAGACATAAGGGTGGACACTCTTGGGGCTGAGAGGTTTGGTGAGGTTGGGTGAGCAAACGCAGACGCTTTAAAGTAATACTGCGTGGTACCCATCCCATGGGTCCCAAATCTCCAGGTTCAAGGGCATCTTCCTACATCGAAAACATGCATGAGAAACCCAGAAGATGGTCCACCGAGTGATCGGGAAAGGTTTCTAAAACGCACCTCCTTTCTCATCTCCTTGTGCTCGGGTTCGCCATTCCAGCCGCTTTACTAGCAATCTCCCTCCGTGGAGAATCAGCACCTTTAACCTCCTGTTCCATACAGGTGGCAATTTGAACTGAGGATGAACGGGAAGACGGGGAACCAATGAGAGACTAGCTCTAGGTGTTGGGACAGGCACAGGTCACTCTATTTTCCCATCAGGAAGAAGACTTAACCACAGGCTCAGTCTGCCGCCCGGAAGCAGAATAGGGCCTAAAGCAATCCTGCGCTTTTGCGGCCAGCTCCCAAGAGAGCGAGTTGAAAAATGGAGCTCAGGGGCACTGCAATTCACAAACCTGCAGACTTATAAATGATAACTCTCGTCTACAAATATATTGAGGGAAGGCAACAAAGAGGATTTGAAAGCAAGGCAGAATTGCAGGAAACAGATTTCAGGAGGCAGATTCGAATCGCATTTAAAGCACAGGAAAAGCGGCAAAACCTCGACAATGATGTCCTTGGCCAAAAAGGGCGTATGCGTTTTTTCCTGAATATATTCAGGAAAAAACGCATACGCCCTTTTTGGCCAACCAAGCAACCTGGAAAGGCAAATCAGCGCTACAAAGAAGTCTCGCTTCCCATCGGTCAAAAGGGCCATGCTGAATAAAGTGTCAAAACCAGAAATGCAGGACAGGCCACGGAGAAACGGGAGCCTTGCTACGCTGATGGGCGGGATGTAAATTGCCAACAGCCACTCTGGAGAAGTGTACGGTGTGTCCTGAAACATTTACAAAACTCAGCTTAGAGAGCATAGGGCACTTCCACTCATGGGCGTATAAAATGGGAAAACTAAAAATCAGCAAGACACAAGCACCCCAAAGTTTAGGGCTGCTCTGTTGACAAGAACCTCCACTTCGTTACACCTTAAATATCCCAGGAAAGAGAAAAATGGATAAAGAAGTTGTGGTCCTTATGTACAAAGGAATATCACTCAGCCATGACATCAACGCCATAAGGCTAGTAGCAGCATGATGAGTGGATTTAGGTACGACGATTCTAAGTCAAATAAGTCACACAGAAAAAGACACTTATCATAAGATATCACTTATAGAGGGAATGTAAAAACCGCTACCCTTGAACTGAATTACAAAACAGAACAGAGTCACACGGTTAGAAAACACACTATGGCTGCCTAACGGGAAAGGTGAGGTGGGGTGATGCCTAAAACAAGGGTTTCAAATTAGCTCAGATACCGTTCCATAAACCCAATACGTAATAGACAAGACCTACTCCTTGCTCAGGGAACTGGACTCAACACCCCCTATTCACCGCCCAGGAATATATCTGACTAGTAAGAATCTTAAAACCTATGTATTGATATCTCTCTGTAAGTGAGTCAAGTGGGTGTAAAGCTGCATAAACACAGCAGTGAAAAGCAGCTAAACCCCATTATAAAACTCGATTAATTTTAAAAACCCGTGAAACAAAGACAGTGAAACAGAGAGAAATTCTTACAAAATTCGTTCAGGGGCTGTGATGCCACCTGGATTGACCATATCTAGACCCGAGGCTGATTGAGACATAAGGGTGGACACTCTTGGGGCTGAGAGGTTTGGTGAGGTTGGGTGAGCAAACGCAGACGCTTTAAAGTAATACTGCGTGGTACCCATCCCATGGGTCCCAAATCTCCAGGTTCAAGGGCATCTTCCTACATCGAAAACATGCATGAGAAACCCAGAAGATGGTCCACCGAGTGATCGGGAAAGGTTTCTAAAACGCACCTCCTTTCTCATCTCCTTGTGCTCGGGTTCGCCATTCCAGCGGCTTTACTAGCAATCTCCCTCCTTGGAGAATCAGCACCTTTAACCTCCTGTTCCATACAGGTGGCAATTTGAACTGAGGGTGAACGGGAAGACGGGGAACCAATGAGAGACTAGCTCTAGGTGTTGGGACAGGCACAGGTCACTCTATTTTCCCATCAGGAAGAAGAATTAACCGCAGGCTCAGTCTGCTGACCGGAACCAGAATAGGGCCTGAAGCAATCCTGCGCTTTTGCGGCTAGCTCCCAAAATAGCGAGTTGAAAAATGGAGCTCAGGGGCACTGCAATTCAGAAACCTGCCGAGTTATAAATGTTAACTCTCGTCCACAAATAGATTGAGGAAACGCAACGAAGAGGATTTGAAAGCAAGGCAGAATTGCAGGAAACAGATTTCAGGAGGCAGATTCGAATCGCCTTTAAAGCACAGGAAAAGCGGCAAAACCTCGACAATGATGCCCTTGGCCAAAAAGGGCGTATGCGTTTTTTCCTGAATATATTCAGGAAAAAACGCATACGCCCTTTTTGGCCAACCAAGCAACCTGGAAAGGCAAATCAGGGCTACAAAGAAGTCTCGCTTCCCATTGGTCAAAAGGGCCATGCTGAATAAAGTGTCAAAACCAGAAATGCAGGAAAGGCCACGGAGAAACGGGAGCCTTGCTACGCTGATGGGCGGGATGTAAATTGCCAACAGCCACTCTGGAGAAGTGAACGGTGTGTCCGGAAACATTTACAAAACTCAGCTTAGAGAGCATAGGGCACTTCCACTCATGGGCGTATAAAATGGGAAAACTAAAAATCAGCAAGACACAAGCACCACAAAGTTTAGGGCTGCTCTGTTGACAAGAACCTCCACTTTGTTACACCTTAAATATCACACGAAAGAGAAAAATGGATAAAGAAGTTCTGGTCCTTATGTACAATGGAATATCACTCAGCCATGAAATCAACGTCATAAGGCTAGTAGCAGCATGATGAGTGGATTTAGGTACGACGATTCTAAGTGAAATAAGTCACACAGAGAAAGACACTTATCATAAGATATCACTTATAGAGGGAATGTAAAAACCAATACCCTTGAACTGAATTACAAAACAGAACAGAGTCACACGTTTAGAAAACACACTATGGCTGCCTAACGGGAAAGGTGAGTTGGGGTGATGCATAAAACAAGGGTTTCAAATTAGCTCAGATACCGTTCCAAAAACCCAATATGTAATAGACAAGACCTACTCCTTGCTCAGTGAACTGGACTCAACACCCCCTATTCACCGCCCAAGAATATATCTGTCTAGAAAGAATCTTAAAACCTATGTATTCTTATCTCTCTGTAAGTGAGTCAAGTGAGTGTAAAGCTGCATAAACACAGCAGTGAAAAGCAGCTAAACCCCATTATAAAACTCAATTAATTTTAAAAACCCGTGAAACAAAGACAGTGAAAGAGAGAGAAATTCTTACAAAATTCGTTCAGGGGCTGTGATGCCACCTGGGTTGACCATATCTAGACCTGCAGCTGATTGAGACATAAGGGTGGACACTCTTGGGGCTGAGAGGTTTGGTGAGGTTGGGTGAGCAAACGCAGACGCTTTAAAGTAATACTGCGTGGTACCCATCCCATGGGTCCCAAATCTCCAGGTTCAAGGGCATCTTCCTACATCGAAAACATGCATGAGAAACCCAGAAGATGGTACACCGAGTGATCGGGAAAGGTTTCTAAAACGCACCTCCTTTCTCATCTCCTTGTGCTCGGGTTCGCCATTCCAGCCGCTTTACTAGCAATCTCCCTCCGTGGAGAATCAGCACCTTTAACCTCCTGTTCCATACAGGTGGCAATTTGAACTGAGGATGAACGGGAAGACGGGGAACCAATGAGAGACTAGCTCTAGGTGTTGGGACAGGCACAGGTCACTCTATTTTCCCATCAGGAAGAAGACTTAACCACAGGCTCAGTCTGCCGCCCGGAAGCAGAATAGGGCCTAAAGCAATCCTGCGCTTTTGCGGCCAGCTCCCAAGAGAGCGAGTTGAAAAATGGAGCTCAGGGGCACTGCAATTCACAAACCTGCAGACTTATAAATGATAACTCTCGTCTACAAATATATTGAGGGAAGGCAACAAAGAGGATTTGAAAGCAAGGCAGAATTGCAGGAAACAGATTTCAGGAGGCAGATTCGAATCGCATTTAAAGCACAGGAAAAGCGGCAAAACCTCGACAATGATGTCCTTGGCCAAAAAGGGCGTATGCGTTTTTTCCTGAATATATTCAGGAAAAAACGCATACGCCCTTTTTGGCCAACCAAGCAACCTGGAAAGGCAAATCAGCGCTACAAAGAAGTCTCGCTTCCCATCGGTCAAAAGGGCCATGCTGAATAAAGTGTCAAAACCAGAAGTGCAGGACAGGCCACGGAGAAACGGGAGCCTTGCTACGCTGATGGGCGGGATGTAAATTGCCAACAGCCACTCTGGAGAAGTGTACGGTGTGTCCTGAAACATTTACAAAACTCAGCTTAGAGAGCATAGGGCACTTCCACTCATGGGCGTATAAAATGGGAAAACTAAAAATCAGCAAGACACAAGCACCCCAAAGTTTAGGGCTGCTCTGTTGACAAGAACCTCCACTTCGTTACACCTTAAATATCCCAGGAAAGAGAAAAATGGATAAAGAAGTTGTGGTCCTTATGTACAAAGGAATATCACTCAGCCATGACATCAACGTCATAAGGCTAGTAGCAGCATGATGAGTGGATTTAGGTACGACGATTCTAAGTCAAATAAGTCACACAGAAAAAGACACTTATCATAAGATATCACTTATAGAGGGAATGTAAAAACCGCTACCCTTGAACTGAATTACAAAACAGAACAGAGTCACACGGTTAGAAAACACACTATGGCTGCCTAACGGGAAAGGTGAGGTGGGGTGATGCCTAAAACAAGGGTTTCAAATTAGCTCAGATACCGTTCCATAAACCCAATACGTAATAGACAAGACCTACTCCTTGCTCAGGGAACTGGACTCAACACCCCCTATTCACCGCCCAGGAATATATCTGACTAGTAAGAATCTTAAAACCTATGTATTGATATCTCTCTGTAAGTGAGTCAAGTGGGTGTAAAGCTGCATAAACACAGCAGTGAAAAGCAGCTAAACCCCATTATAAAACTCGATTAATTTTAAAAACCCGTGAAACAAAGACAGTGAAACAGAGAGAAATTCTTACAAAATTCGTTCAGGGGCTGTGATGCCACCTGGATTGACCATATCTAGACCCGAGGCTGATTGAGACATAAGGGTGGACACTCTTGGGGCTGAGAGGTTTGGTGAGGTTGGGTGAGCAAACGCAGACGCTTTAAAGTAATACTGCGTGGTACCCATCCCATGGGTCCCAAATCTCCAGGTTCAAGGGCATCTTCCTACATCGAAAACATGCATGAGAAACCCAGAAGATGGTCCACCGAGTGATCGGGAAAGGTTTCTAAAACGCACCTCCTTTCTCATCTCCTTGTGCTCGGGTTCGCCATTCCAGCGGCTTTACTAGCAATCTCCCTCCTTGGAGAATCAGCACCTTTAACCTCCTGTTCCATACAGGTGGCAATTTGAACTGAGGGTGAACGGGAAGACGGGGAACCAATGAGAGACTAGCTCTAGGTGTTGGGACAGGCACAGGTCACTCTATTTTCCCATCAGGAAGAAGAATTAACCGCAGGCTCAGTCTGCTGACCGGAACCAGAATAGGGCCTGAAGCAATCCTGCGCTTTTGCGGCTAGCTCCCAAAACAGCGAGTTGAAAAATGGAGCTCAGGGGCACTGCAATTCAGAAACCTGCCGAGTTATAAATGTTAACTCTCGTCCACAAATAGATTGAGGAAACGCAACGAAGAGGATTTGAAAGCAAGGCAGAATTGCAGGAAACAGATTTCAGGAGGCAGATTCGAATCGCCTTTAAAGCACAGGAAAAGCGGCAAAACCTCGACAATGATGCCCTTGGCCAAAAAGGGCGTATGCGTTTTTTCCTGAATATATTCAGGAAAAAACGCATACGCCCTTTTTGGCCAACCAAGCAACCTGGAAAGGCAAATCAGGGCTACAAAGAAGTCTCGCTTCCCATTGGTCAAAAGGGCCATGCTGAATAAAGTGTCAAAACCAGAAATGCAGGAAAGGCCACGGAGAAACGGGAGCCTTGCTACGCTGATGGGCGGGATGTAAATTGCCAACAGCCACTCTGGAGAAGTGTACGGTGTGTCCGGAAACATTTACAAAACTCAGCTTAGAGAGCATAGGGCACTTCCACTCATGGGCGTATAAAATGGGAAAACTAAAAATCAGCAAGACACAAGCACCCCAAAGTTTAGGGCTGCTCTGTTGACAAGAACCTCCACTTTGTTACACCTTAAATATCACACGAAAGAGAAAAATGGATAAAGAAGTTCTGGTCCTTATGTACAATGGAATATCACTCAGCCATGAAATCAACGTCATAAGGCTAGTAGCAGCATGATGAGTGGATTTAGGTACGACGATTCTAAGTGAAATAAGTCACACAGAAAAAGACACTTATCATAAGATATCACTTATAGAGGGAATGTAAAAACCAATACCCTTGAACTGAATTACAAAACAGAACAGAGTCACACGTTTAGAAAACACACTATGGCTGCCTAACGGGAAAGGTGAGTTGGGGTGATGCATAAAACAAGGGTTTCAAATTAGCTCAGATACCGTTCCAAAAACCCAATATGTAATAGACAAGACCTACTCCTTGCTCAGTGAACTGGACTCAACACCCCCTATTCACCGCCCAAGAATATATCTGTCTAGAAAGAATCTTAAAACCTATGTATTCTTATCTCTCTGTAAGTGAGTCAAGTGAGTGTAAAGCTGCATAAACACAGCAGTGAAAAGCAGCTAAACCCCATTATAAAACTCAATTAATTTTAAAAACCCGTGAAACAAAGACAGTGAAAGAGAGAGAAATTCTTACAAAATTCGTTCAGGGGCTGTGATGCCACCTGGGTTGACCATATCTAGACCTGCAGCTGATTGAGACATAAGGGTGGACACTCTTGGGGCTGAGAGGTTTGGTGAGGTTGGGTGAGCAAACGCAGACGCTTTAAAGTAATACTGCGTGGTACCATCCCATGGGTCCCAAATCTCCAGGTTCAAGGGCATCTTCCTACATCGAAAACATGCATGAGAAACCCAGAAGGCGGTACACCGAGTGATCGGGAAAGGTTTCTAAAACGCACCTCATTTCTCATCTCCTTGTGCTCGGGTTCGCCATTCCAGCCGCTTTACTAGCAATCTCCCTCCTTAGAGAATCAGCAGCTTTAACCTCCTGTTCCGTACAGGTTGCAATGTGTTCTGAGGATGAACGGGAAGAGGGGGAACCAATGAGAGACTAGCTCTAGGTGTTGCGACAGGCACAGATCACTCTATTTTCCCATCAGGAAGAAGAATTAACCACAGGCTCAGTCTGCCGCCCGGATGCAGAATAGGGCCTAAAGCAATCCTGCGCTTTTTCGGCCAGCTCCCAAGAGAGCGAGTTGAAAAATGGAGCTCAGGGGCACTGCAATTCACAAACCTGCAGAATTATAAATGATAACTCTCGTCTAAAAATATATTGAGGGAAGGCAACAAAGAGGATTTGAAAGCAAGGCAGAATTGCAGGAAACAGATTTCAGGAGGCAGATTCGAATCGCCTTTAAACCACAGGAAAAGCGGCAAAACCTCGACAATGATGCCCTTGGCCAAAAAGGGCGTATGCGTTTTTTCCTGAATATATTCAGGAAAAAACGTACACGCCCTTTTTGGCCGTCCAAGCATCCTGGAAAGGCAAATCAGCGGTACAAAGAAGTCTCGCTTCCCATCGGTCAAAAGGGACATGCTGAATAAAGTGTCAAAACCAAAAACGCAGGACAGGCCATGGAGAAACGGAAGCCTTGCTACGCTGATGGGCAGGATGTAAATTGCCAACAGCCACTCTGGAGAATTGTACGGTGTGTCCTGAAACATCTACAAAACTCAGCTTAGAGAGCATAGGGCACTTCCACTTATGGGCGTATACATTGGGAAAACTAAAAATCAGCAAGACACAAGCACCCCAAAGTTTAGGGCTGCTCTGTTGACAAGAACCTCCACTTCGTTGCACCTTAAATATCCCAGGAAAGAGAAAAATGGATAAAGAAGTTGTGGTCCTTATGTACAATGGAATATCACTCAGCCATGAAATCAACGTCATAAGGCTAGTAGCAGCATGATGAGTGGATTTAGGTACGACGATTCTAAGTGAAATAAGTCACACAGAAAAAGACACTTATCATAAGATATCACTTATAGAGGGAATGTAAAAACCGCTACCCTTGAACTGAATTACAACACAGAACAGAGTCACACGTTTAGAAAACACACTATGGCTGCCTAACGGGAAAGGTGAGGTGGGGTGATGCATAAAACAAGGGTTTCAAATTAGCTCAGATACCGTTCCATAAACCCAATATGTAATAGACAAGACCTACTCCTTGCTCAGTGAACTGGACTCAACACCCCCTACTCACTGCCCAAGAATATACCTGACTAGTAAGAATCTTAAAACCTATGTATTGATATCTCTCTGTAAGTGAGTCAAGTGGGTGTAAAGCTGCATAAACACAGCAGTAAAAAGCAGCTAAACCCCATTATAAAACTCAATTAATTTTAAAAACCCGTGAAGCAAAGACAGTGAAAGAGAGAGAAATTCTTACAAAATTCGTTCAGGGGCTGTGATGCCACCTGGATTGACCATATCTAGACCTGCAGCTGATTGAGACATAAGGGTGGACACTCTTGGGGCTGAGAGGTTTGGTGAGGTTGGGTGAGCAAACGCAGACGCTTTAAAGTAATACTGCGTGGTACCCATCCCATGGGTCCCAAATCTCCAGGTTCAAGGGCATCTTCCTACATGGAAAACATGCATGAGAAACCCAGAAGATGGTACACCGAGTGATCGGGAAAGGTTTCTTAAACGCACCTCATTTCTCATCTCCTTGTGCTCGGGTTCGCCATCCCAGCCGCTTTACTAGCAATCTCCCTCCTTGGAGAATCAGCACCTTTAACCTCCTGTTCCATACAGGTTGCAATTTGTCCTGAGGATGAACGGGAAGAGGGGGAACCAATGAGAGACTAGCTCTAGGTGTTGGGACAGGCACAGGTCACTATATTTTCCCATCAGGAAGAAGAATTAACCGCAGGCTCAGTCTGCTGACCGGAACCAGAATAGGGCCTGAAGCAATCCTGCGCTTTTGCGGCTAGCTCCCAAAACAGCGAGTTGAAAAATGGAGCTTAGGGGCACTGCAATTCACAAACCTGCAGAGTTATAAATGTTAACTCTCGTCCACAAATAGATTGAGGAAACGCAACGAAGACGATTTGAAAGCAAGGCAGAATTGCAGGAAACAGATTTCAGGAGGCAGATTCGAATCGCCTTTAAAGCACAGGAAAAGCGGCAAAACCTCGACAATGATGCCCTTGGCCAAAAAGGGCGTATGCGTTTTTTCCTGAATATATTCAGGAAAAAACGCATACGCCCTTTTTGGCCAACCAAGCAACCTGGAAAGGCAAATCAGGGCTACAAAGAAGTCTCGCTTCCCATTGGTCAAAAGGGCCATGCTGAATAAAGTGTCAAAACCAGAAATGCAGGAAAGGCCACGGAGAAACGGGAGCCTTGCTACGCTGATGGGCGGGATGTAAATTGCCAACAGCCACTCTGGAGAAGTGTACGGTGTGTCCGGAAACATTTACAAAACTCAGCTTAGAGAGCATAGGGCACTTCCACTCATGGGCGTATAAAATGGGAAAACTAAAAATCAGCAAGACACAAGCACCCCAAAGTTTAGGGCTGCTCTGTTGACAAGAACCTCCACTTTGTTACACCTTAAATATCCCACGAAAGAGAAAAATGGATAAAGAAGTTCTGGTCCTTATGTACAATGGAATATCACTCAGCCATGAAATCAACGTCATAAGGCTAGTAGCAGCATGATGAGTGGATTTAGGTACGACGATTCTAAGTGAAATAAGTCACACAGAAAAAGACACTTATCATAAGATATCACTTATAGAGGGAATGTAAAAACCAATACCCTTGAACTGAATTACAAAACAGAACAGAGTCACACGTTTAGAAAACACACTATGGCTGCCTAACGGGAAAGGTGAGGTGGGGTGATGCATAAAACAAGGGTTTCAAATTAGCTCAGATACGGTTCCAAAAACCCAATATGTAATAGACAAGACCTACTCCTTGCTCAGTGAACTGGACTCAACACCCCCTATTCACCGCCCAAGAATATATCTGTCTAGAAAGAATCTTAAAACCTATGTATTCTTATCTCTCTGTAAGTGAGTCAAGTGAGTGTAAAGCTGCATAAACACAGCAGTGAAAAGCAGCTAAACCCCATTATAAAACTCAATTAATTTTAAAAACCCGTGAAACAAAGACAGTGAAAGAGAGAGAAATTCTTACAAAATTCGTTCAGGGGCTGTGATGCCACCTGGGTTGACCATATCTAGACCTGCAGCTGATTGAGACATAAGGGTGGACACTCTTGGGGCTGAGAGGTTTGGTGACGTTGGGTGAGCAAACGCAGACGCTTTAAAGTAATACTGCGTGGTACCATCCCATGGGTCCCAAATCTCCAGGTTCAAGGGCATCTTCCTACATCGAAAACATGCATGAGAAACCCAGAAGACGGTACACCGAGTGATCGGGAAAGGTTTCTAAAACGCACCTCATTTCTCATCTCCTTGTGCTCGGGTTCGCCATTCCAGCCGCTTTACTAGCAATCTCCCTCCTTAGAGAATCAGCAGCTTTAACCTCCTGTTCCGTACAGGTTGCAATGTGTTCTGAGGATGAACGGGAAGAGGGGGAACCAATGAGAGACTAGCTCTAGGTGTTGCGACAGGCACAGATCACTCTATTTTCCCATCAGGAAGAAGAATTAACCACAGGCTCAGTCTGCCGCCCGGATGCAGAATAGGGCCTAAAGCAATCCTGCGCTTTTTCGGCCAGCTCCCAAGAGAGCGAGTTGAAAAATGGAGCTCAGGGGCACTGCAATTCACAAACCTGCAGAATTATAAATGATAACTCTCGTCTAAAAATATATTGAGGGAAGGCAACAAAGAGGATTTGAAAGCAAGGCAGAATTGCAGGAAACAGATTTCAGGAGGCAGATTCGAATCGCCTTTAAACCACAGGAAAAGCGGCAAAACCTCGACAATGATGCCCTTGGCCAAAAAGGGCGTATGCGTTTTTTCCTGAATATATTCAGGAAAAAACGTACACGCCCTTTTTGGCCGTCCAAGCATCCTGGAAAGGCAAATCAGCGGTACAAAGAAGTCTCGCTTCCCATCGGTCAAAAGGGACATGCTGAATAAAGTGTCAAAACCAAAAACGCAGGACAGGCCATGGAGAAACGGAAGCCTTGCTACGCTGATGGGCAGGATGTAAATTGCCAACAGCCACTCTGGAGAATTGTACGGTGTGTCCTGAAACATCTACAAAACTCAGCTTAGAGAGCATAGGGCACTTCCACTTATGGGCGTATACATTGGGAAAACTAAAAATCAGCAAGACACAAGCACCCCAAAGTTTAGGGCTGCTCTGTTGACAAGAACCTCCACTTCGTTGCACCTTAAATATCCCAGGAAAGAGAAAAATGGATAAAGAAGTTGTGGTCCTTATGTACAATGGAATATCACTCAGCCATGAAATCAACGTCATAAGGCTAGTAGCAGCATGATGAGTGGATTTAGGTACGACGATTCTAAGTGAAATAAGTCACACAGAAAAAGACACTTATCATAAGATATCACTTATAGAGGGAATGTAAAAACCGCTACCCTTGAACTGAATTACAACACAGAACAGAGTCACACGTTTAGAAAACACACTATGGCTGCCTAACGGGAAAGGTGAGGTGGGGTGATGCATAAAACAAGGGTTTCAAATTAGCTCAGATACCGTTCCATAAACCCAATATGTAATAGACAAGACCTACTCCTTGCTCAGTGAACTGGACTCAACACCCCCTACTCACTGCCCAAGAATATACCTGACTAGTAAGAATCTTAAAACCTATGTATTGATATCTCTCTGTAAGTGAGTCAAGTGGGTGTAAAGCTGCATAAACACAGCAGTAAAAAGCAGCTAAACCCCATTATAAAACTCAATTAATTTTAAAAACCCGTGAAGCAAAGACAGTGAAAGAGAGAGAAATTCTTACAAAATTCGTTCAGGGGCTGTGATGCCACCTGGATTGACCATATCTAGACCTGCAGCTGATTGAGACATAAGGGTGGACACTCTTGGGGCTGAGAGGTTTGGTGAGGTTGGGTGAGCAAACGCAGACGCTTTAAAGTAATACTGCGTGGTACCCATCCCATGGGTCCCAAATCTCCAGGTTCAAGGGCATCTTCCTACATGGAAAACATGCATGAGAAACCCAGAAGATGGTACACCGAGTGATCGGGAAAGGTTTCTTAAACGCACCTCATTTCTCATCTCCTTGTGCTCGGGTTCGCCATCCCAGCCGCTTTACTAGCAATCTCCCTCCTTGGAGAATCAGCACCTTTAACCTCCTGTTCCATACAGGTTGCAATTTGTCCTGAGGATGAACGGGAAGAGGGGGAACCAATGAGAGACTAGCTCTAGGTGTTGGGACAGGCACAGGTCACTATATTTTCCCATCAGGAAGAAGAATTAACCGCAGGCTCAGTCTGCTGACCGGAACCAGAATAGGGCCTGAAGCAATCCTGCGCTTTTGCGGCTAGCTCCCAAAACAGCGAGTTGAAAAATGGAGCTTAGGGGCACTGCAATTCACAAACCTGCAGAGTTATAAATGTTAACTCTCGTCCACAAATAGATTGAGGAAACGCAACGAAGACGATTTGAAAGCAAGGCAGAATTGCAGGAAACAGATTTCAGGAGGCAGATTCGAATCGCCTTTAAAGCACAGGAAAAGCGGCAAAACCTCGACAATGATGCCCTTGGCCAAAAAGGGCGTATGCGTTTTTTCCTGAATATATTCAGGAAAAAACGCATACGCCCTTTTTGGCCAACCAAGCAACCTGGAAAGGCAAATCAGGGCTACAAAGAAGTCTCGCTTCCCATTGGTCAAAAGGGCCATGCTGAATAAAGTGTCAAAACCAGAAATGCAGGAAAGGCCACGGAGAAACGGGAGCCTTGCTACGCTGATGGGCGGGATGTAAATTGCCAACAGCCACTCTGGAGAAGTGTACGGTGTGTCCGGAAACATTTACAAAACTCAGCTTAGAGAGCATAGGGCACTTCCACTCATGGGCGTATAAAATGGGAAAACTAAAAATCAGCAAGACACAAGCACCCCAAAGTTTAGGGCTGCTCTGTTGACAAGAACCTCCACTTTGTTACACCTTAAATATCCCACGAAAGAGAAAAATGGATAAAGAAGTTCTGGTCCTTATGTACAATGGAATATCACTCAGCCATGAAATCAACGTCATAAGGCTAGTAGCAGCATGATGAGTGGATTTAGGTACGACGATTCTAAGTGAAATAAGTCACACAGAAAAAGACACTTATCATAAGATATCACTTATAGAGGGAATGTAAAAACCAATACCCTTGAACTGAATTACAAAACAGAACAGAGTCACACGTTTAGAAAACACACTATGGCTGCCTAACGGGAAAGGTGAGGTGGGGTGATGCATAAAACAAGGGTTTCAAATTAGCTCAGATACGGTTCCAAAAACCCAATATGTAATAGACAAGACCTACTCCTTGCTCAGTGAACTGGACTCAACACCCCCTATTCACCGCCCAAGAATATATCTGTCTAGAAAGAATCTTAAAACCTATGTATTCTTATCTCTCTGTAAGTGAGTCAAGTGAGTGTAAAGCTGCATAAACACAGCAGTGAAAAGCAGCTAAACCCCATTATAAAACTCAATTAATTTTAAAAACCCGTGAAACAAAGACAGTGAAAGAGAGAGAAATTCTTACAAAATTCGTTCAGGGGCTGTGATGCCACCTGGGTTGACCATATCTAGACCTGCAGCTGATTGAGACATAAGGGTGGACACTCTTGGGGCTGAGAGGTTTGGTGACGTTGGGTGAGCAAACGCAGACGCTTTAAAGTAATACTGCGTGGTACCATCCCATGGGTCCCAAATCTCCAGGTTCAAGGGCATCTTCCTACATCGAAAACATGCATGAGAAACCCAGAAGACGGTACACCGAGTGATCGGGAAAGGTTTCTAAAACGCACCTCATTTCTCATCTCCTTGTGCTCGGGTTCGCCATTCCAGCCGCTTTACTAGCAATCTCCCTCCTTAGAGAATCAGCAGCTTTAACCTCCTGTTCCGTACAGGTTGCAATGTGTTCTGAGGATGAACGGGAAGAGGGGGAACCAATGAGAGACTAGCTCTAGGTGTTGCGACAGGCACAGATCACTCTATTTTCCCATCAGGAAGAAGAATTAACCACAGGCTCAGTCTGCCGCCCGGATGCAGAATAGGGCCTAAAGCAATCCTGCGCTTTTTCGGCCAGCTCCCAAGAGAGCGAGTTGAAAAATGGAGCTCAGGGGCACTGCAATTCACAAACCTGCAGAATTATAAATGATAACTCTCGTCTAAAAATATATTGAGGGAAGGCAACAAAGAGGATTTGAAAGCAAGGCAGAATTGCAGGAAACAGATTTCAGGAGGCAGATTCGAATCGCCTTTAAACCACAGGAAAAGCGGCAAAACCTCGACAATGATGCCCTTGGCCAAAAAGGGCGTATGCGTTTTTTCCTGAATATATTCAGGAAAAAACGTACACGCCCTTTTTGGCCGTCCAAGCATCCTGGAAAGGCAAATCAGCGGTACAAAGAAGTCTCGCTTCCCATCGGTCAAAAGGGACATGCTGAATAAAGTGTCAAAACCAAAAACGCAGGACAGGCCATGGAGAAACGGAAGCCTTGCTACGCTGATGGGCAGGATGTAAATTGCCAACAGCCACTCTGGAGAATTGTACGGTGTGTCCTGAAACATCTACAAAACTCAGCTTAGAGAGCATAGGGCACTTCCACTTATGGGCGTATACATTGGGAAAACTAAAAATCAGCAAGACACAAGCACCCCAAAGTTTAGGGCTGCTCTGTTGACAAGAACCTCCACTTCGTTGCACCTTAAATATCCCAGGAAAGAGAAAAATGGATAAAGAAGTTGTGGTCCTTATGTACAATGGAATATCACTCAGCCATGAAATCAACGTCATAAGGCTAGTAGCAGCATGATGAGTGGATTTAGGTACGACGATTCTAAGTGAAATAAGTCACACAGAAAAAGACACTTATCATAAGATATCACTTATAGAGGGAATGTAAAAACCGCTACCCTTGAACTGAATTACAACACAGAACAGAGTCACACGTTTAGAAAACACACTATGGCTGCCTAACGGGAAAGGTGAGGTGGGGTGATGCATAAAACAAGGGTTTCAAATTAGCTCAGATACCGTTCCATAAACCCAATATGTAATAGACAAGACCTACTCCTTGCTCAGTGAACTGGACTCAACACCCCCTACTCACTGCCCAAGAATATACCTGACTAGTAAGAATCTTAAAACCTATGTATTGATATCTCTCTGTAAGTGAGTCAAGTGGGTGTAAAGCTGCATAAACACAGCAGTAAAAAGCAGCTAAACCCCATTATAAAACTCAATTAATTTTAAAAACCCGTGAAGCAAAGACAGTGAAAGAGAGAGAAATTCTTACAAAATTCGTTCAGGGGCTGTGATGCCACCTGGATTGACCATATCTAGACCTGCAGCTGATTGAGACATAAGGGTGGACACTCTTGGGGCTGAGAGGTTTGGTGAGGTTGGGTGAGCAAACGCAGACGCTTTAAAGTAATACTGCGTGGTACCCATCCCATGGGTCCCAAATCTCCAGGTTCAAGGGCATCTTCCTACATGGAAAACATGCATGAGAAACCCAGAAGATGGTACACCGAGTGATCGGGAAAGGTTTCTTAAACGCACCTCATTTCTCATCTCCTTGTGCTCGGGTTCGCCATCCCAGCCGCTTTACTAGCAATCTCCCTCCTTGGAGAATCAGCACCTTTAACCTCCTGTTCCATACAGGTTGCAATTTGTCCTGAGGATGAACGGGAAGAGGGGGAACCAATGAGAGACTAGCTCTAGGTGTTGGGACAGGCACAGGTCACTATATTTTCCCATCAGGAAGAAGAATTAACCGCAGGCTCAGTCTGCTGACCGGAACCAGAATAGGGCCTGAAGCAATCCTGCGCTTTTGCGGCTAGCTCCCAAAACAGCGAGTTGAAAAATGGAGCTTAGGGGCACTGCAATTCACAAACCTGCAGAGTTATAAATGTTAACTCTCGTCCACAAATAGATTGAGGAAACGCAACGAAGACGATTTGAAAGCAAGGCAGAATTGCAGGAAACAGATTTCAGGAGGCAGATTCGAATCGCCTTTAAAGCACAGGAAAAGCGGCAAAACCTCGACAATGATGCCCTTGGCCAAAAAGGGCGTATGCGTTTTTTCCTGAATATATTCAGGAAAAAACGCATACGCCCTTTTTGGCCAACCAAGCAACCTGGAAAGGCAAATCAGGGCTACAAAGAAGTCTCGCTTCCCATTGGTCAAAAGGGCCATGCTGAATAAAGTGTCAAAACCAGAAATGCAGGAAAGGCCACGGAGAAACGGGAGCCTTGCTACGCTGATGGGCGGGATGTAAATTGCCAACAGCCACTCTGGAGAAGTGTACGGTGTGTCCGGAAACATTTACAAAACTCAGCTTAGAGAGCATAGGGCACTTCCACTCATGGGCGTATAAAATGGGAAAACTAAAAATCAGCAAGACACAAGCACCCCAAAGTTTAGGGCTGCTCTGTTGACAAGAACCTCCACTTTGTTACACCTTAAATATCCCACGAAAGAGAAAAATGGATAAAGAAGTTCTGGTCCTTATGTACAATGGAATATCACTCAGCCATGAAATCAACGTCATAAGGCTAGTAGCAGCATGATGAGTGGATTTAGGTACGACGATTCTAAGTGAAATAAGTCACACAGAAAAAGACACTTATCATAAGATATCACTTATAGAGGGAATGTAAAAACCAATACCCTTGAACTGAATTACAAAACAGAACAGAGTCACACGTTTAGAAAACACACTATGGCTGCCTAACGGGAAAGGTGAGGTGGGGTGATGCATAAAACAAGGGTTTCAAATTAGCTCAGATACGGTTCCAAAAACCCAATATGTAATAGACAAGACCTACTCCTTGCTCAGTGAACTGGACTCAACACCCCCTATTCACCGCCCAAGAATATATCTGTCTAGAAAGAATCTTAAAACCTATGTATTCTTATCTCTCTGTAAGTGAGTCAAGTGAGTGTAAAGCTGCATAAACACAGCAGTGAAAAGCAGCTAAACCCCATTATAAAACTCAATTAATTTTAAAAACCCGTGAAACAAAGACAGTGAAAGAGAGAGAAATTCTTACAAAATTCGTTCAGGGGCTGTGATGCCACCTGGGTTGACCATATCTAGACCTGCAGCTGATTGAGACATAAGGGTGGACACTCTTGGGGCTGAGAGGTTTGGTGACGTTGGGTGAGCAAACGCAGACGCTTTAAAGTAATACTGCGTGGTACCATCCCATGGGTCCCAAATCTCCAGGTTCAAGGGCATCTTCCTACATCGAAAACATGCATGAGAAACCCAGAAGACGGTACACCGAGTGATCGGGAAAGGTTTCTAAAACGCACCTCATTTCTCATCTCCTTGTGCTCGGGTTCGCCATTCCAGCCGCTTTACTAGCAATCTCCCTCCTTAGAGAATCAGCAGCTTTAACCTCCTGTTCCGTACAGGTTGCAATGTGTTCTGAGGATGAACGGGAAGAGGGGGAACCAATGAGAGACTAGCTCTAGGTGTTGCGACAGGCACAGATCACTCTATTTTCCCATCAGGAAGAAGAATTAACCACAGGCTCAGTCTGCCGCCCGGATGCAGAATAGGGCCTAAAGCAATCCTGCGCTTTTTCGGCCAGCTCCCAAGAGAGCGAGTTGAAAAATGGAGCTCAGGGGCACTGCAATTCACAAACCTGCAGAATTATAAATGATAACTCTCGTCTAAAAATATATTGAGGGAAGGCAACAAAGAGGATTTGAAAGCAAGGCAGAATTGCAGGAAACAGATTTCAGGAGGCAGATTCGAATCGCCTTTAAACCACAGGAAAAGCGGCAAAACCTCGACAATGATGCCCTTGGCCAAAAAGGGCGTATGCGTTTTTTCCTGAATATATTCAGGAAAAAACGTACACGCCCTTTTTGGCCGTCCAAGCATCCTGGAAAGGCAAATCAGCGGTACAAAGAAGTCTCGCTTCCCATCGGTCAAAAGGGACATGCTGAATAAAGTGTCAAAACCAAAAACGCAGGACAGGCCATGGAGAAACGGAAGCCTTGCTACGCTGATGGGCAGGATGTAAATTGCCAACAGCCACTCTGGAGAATTGTACGGTGTGTCCTGAAACATCTACAAAACTCAGCTTAGAGAGCATAGGGCACTTCCACTCATGGGCGTATAAATTGGGAAAACCAAAAATCAGCAAGACACAAGCACCCCAAAGTTTAGGGCTGCTCTGTTGACAAGAACCTCCACTTTGTTACACCTTAAATATCCCAGGAAAGAGAAAAATGGATAAAGAAGTTGTGGTCCTTATGTACAAAGGAATATCACTCAGCCATGAAATCAACGTCATAAGGCTAGTAGCAGCATGATGAGTGGATTTAGGTACGACGATTCTAAGTGAAATAAGTCACACAGAAAAAGACACTTATCATAAGATATCACTTATAGAGGGAATGTAAAAACCGCTACCCTTGAACTGAATTACAACACAGAACAGAGTCACACGTTTAGAAAACACACTATGGCTGCCTAACGGGAAAGGTGAGGTGGGGTGATGCATAAAACAAGGGTTTCAAATTAGCTCAGATACCGTTCCATAAACCCAATATGTAATAGACAAGACCTACTCCTTGCTCAGTGAACTGGACTCAACACCCCCTACTCACTGCCCAAGAATATACCTGACTAGTAAGAATCTTAAAACCTATGTATTGATATCTCTCTGTAAGTGAGTCAAGTGGGTGTAAAGCTGCATAAACACAGCAGTAAAAAGCAGCTAAACCCCATTATAAAACTCAATTAATTTTAAAAACCCGTGAAGCAAAGACAGTGAAAGAGAGAGAAATTCTTACAAAATTCGTTCAGGGGCTGTGATGCCACCTGGATTGACCATATCTAGACCTGCAGCTGATTGAGACATAAGGGTGGACACTCTTGGGGCTGAGAGGTTTGGTGAGGTTGGGTGAGCAAACGCAGACGCTTTAAAGTAATACTGCGTGGTACCCATCCCATGGGTCCCAAATCTCCAGGTTCAAGGGCATCTTCCTACATGGAAAACATGCATGAGAAACCCAGAAGATGGTACACCGAGTGATCGGGAAAGGTTTCTTAAACGCACCTCATTTCTCATCTCCTTGTGCTCGGGTTCGCCATTCCAGCCGCTTTACTAGCAATCTCCCTCCTTGGAGAATCAGCACCTTTAACCTCCTGTTCCATACAGGTTGCAATTTGTCCTGAGGATGAACGGGAAGAGGGGGAACCAATGAGAGACTAGCTCTAGGTGTTGGGACAGGCACAGGTCACTATATTTTCCCATCAGGAAGAAGAATTAACCGCAGGCTCAGTCTGCTGACCGGAACCAGAATAGGGCCTGAAGCAATCCTGCGCTTTTGCGGCTAGCTCCCAAAACAGCGAGTTGAAAAATGGAGCTCAGGGGCACTGCAATTCACAAACCTGCAGAGTTATAAATGTTAACTCTCGTCCACAAGTAGATTGAGGAAACGCAACGAAGAGGATTTGAAAGCAAGGCAGAATTGCAGGAAACAGATTTCAGGAGGCAGATTCGAATCGCCTTTAAAGCACAGGAAAAGCGGCAAAACCTCGACAATGATGCCCTTGGCCAAAAAGGGCGTATGCGTTTTTTCCTGAATATATTCAGGAAAAAACGCATACGCCCTTTTTGGCCAACCAAGCAACCTGGAAAGGCAAATCAGGGCTACAAAGAAGTCTCGCTTCCCATTGGTCAAAAGGGCCATGCTGAATAAAGTGTCAAAACCAGAAATGCAGGAAAGACCACGGAGAAACGGGAGGCTTGCTACGCTGATGGGCGGGATGTAAATTGCCAACAGCCACTCTGGAGAAGTGTACGGTGTGTCCTGAAACATTTACAAAACTCAGCTTAGAGAGCATAGGGCACTTCCACTCATGGGCGTATAAAATGGGAAAACTAAAAATCAGCAAGACACAAGCACCCCAAAGTTTAGGGCTGCTCTGTTGACAAGAACCTCCACTTTGTTACACCTTAAATATCCCACGAAAGAGAAAAATGGATAAAGAAGTTCTGGTCCTTATGTACAATGGAATATCACTCAGCCATGAAATCAACGTCATAAGGCTAGTAGCAGCATGATGAGTGGATTTAGGTACGACGATTCTAAGTGAAAAAAGTCACACAGAAAAAGACACTTATCATAAGATATCACTTATAGAGGGAATGTAAAAACCAATACCCTTGAACTGAATTACAAAACAGAACAGAGTCACACGTTTAGAAAACACACTATGGCTGCCTAACGGGAAAGGTGAGGTGGGGTGATGCATAAAACAAGGGTTTCAAATTAGCTCCGATACCGTTCCAAAAACCCAATATGTAATAGACAAGACCTACTCCTTGCTCAGTGAACTGGACTCAACACCCCCTATTCACCGCCCAAGAATATATCTGACTAGAAAGAATCTTAAAACCTATGTATTCTTATCTCTCTGTAAGTGAGTCAAGTGAGTGTAAAGCTGCATAAACACAGCAGTGAAAAGCAGCTAAACCCCATTATAAAACTCAATTAATTTTAAAAACCCGTGAAACAAAGACAGTGAAAGAGAGAGAAATTCTTACAAAATTCGTTCAGGGGCTGTGATGCCACCTGGGTTGACCATATCTAGACCTGCAGCTGATTGAGACATAAGGGTGGACACTCTTGGGGCTGAGAGGTTTGGTGACGTTGGGTGAGCAAACGCAGACGCTTTAAAGTAATACTGCGTGGTACCATCCCATGGGTCCCAAATCTCCAGGTTCAAGGGCATCTTCCTACATCGAAAACATGCATGAGAAACCCAGAAGGCGGTACACCGAGTGATCGGGAAAGGTTTCTAAAACGCACCTCATTTCTCATCTCCTTGTGCTCGGGTTCGCCATTCCAGCCGCTTTACTAGCAATCTCCCTCCTTAGAGAATCAGCAGCTTTAACCTCCTGTTCCGTACAGGTTGCAATGTGTTCTGAGGATGAACGGGAAGAGGGGGAACCAATGAGAGACTAGCTCTAGGTGTTGCGACAGGCACAGATCACTCTATTTTCCCATCAGGAAGAAGAATTAACCACAGGCTCAGTCTGCCGCCCGGATGCAGAATAGGGCCTAAAGCAATCCTGCGCTTTTTCGGCCAGCTCCCAAGAGAGCGAGTTGAAAAATGGAGCTCAGGGGCACTGCAATTCACAAACCTGCAGAATTATAAATGATAACTCTCGTCTAAAAATATATTGAGGGAAGGCAACAAAGAGGATTTGAAAGCAAGGCAGAATTGCAGGAAACAGATTTCAGGAGGCAGATTCGAATCGCCTTTAAACCACAGGAAAAGCGGCAAAACCTCGACAATGATGCCCTTGGCCAAAAAGGGCGTATGCGTTTTTTCCTGAATATATTCAGGAAAAAACGTACACGCCCTTTTTGGCCGTCCAAGCATCCTGGAAAGGCAAATCAGCGGTACAAAGAAGTCTCGCTTCCCATCGGTCAAAAGGGACATGCTGAATAAAGTGTCAAAACCAAAAACGCAGGACAGGCCATGGAGAAACAGAAGCCTTGCTACGCTGATGGGTAGGATGTAAATTGCCAACAGCCACTCTGGAGAATTGTACGGTGTGTCCTGAAACATCTACAAAACTCAGCTTAGAGAGCATAGGGCACTTCCACTCATGGGCGTATAAATTGGGAAAACCAAAAATCAGCAAGACACAAGCACCCCAAAGTTTAGGGCTGCTCTGTTGACAAGAACCTCCACTTTGTTACACCTTAAATATCCCAGGAAAGAGAAAAATGGATAAAGAAGTTGTGGTCCTTATGTACAATGGAATATCACTCAGCCATGAAATCAACGTCATAAGGCTAATAGCAGCATGATGAGTGGATTTAGGTACGACGATTCTAAGTGAAATAAGTCACACAGAAAAAGACACTTATCATAAGATATCACTTATAGAGGGAATGTAAAAACCGCTACCCTTGAACTGAATTACAACACAGAACAGAGTCACACGTTTAGAAAACACACTATGGCTGCCTAACGGGAAAGGTGAGGTGGGGTGATGCATAAAACAAGGGTTTCAAATTAGCTCAGATACCGTTCCATAAACCCAATATGTAATAGACAAGACCTACTCCTTGCTCAGTGAACTGGACTCAAAACCCCCTACTCACTGCCCAAGAATATACCTGACTAGTAAGAATCTTAAAACCTATGTATTGATATCTCTCTGTAAGTGAGTCAAGTGGGTGTAAAGCTGCATAAACACAGCAGTGAAAAGCAGCTAAACCCCATTATAAAACTCAATTAATTTTAAAAACCCGTGAAGCAAAGACAGTGAAAGAGAGAGAAATTCTTACAAAATTCGTTCAGGGGCTGTGATGCCACCTGGATTGACCATATCTAGACCTGCAGCTGATTGAGACATAAGGGTGGACACTCTTGGGGCTGACAGGTTTGGTGAGGTTGGGTGAGCAAACGCAGACGCTTTAAAGTAATACTGCGTGGTACCCATCCCATGGGTCCCAAATCTCCAGGTTCAAGGGCATCTTCCTACATGGAAAACATGCATGAGAAACCCAGAAGATGGTACACCGAGTGATCGGGAAAGGTTTCTTAAACGCACCTCATTTCTCATCTCCTTGTGCTCGGGTTCGCCATTCCAGCCGCTTTACTAGCAATCTCCCTCCTTGGAGAATCAGCACCTTTAACCTCCTGTTCCATACAGGTTGCAATTTGTCCTGAGGATGAACGGGAAGAGGGGGAACCAATGAGAGACTAGCTCTAGGTGTTGGGACAGGCACAGGTCACTATATTTTCCCATCAGGAAGAAGAATTAACCGCAGGCTCAGTCTGCTGACCGGAACCAGAATAGGGCCTGAAGCAATCCTGCGCTTTTGCGGCTAGCTCCCAAAACAGCGAGTTGAAAAATGGAGCTCAGGGGCACTGCAATTCACAAACCTGCAGAGTTATAAATGTTAACTCTCGTCCACAAGTAGATTGAGGAAACGCAACGAAGAGGATTTGAAAGCAAGGCAGAATTGCAGGAAACAGATTTCAGGAGGCAGATTCGAATCGCCTTTAAAGCACAGGAAAAGCGGCAAAACCTCGACAATGATGCCCTTGGCCAAAAAGGGCGTATGCGTTTTTTCCTGAATATATTCAGGAAAAAACGCATACGCCCTTTTTGGCCAACCAAGCAACCTGGAAAGGCAAATCAGGGCTACAAAGAAGTCTCGCTTCCCATTGGTCAAAAGGGCCATGCTGAATAAAGTGTCAAAACCAGAAATGCAGGAAAGACCACGGAGAAACGGGAGGCTTGCTACGCTGATGGGCGGGATGTAAATTGCCAACAGCCACTCTGGAGAAGTGTACGGTGTGTCCTGAAACATTTACAAAACTCAGCTTAGAGAGCATAGGGCACTTCCACTCATGGGCGTATAAAATGGGAAAACTAAAAATCAGCAAGACACAAGCACCCCAAAGTTTAGGGCTGCTCTGTTGACAAGAACCTCCACTTTGTTACACCTTAAATATCCCACGAAAGAGAAAAATGGATAAAGAAGTTCTGGTCCTTATGTACAATGGAATATCACTCAGCCATGAAATCAACGTCATAAGGCTAGTAGCAGCATGATGAGTGGATTTAGGTACGACGATTCTAAGTGAAAAAAGTCACACAGAAAAAGACACTTATCATAAGATATCACTTATAGAGGGAATGTAAAAACCAATACCCTTGAACTGAATTACAAAACAGAACAGAGTCACACGTTTAGAAAACACACTATGGCTGCCTAACGGGAAAGGTGAGGTGGGGTGATGCATAAAACAAGGGTTTCAAATTAGCTCAGATACCGTTCCAAAAACCCAATATGTAATAGACAAGACCTACTCCTTGCTCAGTGAACTGGACTCAACACCCCCTATTCACCGCCCAAGAATATATCTGACTAGAAAGAATCTTAAAACCTATGTATTCTTATCTCTCTGTAAGTGAGTCAAGTGAGTGTAAAGCTGCATAAACACAGCAGTGAAAAGCAGCTAAACCCCATTATAAAACTCAATTAATTTTAAAAACCCGTGAAACAAAGACAGTGAAAGAGAGAGAAATTCTTACAAAATTCGTTCAGGGGCTGTGATGCCACCTGGGTTGACCATATCTAGACCTGCAGCTGATTGAGACATAAGGGTGGACACTCTTGGGGCTGAGAGGTTTGGTGACGTTGGGTGAGCAAACGCAGACGCTTTAAAGTAATACTGCGTGGTACCATCCCATGGGTCCCAAATCTCCAGGTTCAAGGGCATCTTCCTACATCGAAAACATGCATGAGAAACCCAGAAGGCGGTACACCGAGTGATCGGGAAAGGTTTCTAAAACGCACCTCATTTCTCATCTCCTTGTGCTCGGGTTCGCCATTCCAGCCGCTTTACTAGCAATCTCCCTCCTTAGAGAATCAGCAGCTTTAACCTCCTGTTCCGTACAGGTTGCAATGTGTTCTGAGGATGAACGGGAAGAGGGGGAACCAATGAGAGACTAGCTCTAGGTGTTGCGACAGGCACAGATCACTCTATTTTCCCATCAGGAAGAAGAATTAACCACAGGCTCAGTCTGCCGCCCGGATGCAGAATAGGGCCTAAAGCAATCCTGCGCTTTTTCGGCCAGCTCCCAAGAGAGCGAGTTGAAAAATGGAGCTCAGGGGCACTGCAATTCACAAACCTGCAGAATTATAAATGATAACTCTCGTCTAAAAATATATTGAGGGAAGGCAACAAAGAGGATTTGAAAGCAAGGCAGAATTGCAGGAAACAGATTTCAGGAGGCAGATTCGAATCGCCTTTAAACCACAGGAAAAGCGGCAAAACCTCGACAATGATGCCCTTGGCCAAAAAGGGCGTATGCGTTTTTTCCTGAATATATTCAGGAAAAAACGTACACGCCCTTTTTGGCCGTCCAAGCATCCTGGAAAGGCAAATCAGCGGTACAAAGAAGTCTCGCTTCCCATCGGTCAAAAGGGACATGCTGAATAAAGTGTCAAAACCAAAAACGCAGGACAGGCCATGGAGAAACAGAAGCCTTGCTACGCTGATGGGTAGGATGTAAATTGCCAACAGCCACTCTGGAGAATTGTACGGTGTGTCCTGAAACATCTACAAAACTCAGCTTAGAGAGCATAGGGCACTTCCACTCATGGGCGTATAAATTGGGAAAACCAAAAATCAGCAAGACACAAGCACCCCAAAGTTTAGGGCTGCTCTGTTGACAAGAACCTCCACTTTGTTACACCTTAAATATCCCAGGAAAGAGAAAAATGGATAAAGAAGTTGTGGTCCTTATGTACAATGGAATATCACTCAGCCATGAAATCAACGTCATAAGGCTAGTAGCAGCATGATGAGTGGATTTAGGTACGACGATTCTAAGTGAAATAAGTCACACAGAAAAAGACACTTATCATAAGATATCACTTATAGAGGGAATGTAAAAACCGCTACCCTTGAACTGAATTACAACACAGAACAGAGTCACACGTTTAGAAAACACACTATGGCTGCCTAACGGGAAAGGTGAGGTGGGGTGATGCATAAAACAAGGGTTTCAAATTAGCTCAGATACCGTTCCATAAACCCAATATGTAATAGACAAGACCTACTCCTTGCTCAGTGAACTGGACTCAAAACCCCCTACTCACTGCCCAAGAATATACCTGACTAGTAAGAATCTTAAAACCTATGTATTGATATCTCTCTGTAAGTGAGTCAAGTGGGTGTAAAGCTGCATAAACACAGCAGTGAAAAGCAGCTAAACCCCATTATAAAACTCAATTAATTTTAAAAACCCGTGAAGCAAAGACAGTGAAAGAGAGAGAAATTCTTACAAAATTCGTTCAGGGGCTGTGATGCCACCTGGATTGACCATATCTAGACCTGCAGCTGATTGAGACATAAGGGTGGACATTCTTGGGGCTGACAGGTTTGGTGAGGTTGGGTGAGCAAACGCAGACGCTTTAAAGTAATACTGCGTGGTACCCATCCCATGGGTCCCAAATCTCCAGGTTCAAGGGCATCTTCCTACATCGAAAACATGCATGAGAAACCCAGAAGATGGTCCACCGAGTGATCGGGAAAGGTTTCTAAAACGCACCTCATTTCTCATCTCCTTGTGCTCGGGTTCGCCATTCCAGCCGCTTTACTAGCAATCTCCCTCCTTGGAGAATCAGCACCTTTAACCTCCTGTTCCATACAGGTTGCAATTTGTCCTGAGGGTGAACGGGAAGAGGGGGAACCAATGAGAGACTAGCTCTAGGTGTTGGGACAGGCACAGGTCACTATATTTTCCCATCAGGAAGAAGAATTAACCGCAGGCTCAGTCTGCTGACCGGAACCAGAATAGGGCCTGAAGCAATCCTGCGCTTTTGCGGCTAGCTCCCAAAACAGCGAGTTGAAAAATGGAGCTCAGGGGCACTGCAATTCACAAACCTGCAGAGTTATAAATGTTAACTCTCGTCCACAAATAGATTGAGGAAACGCAACGAAGAGGATTTGAAAGCAAGGCAGAATTGCAGGAAACAGATTTCAGGAGGCAGATTCGAATCGCCTTTAAAGCACAGGAAAAGCGGCAAAACCTCGACAATGATGCCCTTGGCCAAAAAGGGCGTATGCGTTTTTTCCTGAATATATTCAGGAAAAAACGCATACGCCCTTTTTGGCCAACCAAGCAACCTGGAAAGGCAAATCAGGGCTACAAAGAAGTCTCGCTTCCCATTGGTCAAAAGGGCCATGCTGAATAAAGTGTCAAAACCAGAAATGCAGGAAAGGCCACGGAGAAACGGGAGCCTTGCTACGCTGATGGGCGGGATGTAAATTGCCAACAGCCACTCTGGAGAAGTGTACGGTGTGTCCGGAAACATTTACAAAACTCAGCTTAGAGAGCATAGGGCACTTCCACTCATGGGCGTATAAAATGGGAAAACTAAAAATCAGCAAGACACAAGCACCCCAAAGTTTAGGGCTGCTCTGTTGACAAGAACCTCCACTTTGTTACACCTTAAATATCCCACGAAAGAGAAAAATGGATAAAGAAGTTCTGGTCCTTATGTACAATGGAATATCACTCAGCCATGAAATCAACGTCATAAGGCTAGTAGCAGCATGATGAGTGGATTTAGGTACGACGATTCTAAGTGAAATAAGTCACACAGAAAAAGACACTTATCATAAGATATCACTTATAGAGGGAATGTAAAAACCAATACCCTTGAACTGAATTACAAAACAGAACAGAGTCACACGTTTAGAAAACACACTATGGCTGCCTAACGGGAAAGGTGAGGTGGGGTGATGCATAAAACAAGGGTTTCAAATTAGCTCAGATACCGTTCCAAAAACCCAATATGTAATAGACAAGACCTACTCCTTGCTCAGTGAACTGGACTCAACACCCCCTATTCACCGCCCAAGAATATATCTGACTAGAAAGAATCTTAAAACCTATGTATTCTTATCTCTCTGTAAGTGAGTCAAGTGAGTGTAAAGCCGCATAAACACAGCAGTGAAAAGCAGCTAAACCCCATTATAAAACTCAATTAATTTTAAAAACCCGTGAAACAAAGACAGTGAAAGAGAGAGAAATTCTTACAAAATTCGTTCAGGGGCTGTGATGCCACCTGGGTTGACCATATCTAGACCTGCAGCTGATTGAGACATAAGGGTGGACACTCTTGGGGCTGAGAGGTTTGGTGACGTTGGGTGAGCAAACGCAGACGCTTTAAAGTAATACTGCGTGGTACCATCCCATGGGTCCCAAATCTCCAGGTTCAAGGGCATCTTCCTACATCGAAAACATGCATGAGAAACCCAGAAGACGGTACACCGAGTGATCGGGAAAGGTTTCTAAAACGCACCTCATTTCTCATCTCCTTGTGCTCGGGTTCGCCATTCCAGCCGCTTTACTAGCAATCTCCCTCCTTAGAGAATCAGCAGCTTTAACCTCCTGTTCCGTACAGGTTGCAATGTGTTCTGAGGATGAACGGGAAGAGGGGGAACCAATGAGAGACTAGCTCTAGGTGTTGCGACAGGCACAGATCACTCTATTTTCCCATCAGGAAGAAGAATTAACCACAGGCTCAGTCTGCCGCCCGGATGCAGAATAGGGCCTAAAGCAATCCTGCGCTTTTTCGGCCAGCTCCCAAGAGAGCGAGTTGAAAAATGGAGCTCAGGGGCACTGCAATTCACAAACCTGCAGAATTATAAATGATAACTCTCGTCTAAAAATATATTGAGGGAAGGCAACAAAGAGGATTTGAAAGCAAGGCAGAATTGCAGGAAACAGATTTCAGGAGGCAGATTCGAATCGCCTTTAAACCACAGGAAAAGCGGCAAAACCTCGACAATGATGCCCTTGGCCAAAAAGGGCGTATGCGTTTTTTCCTGAATATATTCAGGAAAAAACGTACACGCCCTTTTTGGCCGTCCAAGCATCCTGGAAAGGCAAATCAGCGGTACAAAGAAGTCTCGCTTCCCATCGGTCAAAAGGGACATGCTGAATAAAGTGTCAAAACCAAAAACGCAGGACAGGCCATGGAGAAAAGGAAGCCTTGCTACGCTGATGGGCAGGATGTAAATTGCCAACAGCCACTCTGGAGAATTGTACGGTGTGTCCTGAAACATCTACAAAACTCAGCTTAGAGAGCATAGGGCACTTCCACTCATGGGCGTATAAATTGGGAAAACCAAAAATCAGCAAGACACAAGCACCCCAAAGTTTAGGGCTGCTCTGTTGACAAGAACCTCCACTTTGTTACACCTTAAATATCCCAGGAAAGAGAAAAATGGATAAAGAAGTTGTGGTCCTTATGTACAATGGAATATCACTCAGCCATGAAATCAACGTCATAAGGCTAGTAGCAGCATGATGAGTGGATTTAGGTACGACGATTCTAAGTGAAATAAGTCACACAGAAAAAGACACTTATCATAAGATATCACTTATAGAGGGAATGTAAAAACCGCTACCCTTGAACTGAATTACAACACAGAACAGAGTCACACGTTTAGAAAACACACTATGGCTGCCTAACGGGAAAGGTGAGGTGGGGTGATGCATAAACAAGGGTTTCAAATTAGCTCAGATACCGTTCCATAAACCCAATATGTAATAGACAAGACCTACTCCTTGCTCAGTGAACTGGACTCAACACCCCCTACTCACTGCCCAAGAATATACCTGACTAGTAAGAATCTTAAAACCTATGTATTGATATCTCTCTGTAAGTGAGTCAAGTGGGTGTAAAGCTGCATAAACACAGCAGTGAAAAGCAGCTAAACCCCATTATAAAACTCAATTAATTTTAAAAACCCGTGAAGCAAAGACAGTGAAAGAGAGAGAAATTCTTACAAAATTCGTTCAGGGGCTGTGATGCCACCTGGATTGACCATATCTAGACCTGCAGCTGATTGAGACATAAGGGTGGACACTCTTGGGGCTGACAGGTTTGGTGAGGTTGGGTGAGCAAACGCAGACGCTTTAAAGTAATACTGCGTGGTACCCATCCCATGGGTCCCAAATCTCCAGGTTCAAGGGCATCTTCCTACATGGAAAACATGCATGAGAAACCCAGAAGATGGTCCACCGAGTGATCGGGAAAGGTTTCTAAAACGCACCTCATTTCTCATCTCCTTGTGCTCGGGTTCGCCATTCCAGCCGCTTTACTAGCAATCTCCCTCCTTGGAGAATCAGCACCTTTAACCTCCTGTTCCATACAGGTTGCAATTTGTCCTGAGGATGAACGGGAAGAGGGGGAACCAATGAGAGACTAGCTCTAGGTGTTGGGACAGGCACAGGTCACTATATTTTCCCATCAGGAAGAAGAATTAACCGCAGGCTCAGTCTGCTGACCGGAACCAGAATAGGGCCTGAAGCAATCCTGCGCTTTTGCGGCTAGCTCCCAAAACAGCGAGTTGAAAAATGGAGCTCAGGGGCACTGCAATTCACAAACCTGCAGAGTTATAAATGTTAACTCTCGTCCACAAATAGATTGAGGAAACGCAACGAAGAGGATTTGAAAGCAAGGCAGAATTGCAGGAAACAGATTTCAGGAGGCAGATTCGAATCGCCTTTAAAGCACAGGAAAAGCGGCAAAACCTCGACAATGATGCCCTTGGCCAAAAAGGGCGTATGCGTTTTTTCCTGAATATATTCAGGAAAAAACGCATACGCCCTTTTTGGCCAACCAAGCAACCTGGAAAGGCAAATCAGGGCTACAAAGAAGTCTCGCTTCCCATTGGTCAAAAGGGCCATGCTGAATAAAGTGTCAAAACCAGAAATGCAGGAAAGGCCACGGAGAAACGGGAGCCTTGCTACGCTGATGGGCGGGATGTAAATTGCCAACAGCCACTCTGGAGAAGTGTACGGTGTGTCCGGAAACATTTACAAAACTCAGCTTAGAGAGCATAGGGCACTTCCACTCATGGGCGTATAAAATGGGAAAACTAAAAATCAGCAAGACACAAGCACCCCAAAGTTTAGGGCTGCTCTGTTGACAAGAACCTCCACTTTGTTACACCTTAAATATCCCACGAAAGAGAAAAATGGATAAAGAAGTTCTGGTCCTTATGTACAATGGAATATCACTCAGCCATGAAATCAACGTCATAAGGCTAGTAGCAGCATGATGAGTGGATTTAGGTACGACGATTCTAAGTGAAATAAGTCACACAGAAAAAGACACTTATCATAAGATATCACTTATAGAGGGAATGTAAAAACCAATACCCTTGAACTGAATTACAAAACAGAACAGAGTCACACGTTTAGAAAACACACTATGGCTGCCTAACGGGAAAGGTGAGGTGGGGTGATGCATAAAACAAGGGTTTCAAATTAGCTCAGATACCGTTCCAAAAACCCAATATGTAATAGACAAGACCTACTCCTTGCTCAGTGAACTGGACTCAACACCCCCTATTCACCGCCCAAGAATATATCTGACTAGAAAGAATCTTAAAACCTATGTATTCTTATCTCTCTGTAAGTGAGTCAAGTGAGTGTAAAGCCGCATAAACACAGCAGTGAAAAGCAGCTAAACCCCATTATAAAACTCAATTAATTTTAAAAACCCGTGAAACAAAGACAGTGAAAGAGAGAGAAATTCTTACAAAATTCGTTCAGGGGCTGTGATGCCACCTGGGTTGACCATATCTAGACCTGCAGCTGATTGAGACATAAGGGTGGACACTCTTGGGGCTGAGAGGTTTGGTGACGTTGGGTGAGCAAACGCAGACGCTTTAAAGTAATACTGCGTGGTACCATCCCATGGGTCCCAAATCTCCAGGTTCAAGGGCATCTTCCTACATCGAAAACATGCATGAGAAACCCAGAAGACGGTACACCGAGTGATCGGGAAAGGTTTCTAAAACGCACCTCATTTTTTATCTCCTTGTGCTCGGGTTCGCCATTCCAGCCGCTTTACTAGCAATCTCCCTCCTTAGAGAATCAGCAGCTTTAACCTCCTGTTCCGTACAGGTTGCAATGTGTTCTGAGGATGAACGGGAAGAGGGGGAACCAATGAGAGACTAGCTCTAGGTGTTGCGACAGGCACAGATCACTCTATTTTCCCATCAGGAAGAAGAATTAACCACAGGCTCAGTCTGCCGCCCGGATGCAGAATAGGGCCTAAAGCAATCCTGCGCTTTTTCGGCCAGCTCCCAAGAGAGCGAGTTGAAAAATGGAGCTCAGGGGCACTGCAATTCACAAACCTGCAGAATTATAAATGATAACTCTCGTCTAAAAATATATTGAGGGAAGGCAACAAAGAGGATTTGAAAGCAAGGCAGAATTGCAGGAAACAGATTTCAGGAGGCAGATTCGAATCGCCTTTAAACCACAGGAAAAGCGGCAAAACCTCGACAATGATGCCCTTGGCCAAAAAGGGCGTATGCGTTTTTTCCTGAATATATTCAGGAAAAAACGTACACGCCCTTTTTGGCCGTCCAAGCATCCTGGAAAGGCAAATCAGCGGTACAAAGAAGTCTCGCTTCCCATCGGTCAAAAGGGACATGCTGAATAAAGTGTCAAAACCAAAAACGCAGGACAGGCCATGGAGAAACGGAAGCCTTGCTACGCTGATGGGCAGGATGTAAATTGCCAACAGCCACTCTGGAGAATTGTACGGTGTGTCCTGAAACATCTACAAAACTCAGCTTAGAGAGCATAGGGCACTTCCACTCATGGGCGTATAAATTGGGAAAACCAAAAATCAGCAAGACACAAGCACCCCAAAGTTTAGGGCTGCTCTGTTGACAAGAACCTCCACTTTGTTACACCTTAAATATCCCAGGAAAGAGAAAAATGGATAAAGAAGTTGTGGTCCTTATGTACAATGGAATATCACTCAGCCATGAAATCAACGTCATAAGGCTAGTAGCAGCATGATGAGTGGATTTAGGTACGACGATTCTAAGTGAAATAAGTCACACAGAAAAAGACACTTATCATAAGATATCACTTATAGAGGGAATGTAAAAACCGCTACCCTTGAACTGAATTACAACACAGAACAGAGTCACACGTTTAGAAAACACACTATGGCTGCCTAACGGGAAAGGTGAGGTGGGGTGATGCATAAAACAAGGGTTTCAAATTAGCTCAGATACCGTTCCATAAACCCAATATGTAATAGACAAGACCTACTCCTTGCTCAGTGAACTGGACTCAACACCCCCTACTCACTGCCCAAGAATATACCTGACTAGTAAGAATCTTAAAACCTATGTATTGATATCTCTCTGTAAGTGAGTCAAGTGGGTGTAAAGCTGCATAAACACAGCAGTAAAAAGCAGCTAAACCCCATTATAAAACTCAATTAATTTTAAAAACCCGTGAAGCAAAGACAGTGAAAGAGAGAGAATTTCTTACAAAATTCGTTCAGGGGCTGTGATGCCACCTGGATTGACCATATCTAGACCTGCAGCTGATTGAGACATAAGGGTGGACACTCTTGGGGCTGAGAGGTTTGGTGAGGTTGGGTGAGCAAACGCAGACGCTTTAAAGTAATACTGCGTGGTACCCATCCCATGGGTCCCAAATCTCCAGGTTCAAGGGCATCTTCCTACATGGAAAACATGCATGAGAAACCCAGAAGATGGTCCACCGAGTGATCGGGAAAGGTTTCTAAAACGCACCTCATTTCTCATCTCCTTGTGCTCGGGTTCGCCATTCCAGCCGCTTTACTAGCAATCTCCCTCCTTGGAGAATCAGCACCTTTAACCTCCTGTTCCATACAGGTTGCAATTTGTCCTGAGGATGAACGGGAAGACGGGGAACCAATGAGAGACTAGCTCTAGGTGTTGGGACAGGCACAGGTCACTATATTTTCCCATCAGGAAGAAGAATTAACCGCAGGCTCAGTCTGCTGACCGGAACCAGAATAGGGCCTGAAGCAATCCTGCGCTTTTGCGGCTAGCTCCCAAAACAGCGAGTTGAAAAATGGAGCTCAGGGGCACTGCAATTCACAAACCTGCAGAGTTATAAATGTTAACTCTCGTCCACAAATAGATTGAGGAAACGCAACGAAGACGATTTGAAAGCAAGGCAGAATTGCAGGAAACAGATTTCAGGAGGCAGATTCGAATCGCCTTTAAAGCACAGGAAAAGCGGCAAAACCTCGACAATGATGCCCTTGGCCAAAAAGGGCGTATGCGTTTTTTCCTGAATATATTCAGGAAAAAACGCATACGCCCTTTTTGGCCAACCAAGCAACCTGGAAAGGCAAATCAGGGCTACAAAGAAGTCTCGCTTCCCATTGGTCAAAAGGGCCATGCTGAATAAAGTGTCAAATCCAGAAATGCAGGAAAGGCCACGGAGAAACGGGAGCCTTGCTACGCTGATGGGCGGGATGTAAATTGCCAACAGCCACTCTGGAGAAGTGTACGGTGTGTCCGGAAACATTTACAAAACTCAGCTTAGAGAGCATAGGGCACTTCCACTCATGGGCGTATAAAATGGGAAAACTAAAAATCAGCAAGGCACAAGCACCCCAAAGTTTAGGGCTGCTCTGTTGACAAGAACCTCCACTTTGTTACACCTTAAATATCCCACGAAAGAGAAAAATGGATAAAGAAGTTCTGGTCCTTATGTACAATGGAATATCACTCAGCCATGAAATCAACGTCATAAGGCTAGTAGCAGCATGATGAGTGGATTTAGGTACGACGATTCTAAGTGAAATAAGTCACACAGAAAAAGACACTTATCATAAGATATCACTTATAGAGGGAATGTAAAAACCAATACCCTTGAACTGAATTACAAAACAGAACAGAGTCACACGTTTAGAAAACACACTATGGCTGCCTAACGGGAAAGGTGAGGTGGGGTGATGCATAAAACAAGGGTTTCAAATTAGCTCAGATACCGTTCCAAAAACCCAATATGTAATAGACAAGACCTACTCCTTGCTCAGGGAACTGGACTCAACACCCCCTATTAACCGCCCAAGAATATATCTGACTAGTAAGAATCTTAAAACCTATGTATAGATATCTCTCTGTAAGTGAGTCAAGTGGGTGTAAAGCTGCATAAACACAGCAGTGAAAAGCAGCTAAACCCCATTATAAAACTCAATTAATTTTAAAAACCCGTGACACAAAGACAGTGAAAGAGAGAGAAATTCTTACAAAATTCGTTAAGGGGCTGTGATGCCACCTGGATTGACCATATCTAGACCTGCAGCTGATTGAGACATAAGGGTGGACACTCTTGGGGCTGAGAGTTTTGGTGAGGTTGGGTGAGCAAACGCAGACGCTTTAAAGTAATACTGCGTGGTACCCATCGCATGGGTCCCAAATCTCCAGGTTCAAGGGCATCTTCCTACATCGAAAACATGCATGAGAAACCCAGAAGATGGTACACCGAGTGATCGGGAAAGGTTTCTAAAACGCACCTCATTTCTCATCTCCTTGTGCTCGGGTTCGCCATTCCAGCCGCTTTACTAGCAATTTCCCTCCTTGGAGAATCAGCACCTTTAGCCTCCTGTTCCATACAGGTTGCAATTTGTCCTGAGGATGAACGGGAAGAGGGGGAACCAATGAGAGAGTAGCTCTAGGTGTTGGGACAGGCACAGGTCACTCTATTTTCCCATGAGGAAGAATAATTAACCACAGGCTCAGTCTGACGCCCGGAAGCAGAATAGGGCCTGAAGCAATCCTGTGCTTTTTCTGCCAGCAAACAAGAAAGCGAGTCGAAAAGTGGAGCTCAGGGGCACTGCAATTCACAAACCTGCAGAGTTATAAATGATAACTCTCATCCACAAATATATTGAGGGAAGGCAACGAGGAGGATTAGAAAGCAAGGCAGAATTGCAGGAAACAGATTTCAGGAGGTAGATTCGAATTGCCTTTAAAACACAGGAAAAGTGGCAACACCTCGACAATGATGCCCTTGGCCAAAAAGGGCGTATGCGTTTTTTCCTGAATATATTCAGGAAAAAACGCATACGCCCTTTTTGGCCAACCAAGCAACCTGGAAAGGCAAAACAGCGCTACAAAGATGTCTCGCTTCCCATCGGTCAAAAGGGCCATGCTGAATAAAGTGTCAAAACCAGAAATGCAGGACAGGCCATAGAGAAACGGGAGCCTTGCTACGCTGATAGGCGGGATGTAAATTGCCAACAGCCACTCTGGAGAAGTGTACGGTGTGTCCTGAAACATCTAAAAAACTCAGCTTAGAGAGCATAGGGCACTTCCACTCATGGGCGTATAAATTGGGAAAACTAAAAATCAGCAAGACACAGGCACCCCAAAGTTTAGGGCTGCTCTGTTGACAAGAACCTCCACTTTGTTACACCTTAAATATCCCAGGAAAGAGAAAAATGAATAAAGAAGTTATGGTCCTTATGTACAATGGAATATCACTCAGCCATGAAATCAATGTCATAAGGCTAGTAGCAGCATGATGAGTGGATTTAGGTACGACGATTCTAAGTGAAATAAGTCACACAGAAAAAGACACTTATCATAAGATATCACTTATAGAGGGAATGTAAAAACCTCTACCTTTGAACTGAATTACAAAACAGAACAGAGTCACACGTTTAGAAAACACACTATGGCTGCTTAACGGGAAAGGTGAGGTGGGGTGATGCATAAAAAAAGGGTTTCTAATTTGCTCAGATACCGTTCCATAAACCCAATATGTAATAGACAAGACCTACTCCTTGCTCAGTGAACTGGACTCAACACCCCCTATTCACCCTCCAAAAATATATCTGACTAGTAAGACTCTTAAAACCTATGCATTGATATCTCCCTGTAAGTGAGTCAAGACGGTGTAAAGAGACATAAACATAGCAGTGAAAAGCAGCTAAACCCCATTATAAAAATCAATTACTTTTAAAAACCCGTGAAGCAAAGACAGTGAAAGAGAGAGAAAGTCTTACAAAATTCGTTCAGGGGCTGTGATGCCACCTGGATTGGCCATATCTAGACCCACAGCTGATTGCGTCATAAGGGTGGACACTCTTGGGGCTGAGAGTTTTGGTTAGGTTGGGTGAGCAAACGCAGACCCTTTAAAGTAATACTGCGTGGTACCCATCCCATGGGTCCCAAATCTCCAGGTTCAAGGGCATCTTCCTACATCGAAAACATGCATGAAAAACCCAGAAGATGGTACACCGTGTGATTGGGGAAGGTTTCTAAAACGCACCTCATTTCTCATCTCCTTGTGCTCGGTTTCGCCATTCCAGCCGCTTTACTAGCAATCTCCCTCCTTGAAGAATCGGCACCTTTAACCTCCTATTCCATACAGGTTGCAATGTTTCCTGAGGATGAACGGGAAGAGGGGGAACCAGTGAGAGACTAGCCTCTAGGTGTTGCGACAGGCACAGGTCACTCTATTTTCCCATCAGGAAGAAGAATTAACCACAGGCTCAGAGTGCCGCCCGGAAGCAGAATAGGGCCTAAAGAAATCCTGCGCTTCTGCGGCCAGCTCCCAAGAAACCGAGTTGAAAAATGGAGCTCAGGGTCACTGCAATTCACAAACCTGCAGACTTATAAATGATAACTCTCGTCTACAAATATATTGAGGGAAGGCAACGAAGAGGATTTGAAAGCAAGGCAGAATTGCAGGAAACAGATTTCAGGAGGCAGATTCGAATCGCCTTTAAAGCACAGGAAAAGCGGCAAAACCTCGACAATGATGCCCTTGGCCAAAAAGAGCGTATGCGTTTTTTCCTGAATATATTCAGGAAAAAACGTACACGCCCTGTTTGGCCGTCCAAGCATCCTGGAAAGGCAAATCAGCGGTACAAAGAAGTCTCGCTTCCCATTGGTCAAAAGGGACATGCTGAATAAAGTGTCAAAACCAAAAACGCAGGACAGGCCATGGAGAAACGGAAGCCTTGCTACGCTGATGGGCGGGATGTAAATTGCCAACAGCCACTCTGGAGAAGTGTACGGTGTGTCCTGAAACATCTACAAAACTCAGCTTAGAGAGCATAGGGCACTTCCACTCATGGGCGTATAAATTGGGAAAACTAAAAATCAGCAAGACACAAGCACCCCAAAGTTTAGGGCTGCTCTGTTGACAAGAACCTCCACTTCGTTACACCTTAAATATCCCAGGAAAGAGAAAAATGGATAAAGAAGTTGTGCTCCTTATGTACAATGGAATATCACTCAGCCATGAAATCAACGTCATAAGGCTAGTAGCAGCATGATGAGTGGATTTAGGTACGACGATTCTAAGTGCAATAAGTCACACAGAAAAGGACACTTATCATAAGATATCACTTATAGAGGGAATGTAAAAACCTCTACCCTTGAACTGAATTACAAAACAGAACAGAGTCACACGTTTAGAAATCACACTATGGCTGCCTAACGGGAAAGGTGAGGTGAGGTGATGCATAAAACAAGGGTTTCAAATTAGCTCAGATACCGTTCCATAAACCCAATATGTAATAGACAAGTCCTACTCCTTGCTCAGGGAACTGGACTCAACACCCCCTATTCACCGCCCAAGAATATATCTGACTACTAAGAATCTTAAACTTATGTATTGATATCTCTCTGTAAGTGAGTCAAGTGGGTGTAAAGCTGCATAAACACAGCAGTGAAAAGCAGCTAAACCCCATTATAAAACTCAATTAATTTTAAAAACCAGTGAAACAAAGACAGTGAAAGAGAGAGAAATTCTTACAAAATTCGTTCAGGGGCTGTGATGCCACCTGGATTGACCATATCTAGACCCGCAGCTGATTGAGACATAAGGGTGGACACTCTTGGGGCTGAGAGGTTTGGTGAGGTTGGGTGAGCAAACACAGACGCTTTAAAGTAATACTGCGTTTTACCCATCCCATGGGTCCCAAATCTCCAGGTTCAAGGGCATCTTCCTACATCGAAAACATGCATGAGAAACCCAGAAGATGGTACACCAAGTGATCGGGAAAGGTTTCTAAAACGCACCTCATTTCTCATCTCCTTGTGCTCGGGTTCGCCATTCCAGCCGCTTTACTAGCAATCTCCCTCCTTGGAGAATCAGCACCTTTAACCTCCTGTTCCATACAGGTGGCAGTTTGTCTTGAGGATGAACGGGAAGAGGGGGAACCAATGAGAGACTAGCTCTAGGTGTTGGGAAAGGCACAGGTCACTCTAATTTCCATCAGGAAGAAGAATTAACCAAAGGCTCAGCCTGCCCCAGGGAACCAGAATAGGTCCTGAAGCCATCCTGCGCTTTTGCGGCCAGCTCCCAAGAAAGCGAGTTGAAAAATGGAACTCAGGGGCACTGCAATTCACAAACCTGCAGAGTTATAAATGATCACTCTCGTCCAAAAATATATTGAGGTAAGGCAATGAAGAGGATTTTAAAGCAAGACAGAATTGCAGGAAACAGTTTTTCACAGGTAGATTGGACTCGCCTTTAAAGCACATGAAATTCTGCAGATCTTCGACAATGATGCAGTTGGCCAAAAAGGGCGTCTGCGTTCTTTCCTGAATAAATTTTGGAAAAAACGCAGATGCTCTTTTTGGCCAACTAAACAAGCGGGCAATGCAAATCAGCATTACAAAAATGTCTCACTTCGCATTGGTCAAAAGGCCCATGCTGAAAAAGTGTAAAACCCAGAAATGCAGGACAGGCCATGGAGAAAAGGGAGCCTTGTTATGCTGATCGGCGGTATGTAAATTGCCACCGGCCACTCTTGAGAAGTGTATGCTGTATCTTAAAACTTCTAAAACACAGAGGTACAGAGCATACAGCACTTCCCCTCATGGACGTATATCTTGGGAAAACCAAAAAATCGACAAGACACAGGCACCCCAAAGTTTAGGGCTGCTCTGTTTAGAAATGCCTCGATTTGCGTACAACTTACATGTCCTTGGAAGGAAAAAATGGATAAAGAAGATGTGGTACTTATGTACAATGGAATATTACTCAGCAATTAAATCAATGAAATAAGGCCAGTGGCAGCAACTCGTGGAGACTGAGGTACGATCATCCTAAGTGACATAAGTCAGACATAAAAAGAGACTTATCATAAGGTATCACTTATAGATAGTATCTAAAAATGCCTACACATGAACGCAATTACAAAACAGAAACGGAGTCACACATTTAGAAAACACACTTATTGCTGCTAAAGGAGAAAGGTGGGGCAGGGTGATGCATAAACCAGGAGGTTGAAATTAGCACAGATACGGTTCCATAAACAAAATAGGTATTCGACAGCACCTACTCTATAGCTCAAAGAGATGGACTCAGCACACTGTTATCACCAGAAAAGGATATATAAGACTGGTAAGAATCTGTAAAAGAATGTATTGATGTCTCTCTTTAAGTGAATCAAGTGGATAGATGTAGAGCAGGAAGAAACACAGTATTGAAAATCAGCTATACCCCATTATAAAATTAAATAACAAGAACAAAATAAAGACAGTGAGAGAGAGAGAGAAATTCTTACAAAATTTGTTCAAGGGCTGTGATGCAACCTGGACTGACCATATCTAGACACAGAGCTGGATGGGACCTAAGGCTCTACACTCGTTGGTCTGAGAGGCTTCGTGAGGATGGGACAGCAAATGCAGCACTTTTAGAGTAATACTGCCTGGCCCCCATTCCATGGGTCCCATACCTCCAGGTGCAGGGGACCCTTCCTACAGCTAAAACATGCATGGCACATCCAGAGGATGGTACACCGTCTGATCGGGAAGACTTTGGAAAAGTCACCTCATCTCCACGTCTCCTGGTATTCGGGTTCCCCAGCTCCTTTCCTTAGAGTCTCCCCACTTTGGGAAGGCAGCACACTCAACAGCCGGTTCTGCACGGCTTGGAATTTTCCGGTGAAGAAGGGGAATGGCGGGATGGAATGAGACACAAGCCTTAGATGTTTGGACAGGCATATGCTACTCTAGTTTCCTACATGGAAGAAGAATTTCCCTATCCTTCAGGTGCCCCAGTAACTGGAATGGGTCTGTAGAAATCCTGCCCCTTTGTGTCTGCTTCCCTAAACAAGTTGAAAACCGGTGCTCAGGGGCACTGCAATTCACAAACATGCAGGGTTGTAATGGACACCTCTAATGGAGTCATTTCTTGAGCCAAGTATTCGTAAAGGCCTTGTAAGCAAGGCAGAATTGCAGGAAAGGGATTTCAAGGGGTAGTTTGCACTCGTCATTAAAGCACATGCAAAGCTGCTGAACATCCCCAGTGATGCAGTTTGCCAAAAAGGCCGTATGCGTTATTCCTTAATATATTCAGGAAAAACCCTTACTCCATTTTTGACCAACAAAACAGGCGGGCAATGTAAATTAATACTATAAAGAGATATCACTTCACACCAGTCAGAATGGCCAACCTCACAAACTGTAAAACCTGAAATGCAGGACAGGGCGTGGAGAAAAGGGAACCCTGACAAGCTGATGGTGGGAATGTAAATTGCTAACAGCCACTCTGGAGAAGTGGGTGGTGATTCCTTAAAAATCTAAAAACCAGAGCTTCAGAGCATATGGCGCTTCCACTCCTGGGCCTGTATCTTGGAAAAAACGTAAATTGACAGGACCCAGGCACTCTAAAATTTATGCAGCCCTGTTTACAAGAGCCTCTACTCGGAAGCGACCTAAAAGTCCTTGGAAGGAAGAATGGATAAAGAAATTATGGTAGATATGTACAATGGAATATTACTCAGCCATGAAGTGAATGAAATAAGGCCATTTAGGGCCACTCAGAAGGACCTACATACATTCATACTAAGTGTCATAAATCAGGCAATGAAAAATATCATATGATATTACTTATCGGTGGAATCTAAAAATTGATAGAAAGGTACTATCTTACAACACCGAAACAGAGTCCCAGACTTAGAACACAAACTTCTGGTTACCAAACTGGAAAGGTGTGTTGGAGGTATAAATCATGAGGTTGGAGTTAGTATATACATATTTACAGAGAGAAAACTTGTAATCAACATGGACCTGCTGTAGAGCACTTGGAACTCTTCTCAACACCCTTTAGTAACCTCAATGGGAAAATAATTCTAAAAAGAATACATAGTTATCTCTGTATAAATGAATCATGTTGGTGTATGTCAAAAATGAACACAACATGATAAATCAACTATATACTCCATTATAAATTTAAAATTAAATTAAAGAAAAGAAAAATGATCACTAAATTTGTTTAGTCGCAGTGAATGTACTAGTGTCACATCCCTGGACACAGACACAATTTGGTCCCAAGGCTGGACTGTTGTGGGCCTGAGGACCTCGGGAGGATATGCCAGCTAATTCGCCCCCCTTGAACATGTAGTACCTGGTCCCCTCTGCATGGGATCACTATCTCCAGGTCTAAGTGTGCCCTCATACTACTAAACCAACCCTCTGACACCCAAAGGATGGTGGACTCTCTGGGCTGGATGACATTTGGAAAATCACCTGCTCTCAACATATCCTGGTGTTTGGGTTCCGACCTCCCGACTCCTTCGTAAGGGTCATCCCACTCTACAAGACAGCACCCTCAACAGGTGATTTTGCAGGGGTTTATACTTGTTCGGAGGATGAAGGGTAAGGGGGAAGAAGGAATGGGACAGGAGCCCTTACATGTTTGGTCAGGCACATTCCACTCTAATTTAATACCCAAGAACAGGACTTGCCCTTCATCTAAGGTTGTGTCAGTAACCAGAGAGGGACAGTAGAAATCCTGCCGCCTTCTGTTTCCCATAACAACAATTCTAAAACTGGACCTTATACGCACTTCATATTCACAACGCCTGGGGAGCTGTAAATGACAACAGCCCTCAAAAAATGTCTTGGGGTAGGTAATCGAAGTAGACTTCAAAACAAGGCAACCTTTCAATAACCCTTTTTCAAGGGATCAATCTTACTGACACTGTTCAAAAAAAAAAAAAAACCACATATGAAGATACTCACCATTGCTTTATGTTAGACAAATGCAAATCAGATGTACAAAGAAGTATCACCTGGAACCACTCAGAATAGCCATTATCACAATGTCTACAAACAAGAAATGCTTCAGAGGGTGTGGAAAAAAGAGAAATCTACTACTTATTTTTTTTTTAATCTGCGTTGGGTCTTCGTTGCTGCGCGTGGCATTTCTATAGTTGCAGCAAGCGGGGGCTACTCATCGTTGTGGTACGAAGCCTTCTCTTTGTGGTGGCTTCTCTTGTTGTGGAGCACAAGCTGTAGGCACACAGGCTTCAGTAGTTGTGGCTCGTGGGCTCTAGAGCGCAGACTGAGTAGTTGTGGTGCACGGGCTTACTTGTTCTGTGGCATGTGAGATCTTCCCGGGCCAGGGCTCGAACCTGTGTCCCCTGAACTGGCAGGCAGATTCTTAACCACTGCGCCACCAATTCTATGCTATCGGTGGCAATGCCAATTGGTAACAGCCACTATGGAGCACAGAATGGAGGTTACCAGAGTAAGAGGAGGTGGGAGGGATAAATTGGAAATTGGGATTGACATATACACACCACTATATATAAAAGAGATAACAAATAAGGGCTTACTGTATAGCACAGGGAACTCTACTCAATACTCTGTAATGACCTGTATGGGAAAGGAATCCAAAAAGGATTGGACATATGTATAACTGCTTCACTGTGCTGTGCAGCAGAAAGTAACACAACATTGTAAATCAACTCTATTCTAACAAAATTGAAACTTAAATGAAATGAAGTAAAATAAAATAAAATAAAATAGAGCTACCAGATGATCCAGCAAGTTCACTCCTGTGTGCATATCTGGAGGAAAGCATAAATCGAAAAGACACATCTTCCCCAATGTTCACTGCAACACTCTTTACAATAGCGAAGACATGGAAGCAACCAAAATGTCCATCAACATATGAATATAGGTAAAGAATATGTGATACATATATATAAAGGAATATGACTCAGCCATAAAATAGAAGAAAATAATGCCAGTTGCAGTAACATGGATGGACCTAGAGATGATTGTACTAAGTGAAGTAAGTCAGACAGAGTAAGACAAATATTGGGTGATATCACTTCTAGGTGGAAGCTAAAAATTGATACAAATGAACTAACTTACAAAACAGAGGCAGACTCACAGACTTGGAAAACAAACTTATGGTTACCAAAGGGGAGAGGTGGGGGGTAGGGATAAATCAGGAGCTTGGGGTAAACATACGAATATGACTATATATAACAGATAAGCAACAAGGACCTACTGTATAGCACAGGGAGCTCTACTCAGTATTCTGGGAATACCGTTATCAGAAAAGAATCTGAAAAAGAATGAATATATGCATATGTGTAACTGAATCACTTGCTGTGCAGCTGAAATGAACACAACACTGTAAATCAACTATACTCCAATAAAATTTAAATTTCAAAATAAAGAAAATCACCTATATTTCAAAAGAAAAAAAAAAAAAAAAAGAATTCCCATCTCTTTATATGGCTTGATAGCTTACTTTTTTAGTGCTCAATATTATCCCATTCCCAGAATATATTAATACTATATCATTTCATTCACCTATTGGAGGACACCTTAGTTTCATTCACATTTTGGCAATATTGAATTAGGTGCTATAAATATCCATATGCAGGTTTTCCTCTGGAAGTATGTTTTTTAAACTACTTTCAGTAAATATCCATGAGAACACTTGACGGATTGTACAGTAAGGGAATGCTCAATATTCTAGCAAGTGTCAATCAGACTACCAAAGTAGCTGTATTATTTTTCATTTCCACCAATGACAAATGACATTTCCTATTGTTCCACATCTCCTACAGAATTTGTTCTTGTCATTGTTCACATTTTAGCCATTCTAAGTGTTACATAGTGGTATGTAATTGTATTTTTAATTTGCTTTTTCATGGCAGCATGTAATCTGGATTATTCTTCTGTATACTTATATGCTTAGTGTCTATTTTCTTTGGTGAGGTGTCCATAAAGTATATTGGTCCACATTTTATTTAGGTTGCTTTCATTTTTTTCTACCCAATCTGTATTTGTTTTATTTATTTTCGTGCCTTATTGCATTAGCAAGGACTTGGAGTAAAATATGGAAAAGGAGTCATGAAAGGGGACATCCTTGCTTTTACCTGAACTTAGTGGAAAAGCTTCATGGTTTTGACCATTAATCATGATGTAAGATAAAAGTTTCCTGTAAATCTTTGTTATCAACTTGAGAAAGCTCCAGTCTATTTCTTTAACTGAGAGTTTTTTATGAAGAATGGGTGTTAGATTTTTTCAAAGTTCTTCTGAATCTATTGATATGCTAATGATTGTCTTTAAGGTGTTGATGTGATGGATATAATTATTTGATTCTAGAATGTTGAGCAAGCCTTTCATACCTGGGATTATTTCCTCTCATTCATGATATAAAATTCTCTCAAAATATTGTTGGATTCGATTTGGTAATATTTTGTTGAGGATTTTTGCATTGATGTTCCTGAGAGATATTGGTCAGTTTTCTTTACTATTCATATGTTCTTCTAAGTTTGGATGTTGTGGATTTAGTGTCAGACATTCATTTGGGGAGATTCTCAGTCATTTTTAAAAAAAATATTTTCTGTTCTTTATTATCTTTATTCTCCTCCTGCTATACCCATTATGTATAGGTCACAGCATTTTTCATTGTTCCACAATTATTGATTACTCTGTTCTGTTGATTTCTTTCCTGCCCATTTTCTCTTTTCTTTTGAGATTTAAAGGTTTCTCCTGATATGTCTTCAAGCTCACAGATATTTCTCCTCAGCCAGCTCTTTGACTGCTAAAACAAAATACGAGAGACTTGGTATTTTATAAACAACAGAATATTTTTGTTTTCTCATAATTGCTGAGGCTGAAAAGTTCAAGAACAAGTAACCAGGGGCTTCCCTGGAGGTGCAGTGGTTAAGAATCTGCCTACCAATAAAGGGGACAAGGGTTCGAGCCCTGGTCCAGGAAGATCCCACATGCCATGGAACAACTAAGCCCGTGCACCACAAATACTGAGCCTGTGCTCTAGAGTCCACAGGCCACAACTACTGAGCCCGTGAGCCACAACTACTGAAACCCACACGCCTAGAGCCCGTGCTCCACAACAAGAGAAGCCACTCAATGAGAAGCCCGCGCACCGCACCAAAGACCCAACACAGCCAAAAAATTAATTAATTAATTATCTAATTAATTTTTTTAAAAAAAGAACAAGTTGCCAGCTGACTTAGTGTCTGACGAGGGACCAATTTCTGGTTCATAGTGTGGGTCTTCTCGCTCGGCAATGAAATCATGGAATGGGCATAAGGTCTTCTGTGTGCTACATTTATTAGGTCACTAATCCCATGTTTGAGGTCTCTGGCCTCATAACCTAATCACCTCCCAAAAGCCCCACCTCCTAATACCATCAACATGGGAGCTGGGTTTCAAAAGTTTAAAATTAGAGGTACAAAATATTTACACCATAACAGGGACCACAGAGTTAACTGATTTTTCCTTTCATGTTAAAGGTTTGCACATTTATATTTATTATATAATCCCAAAACCCTTGTTTTTTTTTTTTTTTTTATAAGATTCTTTTTCCGTATACGCCAGTACAGACCACTGAGTAGAGTTCCCTGTGCTATAAAGCAGGTCTTTCTCTATTTTATATATAGTAGTGTGTATAAGTCAGTCCCAATCTCCCAATTTATCCCTTCCCCACTTATCCCCTGGTAACCATAAGTTTGTTTTCTATATCCATGATTCTATTTCTGTTGTGTAAATAAGTTCATTTGTACCTTTTTTTTTCTTTTTTAGATTCCTCATATAAGCAATATCATATGATATCTGTCTTTCTGTGTCTGACTTGCTTCACTCAGTATAACAATCTCTAGGTCCATCCATGTTGCTACAAAACCCTTAATTGTTAAGGATAACTCTCAATTTTTCCCAGTATCATCAGCAATTCTTTCTGGCAGACACGTGATAACACTTTTTAAACAGGGATATTGAGACCAAGGCTCCTGACCTGCAAACAAACAAAACATCATTCATATAGTGAAAACTTTGCAAATCAAAGGATGAAAGCACTTGGTCTAAATCCCTTTGCACCCACTGCTGACAGAGGGCAGAGGAGTTTGACTCACTAATCTTCCTTACGTGCACTTCTTCCTAATGGGGTATTCCATCTAAAACTTATAAGAAGCGGGGATGTATCATGGAACACACCAATCGCTACTACAGATTCTGAAGCAGCAAAAAACAAACAAACAAAAAAAAAAACATGATGAATCCATCCAAAGGGTTCTGTCCACACTGTTACAATAGTTTCCCTCACACTGTGAACACTTTTCAAACCCTATCACTTGAACCTATTTTTATTTTTTTCAACAAAAATAATGTTAATCTGCAGTCAGACACTCCAGTAATATTACACTATCCCTTGTGCAAGTATGTAGGGATTTGAGGAGTTATGGGAGGCCACCATGAGAGGTTGCCTAGAGTAATTAGGACATTTCCTTTAATGTTGGTTCTTCTCCCTAAGATGTCTGCTATCCTCTTCTTTTTGTAGCTACTAGCATTGAGAAAGTGACCAAGATAAGGCCCTTCTCTTTTACTGCCCATGAATGCAACTGTGATTAACCCCACAGAACTTGGTGCTTCCAGAATCCCCTGAACCTACTGACCCTCCATGCATGGCATGGCATAGATAAGGATGGTGACGTGTATCCTTGTATAGAGCATGTTATAAAATGTTTGACTCTTCCCTTCCTCATAATTCCAAAGAATAGATTTCTTTGGATTTCTGCTTAATGCTGCTGGAGTTGGTACATAAGTTGAGGGAGGTATCAGGGCACACCAAAAGAGAGGGTAACTGCACAGAAAATACAAGCAGGTACATTTCTGTGTAGTTTCAAGCAGCTTATTTGCTATATCAACCATGGTGACATGTTGACCCTTCCTCTTTCTACTAGTAGTACAACAAACATAAAGGATATTTAGGCTGCTTGTTTTATCCCCACCTCTCACAATTGATCTGCATTAACATATAGGACAATGAAGGGCCCTTTCTACCATCTTAACCAATATTTGAGAACTAGAAAATGTCCAGATTTTTCTGGGGTTTATTTTCATATTCCCCAATCAGGCCTATGAAGGAATCTTACCTATTGTGTTTAATGAAGTCATATCTCTGACGGCATCCCATCATCAACAAAACTGGAAAGAAATTTGAAGGGTCTTCGATTTTACCATATTTGAAATAACAATATTTTAGCCTGAGACGTTTTTTGGATTTTAGAAAAAAATATTTTAAATGAGACAAAAAATCATTTTTATGACACAAGAAGACAGCAATAGTTTTATATTTGTATCTGTTCCACTTGCACACAAGTGTCTCATGGTGTTATGTAAAGCTCTCCTGTTGGGTGCTGTGCATGGTGCAAGTATGGATTAAAGCTTAGGAATCTTAAGCTTCAGTCACCTGAAATATTTAAATTAGGATGCAAGCAATCCTGTCCAACATTTGAAAAGAGCAAGACACTCTCTTTATTTTATTTGTTAGGTAATTAATCTGTCTTTTCCCCAAGGAGAGAAACAAGTGGCATCTTCCATCAATGTGTTGCACAAATATCTTTGAACAGAGAGTGCAAGCAGAGGCTGATACAGGATGTGAAAAAAAAAAAAATGAGAGACCCTTGTGGCATTTTCTCCTAACTTATTGCAATCCTCCATTTAAAATGTGGGAATAATCAATCTTCTGAGGAAAAAGGCCCAAGGAAGGTTTTTCCTTCTGTGGAATAATGGGATTGCTAAAGATTTCAGGAGGCAAGACGAATTAGTGAGAATGACCATGAGAAATCAGAGAAAAGTCAGATCCATGGATGAAGTGATGTTTACCACTGTGAATCAATGAGAAGTAGGAGCAAATGAAAAGAAAGCTGATACAACATTTTCTGAATAAATGTAACCTTTCAGCTGTCATAGAAAAATTAATGCTCACTATGATACAACATATTTAGTTTAGAAAGTTAACTTAAATTTAAAGCTTAATAATTACATTTATTGAAGAAATGAAAACATATTTGTGGTTTAGAATAAATAATGTGTTCTGCTACAGGTAAGAAGACTACATAAATAAATAGAAATAAGACTAAATAAATAAAGAGGAAAATAACAAATTAGATGTTATTAACATTAAAAACTGACACTCATCTAAAGAAAGAGAAGGAGAGACAGAAAGAGAGAAGAACTCATCTCAAGCATGTATTAAAAACTCCTAAATAAGAAGTCTTCAGATGTTAAAAAAAAGGAAGTCTTCAATAAGAAGATAATGGAATAGCAAAATGGGGGAAATATACCAAAAGATATTTCAAAAAAGAGAGTACAGAATGTTAAGTAATCATATCAAAAGATGCTTGGCTTCTTAGTAGTCAATTAAATGCAAAAGCGTGATACCTGGAATTATCACTCACCAACCAGAAAGTTCAAATGAAAATGACAGGTATTATCAAGTTTGACAAGAATGTGTATAATCCTTGAATCTCATTCACTGCTGCTGAAGATGAAAAATCATACAAATGTTTTGAAAATATTTAGAAATATCTAAAAAGATAAACACAAGAAAGCTATGACTCGAAAATTTTACTACTACGTGTATACTGAACAATAATTTATACACACACCACCAAAGCTCAAGTTCTAGAATTTATATACCAGTGCTGTTCTCAATAGACACAAACTGAAAATCACTCATATTGTAATACACATTGGAATAAATTAATTAATAGTTAAATATTTACATTATGGAATCCTATGCAACAGTGGCAATGCATGATCACAACAACAGGCAACCATATAGGCATATTCACAAACAACATAAAATAAAAAAAGCCCAATCCAAAAGTGATTTTACTGTGCCATAACATTTATATAAAATACAAAATACAGGTAAAGTTATCTTTTTGTTAGATACCAGAACAATATTAAACCTTAAGGGGAGTCACTAGAATGGGACCAGGGGGCCTCTGAGTATCTGGCAATTTTCTGTGTCTTTATCTAGAAGCTATGTTTAGAGTGTATTCAGATGCTGAATTTTCTGAAATTTGTCATTTCCTTACAAACCATGCATGTTTTTCGTTGTTTTTTATACATAACAAAAACTAAAAAAGATAGACGAGGGAAGGTAATTGTATTAGCACTTTAATAGCCATGCTTTTCAAGGTGGAAGTGAAAAGTATTAAATACTTGACATTGTGATTACTTCTTAAAAGTAAGGTGAAAATTTGAGGTTAATAAATAAGACATACTTCTTCATATTTAATCCTCAAAGAGGAGGGGTAGAAAGGAGTATTATTTTTTTTTTCTTTAATACAGAATCGTTAAGATAGAAAATAATGAAAACAGACTAGGTTTAAAAAAGAGCACACTGGACTTCCCTGGTGGCACAGTGGGTAAGAATTTGCCTGCCAATGCAGGGAACAGGGGTTCCATCCCTGGTCTGGGAAGATCCCACATGCCGCAGTGCAACTAAGCCCGTGTGCCACAAGTACTGAGCCTGTGCTCTAGAGCCTGCAAGCAACAACTATTGAGCCTGCATGACACAACTATTGAAGCCCATGCACCTAGAGCCCATACTCCACAACAAGAGAAACCACTGCAAGGAGAAGCCCGTGCACCACAACGAAGAGTAAGCCCTGCTTCTCTAGTAACAACTGGAGAAACCCTGTGCAGCAACGAAGACCCAACACAACCAAAAATTTAAAAAATTAAATCTTTTGACTTCTGAGATGACTCACTCACGTGGCTGTAGGTAAGAGGCCTCAGTTCCTTGCCACATGGATCTCTCCTTAGGGCTGCTTGAGTGTCCTCATGACATGGCAGCTGGCTTACCCCAGGATGAGTGATCTAGCAGAAACCAAAGCAGAAGCTGCAATGTCTTTTATAACTTTGGAAGCTGCACTTTGTCATTTCTGCAATTTCTTATTAGTTAAACAGTCAACCCTTTTCAAGTGCGAGGAGCCACACTGGTACATGGAGACTGGGAGATAATTAGGGGATAATTAGGTCCATCTTGGAGGCTGGCTACCAAAGTGGTTGACTAGCCAAAGTCTGAATTTTGTTTTCTTCACTTCTGGAGAGAAAGTGGTCAGTGCACCTCATGGGTGGTCTTTGAGATGTACCAAAGCTACCTCTTGCTCTCACCCCCAGCTGTGTGGCTGACAGGGTCTTGGTGCTCCAGCCGGGTGTCAAGCCTGTGCCTCTGAGGTGGGAGAGCCGAGTTCAGGACATTGGTCTACCAGAGACCTCTGGCACCTTGTAATATCAAATAGCGAAAGCTCTCCCAGAGATATCCGTCTCAACGCTAAGAACCAGCTCCACTCAGAGACCAGCAAGATCCAGTGCTGGACATCCCATGCCAAACAACTAGCAAGACAGGAATGCAGGCCCACCCATTAGCAGAGAGGCTGCCAAAAATCACAATAAGGTCACAGACACCCCAAAACACACCACCAGATGCGGATCTGTCCACCAGAAAGACAAGATCCAGACACACCCACCAGAACACAGGCACCAGTCCCCTCCATCAGAAAGCCTACACAACCCACTGAACCAAACTTAGCCACTGGGGGCAGACACCAAATACAACGCGAACTACGAATCTGCAGCCTCTGAAAAGGAGACCCCAAACACAGTCCCCAAAGCCAAATGAGAAGACACAGAAACACACAGCAGATGAAGGAGCAAGGTAAAAACCCACCAGACCAAACAAATGTGGAGGAAATAGGCAGTCTACCTGAAGAAGAATTCAGAGTAATGATGATCCCAAATCTTGGAACTGGAATGGAGAATAGACAAGAAACGTTTAACAAGGACCTACAAGAACTAAAGAGCAAACAAACAATGATGAACAACACAATAAATGGAATTAAAAATTCTCTAGAAGGAAACAATAGCAGAATAACTGAGGCAGAAGAATGGATAAATGACCTGGAAGATAAAATAGTGGAAATAACTACTGCAAAGCAAAATAAAGAAAAAAGAATGAAAAGAATTGAGGACAATCTGAGACATCTCTGGGAAAACATTAAACACACCAACATTCGAATATAGGGGTCCCAGAAGCAGAAGAGAAGAAGAAAGACACTGAGAAAATATTTAAAGAGATTTTAGTTGAAAACTTCCCTAATATGGGAAAGGATATTGTTAATCAAGTCCGGGAAGCGCAGGGAGTCCCATACAAGATAAACCCAAGGAGAAACATGCCAAAACATATATTAATCAAACTATCAAATATTAAATACAAAGAAAAAATATTAAAAGCAGCAAGGGAAAAACAACAAATAACATACAAGGCAATCCCCATAAGGTTAACAGCTTAACTTTCAGCAGAAACTCTGCAAGCCAGAAGGGACTGGCAGGACATATTTAAAGTAATGAAAGGGGAAAAGCTACAACCAAGATTACTCGACCCACCAAGGATCTCGTTCAGATTCGACAGAGAAATTAAAACCTTTACAGACAAGCAAAAGCTAAGAGAATTCAGCACCACCAAACCCGCTTTACAACAAATGCTAAAGGAACTTCTCTAGGCAGGAAACACAAGAGAAGGAAAAGACCTACAATAAGAAACCCAAAACAATTAAGAAAATGGTAATAAGAACATACATATCAATAATTACCTTAAATGTAAATGGATTAAATGCTCCAACCAAAAGACATAGACTGGCTGAATGGATCCGAAAACACGACCGGTATGTATGTGGTCTACAAGAGACCCACTTCAGACATAGGGACACATACAGATGGAAAGTGAGGGGATGGAATAAGATATTCCATGCAAATGGAAATCAAAAGAAAGCTAGAGTAGCAATTCTCATATCAGACAAAAAAGACTTTAAAATAAAGACTATTACAGGAGACAAAGAAGGACACTACATAATGATCAAGGGATCAATCCAAGAAGAAGATATAACAATTGTATATATTTATGCACCCAACATAGGAGCACCTCAATACATAAGGCAAATCCTAACAGCCATAAAAGGGGAAATCGACAGTAACAGAATCCTAGTAGGGGACTTTAGCACCCCTCTTTCACCAATGAACAGATCATCCACAATGAAAATAAATAAGGAAACACAAGCTTTAAATGTTACATTAAACAAGATGAACTTAATTGATATTTAGAGGACATTCCATCCAAAAACAACAGAATACACTTTTTCTCAAGTGCTCCTGGAACATTCTCCAGGATAGATCATACCTTGGGTCACAAATCAAGCCTTGGTAAATATAAGAAAATTGAAATCGTATCAAGTATCTTTTCTGACAACAATGCTATCAGACTAGATATCAATTACAGGAAAAAAATCTGTAAAAAATAGAAACACATGGACGCTCAACAATACACTACTTAATAACCAAGACATCACTGAAGAAATCAAAGAGGAAATAAAAAAATACCTAGAAACAAATGACAATGAAAACATGAAGACCCAAAACCTATGGGATGCAGCAAGAGCAGTTCTAAGAGAGAAGTTTATAGCAATACAATCCTACCTCAAGAAACAAGAAATATCTCAAATAAACAAGTTAACCTTACACCTAAAGCAATTAGAGAAAAAAAAAAAAAAAAAAAAACAAAGTCAGCAGAGGAAAGACATCATAAAGATCAGACCAGAAATAAATGAAACAGAAATGAAGGAAACAACAGCAAAGATCAAAAAAACTAAAAGCTGGTTCTTTGAGAAGATAAACAAAATTGATAAACCATTAGCCAGACTCATCAAGAAAAAAAGGGAGACGACTCAAATCAATAGAATTACAAATGAAAAAGGAGAAGTAACAACTGACACTGCAGACATACAAAGGATCATGAGAGATTACTGCAAGCAACTATATGCCAATAAAATGGACAACCTGGAAGAAATGGACAAATTCTTAGAAAAGCACAACCTTCCAAGACTGAACCAGGAAGAAATAGAAACTACAAACAAACCAATCCCAAGTACTGAACTTGAGACTGTGATTAAAAATCTTCCAACAAACAAAAGCCCAGGACCAGATGGCTTCACAGGCAAATTCTATCAAACATTTAGAGAAGAGTTAACACCTATCCTTCTCAAACTCTTCCAAAATATAGCAGAGGGAGGAACTCTCCCAAACTTATTCTATGAGACCACCATCTCCCTGACACCAAAACCAGACAAAGATGTCACAAAGAAAGAAAACTACAGGTCAATATCACTGATGAACATAGCTGCAAAAATCCACTGCACAATACTAGCAAACAGAATCCAACAGCGCCTTAAAAGGATCATACACCATGATCAAGTGGGGTTTATCCCAGGGATGCAAGGATTCTTCAATACATGCAAATCAATGTGATACACCATATTAAAAAACTGAAGGATATAAACCATATGGTCATCTCAATAGATGCAGAAAATGCTTTCGACAATATTAAACACCCATTTATCATAAAAACCCTCCAGAAAGTAGGCATAGAGGGAACTTTCCTCAACATAATAAAGGCCATATATGACAAACCCACAGCCAGCATCGTTCTCAATGGTGAAAAAGTGAAATCATTTCCACCAAGATCAGGAACAAGACAAGGTTGCCCACTCTCACCACTATTATTCCACACACTTTTGGAATTTTTAGCTACAGCAATCAGAGAAGAAAAAGAAATAAAAGGAATCCAAATCGGAAAAGAAGAAGTTAAGCTCTCACTGTTTGCAGATGACATGATACTATACATAGAGAATCCTAAAGATGCTACCAGAAACCTACTAGAGTTAATCAACGAACTGGTAAGGTTGCAGGATACAAAATTAACGTACAGATATCTCTTTCATTCCTATACACTAAAGATGAAAATTCTGAAAGAAAAATTAGGGAAACACTCCCATTTACCACTGCAACACAAAGAATAAAATACCTAGGAATAAACCTACCTAAGGAGACAAAAGACGTTTACTCAACAAACTATAAGACACTGATGAAAGAAATCAAAGATGACACAAACAGATACAGAGATATACCATGTTCTTGGATTGGAAGAATCAACATTGTGAAAATGACTCTACTACCCAACGCAATCTACAGATTCAATGCAATCCCTATCAAACTACCAATGGAATTTTCCAGAGAACTAGAACAAAAATATTTCACAATTTGTATGGAAACACAAAAGACCCCGAACAGCCAAAGCAATCTTGAGAAGAAAAACAGAGCTGGAGGAATCAGGCTCCCTGACTTCAGACAATACTACAAAGCTACAGTAGTCAAGACAGTATGGTACTGGCACAAAAACAGAAATATAGAGCAATGGAACAGGAGAGAAAGCCCAGACGTAAACCCATACACATATGGTCCCCTTATTTTTGATAAAGGAGGCAAGAATATACAATGGAGAAATCACAGCCTCTTCAATAAGTGGTGCTGGGAAAACTGGACAGCTACCGGTAAAAGAATGAAATTAGAATACTCCCTAACACCATACACAAAAATAAACTCAAAATGGATTAGAGACCTAAATATAAGACTGGACACTATAAAACTCTTAGAGGAAAACATAGGAAGAACACTCTTTGACATAAATCACAGCAAGATCTTTTTTGATCCACCTCCTAGAATAATGGAAATAAAAACAAAAATAAACAAGTGGGACCTAATGAAACTTCAAAGCTTTTGCACAGCAAAGGAAACCATAAACAAGACGAAAAGACAACCCTCAGAATGGGAGAAAATATTTGCAAATGAATCAACGGACAAAGGATTAATCTCCAAAATATATAAACAGCTCATTCAGCTCAATATTAAAGAAACAAACACCCCAATCCAAAAATGGGCAGAAGACCTAAATAGACATTTCTCCAAAGAAGACATACAGACGGCCATGAAGCACATGAAAAGATGCTCAACATCACTAATTATTAGAGAAATGCAAATCAAAACTACAATGAGGTATCACCTCACTCCTGTTAGAATGGGCATCATCAGAAAATCTACAAACCACAAATGCTGGAGAGGGTGTGGAGAAAAGGGAAACCTCTTGCACTGTTGGTGGGAATGTAAATTGATACAGCCACTATGGAGAACAATATGGAGGTTCCTTAAAAAACTAAAAATAGAATTACCATATGACCCAGCAATCCCACTACTGGGCATATACCCAGAGAAAACCGTAATTCAAAAAGACACACGCACCCGAATGTTCATTGCAGCACTATTTACAATAGCCAGGTCATGGAAGCAACCTAAATGCCCATCAACAGACGAATGGATAAAGAAGATGTGGTACGTATATACAATGGAATATTACTCAGCCATAAAAAGGAACGAAATTGAGTCATTTGTTGAGACGTGGATGGATCTAGAGACTGTCATACAGAGTGAAGTAAGTCAGAAAGAGAAAAACAAATATCGTATATTAATGCATGCATGTGGAACCTAGAAAAATGGTACAGATGAGCCAGTTTGCAGGGCAGAAGTTGAGACACAGATGTAGAGAATGAACATATGGACACCAAGGGGGGAAAAGTGCGGTGGGGTGGGGATGGTGGTGTGCTGAATTGGGCGATTGGGATTGGCATGTATACACTGATGTGTATAAAAGTGATGCCTAATAAGAACCTGCAGTATAAAAAAACAAACAAAACAACTAAAACTAAACTTTCATTGGGTTATTTGTATGGAAATATGTTAATATAAATGTTTCAGACATTACACGAAATTTCTAAAAATCTTATATTTGTATTTGTATGGAAATATGTATGGAAATATGTTAATATAAATGTTTCAGACATTACATGAAATTTCTAAAAATCTTATATGTTCTGGTATAATGTTATAAGTAATAATCCTAGTTATTACTTTAAAATGTATATCTCAGAAATAACTAATTTTCTTGTCAACTGCATTATTATGAACTTTCATCAAATCTTTAACCGTGGTCATTTTTAAGTCTTTTGTCATTTACAGACAGTTCTGGGTGTACTCTGATGATTTTGCAAATATGTTCCTGTAAAAGGTTTACATCTTCAAGAAATTCATGGAAAAGACTCTGACAAGTACAGGTTTCTGGTAACTGACTGTACTGCTGAACTGAATGAATAAGCATTTTCAGAACTCTAATGAAAAACTGATGAACTCATAAAAGTGCTAACAAAAGATGAAGATGAAAAAAAAAATTAATTACATGGGACTGAGTGAACTGATGAGGATGAGTATAATTTTTGTGACTTTCTGTCTGAATTAAAAAAAAAAAATCCCACAAGGACTCAGAGGCAAAGAATATACAAATCAATTTTCACTGCAAAGTAAAGGAGCTGTTACAGTGGAGGATTACTGGACTGAATGTCAATATTATGACATAGTATGAGTGTGTTTCATGTTTGGTAATTGCAATCACAATTTCACAATTTGTATGGAAACACAAAAGACCCCGAACAGCCAAAGCAATCTTGAGAAGAAAAACAGAGCTGGAGGAATCAGGCTCCCTGACTTCAGACAATACTACAAAGCTACAGTAGTCAAGACAGTACGGTACTGGCACAAAAACAGAAATATAGAGCAATGGAACAGGAGAGAAAGCCCAGACGTAAACCCATACACATATGGTCCCCTTATTTTTGATAAAGGAGGCAAGAATATACAATGGAGAAATCACAGGCTCTTCAATAAGTGGTGCTGGGAAAACTGGACAGCTACCGGTAAAAGAATGAAATTAGAAGACTCCCTAACACCATACACAAAAATAAACTCAAAGTGGATTAAAGACCTAAATGTAAGGCCAGACACTATCAAACTCTTAGAGGAAAACATAGGCAGAATACTCTATGACATCAATCACAGCAAGATCCTTTTTGACTCACCTCCTAGAAAACGGAAATTAAAAAGAAACATAAACAAATGAGACCTAAGGAGACTTAAAAGCTTTTGCACAGCAAAGGAAAACGTAAACAAGACGAAAAGGCCACCCTCAGAAGGGGAGAAAATATTTGCCAATGAAGCAGCTGACAAAGGATTAATCTCCAAACTTTACAAGCAGCCCATGCAGCTCAATATCAAAAAAAAAAAAAAAAAAAAAACAACAACCCAATCCATAAATGGGCAGAAGACCTAAATAGACATTTCTTCAAAGAAGATATACAGATTGCCAACAAACACATGAAAGAATGCTCAACACCACTGATCATTAGAGAAATGCAACTCGAAATTACAATGAGGTATCACCACACACAGGTAAGAATGGCCATCATCAAAAAAATCTACAACCAATAAATGCTGCAGAGGTGTGGAAAAAAGGGAACCCCCTTGCACCGTTGGTGGGAGTGTAAATTGATACAGCCACTATCGAGAACGGTATTGAGGTTCCTTAAAAAACTAAAAATAGAACTACCATATGACACAACAATCCCACTACTGGGCATATACCTGGAGAAAACCATAATTCAAAAAGAGTCATGTTCCACAATGTTCATTGCAGCTCTATTTTCAATAGCCAGGACATGGAAGCAACCTAAGTGTCCATCAACTGATGAATGGGTAAAAAAGATGTTGCACGTCTTCAATATAAAATGGAATATTCCTCAGCCATAAAAAGAAATGAAATTGAGTTATTTGTAGTGAGATGGATGGACCTAGAGTCTGTCATACACAGTGAAGTAAGTCAGAAAGAGAAAAACAAATACTGTATGCTAACACATATATGTGGAATCTAAAAAGAAAAGGAAAAGAAACCGTTGGGAAGAACCTAGGGACAGGACAGGAATAAAGACGCAGACATAGAGAATGGACTTGAGGACATGGGGAGGGGGAAGGGTAAGCTGGGACGAAGTGAGAGAGTGGCATGGACTTATATATACTACCAAATGTAAAATAGCTAGCTAGTAGGAAACAGCTGCATAGAAGAGGGAGATCAGCTCAGTGCTTTATGACCACTTAGAGGGGTGGGATAGGGAGGGCGGGAGGAAGACGCAACAGGGAGGAGATATGGGGATATATGGATATGTATAGCTGATTCACTTTGTTCTAAAGCAGAGACTAACACACCATTGTAAAGCAATTATAGTCCAATAAAGATGTTAAAATTAAATAAATAAATAAATGAATAATTTATGCCCCCCCCAAATTAAATCTTTTTTAAAAATAAATAAATAAAAAAAGAGCACTCAATGACATGGAACGCTAAACCTAAGTATTTTCAGTACTATAGTAAATGTAAATGGATTAATATCTCCTATTAAAGTGTAATTTTTTATATTATGTGCAACTCAATTTTTTTCACAGTATACAGGTAAAATAAAAGAATTACATTAGAAAGGAGAAAACATTCCATGTATTTAAAAACAATAAAACAATAAGCATATAATAAGCATCTTAGATATATGTAGTCTTTAAGTTCAGAACAATTTGTCATTATTGGAATTAGTATTATTATACCAATTTCTTTAAAACATTTCAATACTTGTTGTATTTGAAAAAGTATTTTAATATTTTTTCTTCTCTCTTTTGTGGTCTAATACATGGTAAGTATTTAGCTGCTAACATAACTTAAAAAATATATATATTTTTTACAGCCGAACAAAACTGAATCAAGAAGAAATAGATAACTTGAACATACTGATCACTAAAAGCAAAATAGAGGGCTTCCCTGGTGGCGCGGTGGTTGAGAATCTGCCTGCCAATGCAGGGGACACGGGTTCGAGCCCTGGTCTAGGAAGATCCCACATGCCGCGGAGCAACTGGGCCCGTGAGCCACAACTACTGAGCCTGAGCGTCTGGAGCCCGTGCTCCACAACAAGAGAGGCCACGATAGTGAGAGGCCCATGCACCGTGATGAAGAGTGGCCCCCGCTCGCTGCAACTAGAGAAAGCCCTCGCACAGAAATGAAGACCCAACACAGCCAAAATAAATAAATAAATAAATAGAATTTTTTAAAAAATAGAATCTGTAATTTAAAAAAACTCCCTACCAACAGAAGTCCAGGATCAGATGGTTTCACAGGCAAATTCTACCAAATATAAAAAGCAGAACTTACACAGATTCTTCTCAAACTCTTCGAAAAGATTGAAGAGTAAGGAATACTTCCAAAGACATTCTATGAAGCCACTATCACGCTGATATCAAAAACAGATGGGGAGGGGGGACTTCCCTGGTGGCACAGTGGTTAAGAATCTGTCTGCCACTGCAGGGGACATAGGTTCGAGACCTGATCTGGAAAGATCCCACATGCCATGGAGCAACTATGCCTGTGTGCCACAACTACTGAGCCTGCGCTCTACAGCCCACGAGCCACAACTACTGAGCCTGATAGCCACAACTGCTGAAGCCCACGCACCTAGAGCCCATGATGTGCAACAAAAGAAGCCACCACAATGAACAGCCTGCACACCACAACGAAGAGTAGCCCCCGCTCACCGCAACTAGAGAGAGCCCGAGCACAGCAACGAATGCCCAATGCATCCAAAAATAAATAAAGAAAGAAATTTACTTAAAAAAAAAAAAATAAAATAAAACAGATGGGGACTTTTCTGGCGGTCCAGCAGTTAAGATTTCGCTTTCCAGTGCAGGGGGTGCGGGTTCAAGCCCTGGTTTTGGAGCTAAGATCCCACATGCCTCACAAACAAGAAACCAAAACATAAAACAGAAGCAATATTGGAACAAATTCAATAAAGACTTTAAAAAAAAAAACACAGAAAAAGACACTACCAAAAAAGAAAACTGCAGGCCAATATCGTTGATAAATATAGATGCAAAAATTCTCAACTGAATATTAGAAAACCGAATCCGACAACACATAAGAGGATCATACACCATGACCAAATTTGATTCACCCCAGTTTCACAAAGCTGTTTCAAACATATGCAAATCAATCAACATGATACACCCCATCGACAAAGGAAAAACAAGAAACAAACGATCATCTCAATAGATGGCGAAAAAGCATTTGAAAAGCTGCAACATCCATTCATGGTAAAAACACTTACCAACGTGGGTACAGAGGAAATATATCTCAACATACTAAAAGCTATTTATGACAAACCCACAGCCAATATAATACTCAACGTTCATAAGCTGAAAGCCTTCCCGCTAAAATCTGGAACAAGACAAGGATGCCCACTCTCACGTCTTCTCTTCAACATAGTATTGGAAGTCCTAGCCACAACAATCAGACAAGAAAAAGAAATAAAATCTAACCAAGTTGGAAGGGAAGAGGTAAAGTTGTCATTATATGCAGATGACATGATAATATATATAAAGGAAACCCTAAAAATTCCACACAAACACTACTAGAACTGATAAACAAATTCAGCAAAGTAGCAGGATACAAGATTAACATATATAAATTGGTTGCATTTCCTGGTTTTTCTTTCTTTTTTTTTTAAATTTATTTTGGCTGCATTGGGTCTTCATTGCTGTGCACGGGCTTTCTCTAGTTGTGGCCAGTGGGGACTAGACTTTCTTGTGGTGTGCAGGCTTCTCATTGCAGTGGCTTCTCTTGTTGTGGAGCACGGGCTCTAGGCATGCAGGCTTAAGTAGTTGTGGCACATGGGCTCAGTATTTGTGGCTCACTGGCTCTAGAGTGCAGGCCAAGTAGTTGTGGCACACAGGTTTAGTTGCTCCACGGCATGTGAGATCTTCCTGCATCAGGGCTCAAACCCGTGTCCCCTGTATTGGCAGGCGGATTCTGAACCACGGAGCCACCAGGGAAGTCCCTGGTTGCATTTCTTTACACTAACAATGAAATATCAGAAAGGAAATGTAAACAAGCAATCCTTTTTTTAATGGCATCAAAAAAATTAAATGCTTAGGAATAAACCTCACCAAGGAGGTGAAAGACTTATATACTGAGAACTACAAAACATTAGTAAAGGAAGCTGAAGATGATTCAAAGAAATGGAAAGACATCCCACGCTCTTAGATGGGAGGAATTAATACTGTTAAAATGGCTACACTACCCAAAGCAATCTACAGATTTAATGTGATCCCTATCAAATTACCCATGACATTTTCCCCAGAACTAGAACAAATAATCCTAAAATGTATCCGGAACCATAAAAAGTCAGAAATGTGAACACAATCCCCAGGAAAAAGAACAAAGCAGGAGGCATAACCCTCCTAAACTTCAGAAAATACTACAAAGTTACAGTAATCAAAGCCGCATTGTATTGGCACAGAAAGAGATACATGGATCAATGGAATAGAATAGAGAGCTAAGAAATAAACCCACACACCTATGGGCAATTAACCTTTGACAAAGGAGGCAAGAATATACAATGGGGAAAAGACAGTCTCCTCAGCAAGTGGTGTTTTGAAAGTTGGAGAGCTGTATGCAAATCAGTGAAGTCAGAACATACCCTCACACCATACACAAAAATAAACTCAAAACGGCGTATATGCTTAAATATAAGATAGGACACCTTATAACTCCTAGAAGAGAGCATAAGCAAAACATTCTCTGACATAAGTCATACCAAAATTTTCCTAGGTAGTTCTCCCTAGGCAGTACAAATACAGTAAGTCACCTACATACGAACCTTCAAGTTGCAAACTTTCAAAGATGCAAACGTCCATTCGCGTGTCCAATCATGTAAGTTAGTTCACGTGTCTGGCATACATTGTCACGTGCGTGCTTCCTCTCTATGTGGTTGTGCTTTTGTGTACTTTACAGTACTGTATGGAGTACAGTAGTACAGTACATTTATTTCAAGCCCAAGATGTCTGGAAGCAAGCGTAAAAGCAGAGGTGATGTAGCTGGTACTGTTAAGAAGCGCCGAGCGATAATGACGGAAACAAAAGTGAAAGTAATTGAGAGAGTGGAGCGAGGCAAAAAGATGTTAGACATCGCTCATTCTTACAACATGAATCATTCAATCATTGGCACGAATCTAAAGAACAAGGACAAGATCATGGAACATGTGAAGTCTGCTGTGCCGACAATGTTGACACAATATCCAAGAAGCATGGAAAAGTGATGGAGGAGATGGAGAAACTTCTCAGTGTGCGGATGCAGGATCAACATCAGCGCTGAGTCCTGCTCAACTTAACGCTGATTCAAGAGAAAGCTAAAAGCCTTTATGAAGACTTGAAGAAGAAACACGGCAAAGAATCAGAGGGCACATCTTTTAATGCCAGCCATGGCTGGTTTCATCGGTTCAAGGCTAGAGCCAGCCTTCACAATGTAAAAGTAAGTGGAGAGACAGCAAGTGCAGATAGGGTAGCTGTCCAGGAACTTCCAGAAACACTTTGAGAAATTATTGATGATGGTGTGTATTTACCCAACCAGGTTTTTAATGTGGATGAGACACAACTGTACTGGAAGAGGATGCCAGACCGAAGTTACGTCAGTGAGGAGGAAAAGTTGACGCCGGGCTGTAAAGCAGCAAAGGATAGGCTAACTGTTGTTTGGTGGCAATGCTTCCGGTGAATTGAAGCTGAAACCTCTCTTAGTTTATCATTCACAGAACCCAAGAACCCTTAAAACCATAGCCAAAGGCTCTCTTCCTGTTGTGTGGAAGCGTAACCCCAAATCCCGGATTACACAGGCCACGTTCCAGGACTGGTTTTGCCGCCACTTTATCCCAGATGTAGAGAAATATTGCTTGGAGAAAGACGTTCCAGCAAAACATTCTTTTGCTGCTCGACTATGCTCTGGGCCACCCCCCATTCATGGATGACTTTCATCCCAACGTCAAAGTACTGCATCTGTCACCAAATACTATGTTGCTCATCCAACCTATGGACCAGGGCGTTATAGCGACTTTCAAGAAATATTATTTATGTCACACTATTTGTCAGGCAGTAAAGGTAAGTGACAAATCAGGAACAACCTAGGGACAACTTTGGGAGGACTATAACATCTACAAGACCATAAAAAACATTGACTTTGCATGGTGTGAGGGTATGGCGGTCACGCTGAATGGGGTTTGGAAGAACCTTTGCCCACAGTTTGTTCATGATTTTTGTGGATTTGAGAAGGTAGATCAGAAGTCCGAAGAGGTCTTCAGCAACGTAGTGACCCTCAGCGAGAAGCTGGAGCTAGATCTGCAAGAGGACGATTTCGCTGAACTCCTTGCTGTGCAACATGAGGAGCTTACTGATGGAATTGGAGGCCCAGAGAAAGGATGAAGAGGGACAGGAGGAAGAAAAAGTAACTGAAGAACTGAAGAGATTCACGACACAGAAAATGGCAAGGGAATCTTCGTTACTTGAGGAAGCACTGTTAGTTTTTGAGGCACAGGACCCGAACCTAGAATGGGACCCAAAGGTGGCAGCAGCCATTCAGATTGCAATCCAGTGTTACCTTGTCATCTAAGATGAGAAAAACAGAGCTACTACCCAGACATCAATGGATCATTCTTTCAAGAGGGTAGATAGAATTAAATCCAGCAAGGAACCAGAACCTTTGCCATCAACGTCAGGTAGGAGTGAAATTGCAGCTTGCCCTCTGTCTCCTACTGCTGATAATCCTTCACCCCTACCATCTCCCACCTCCCCTCCCTCCTCCAATCAGTAACGCTGCTCGCCTGTTCCCTCGATGCCAGCCCGAGTATCCCAGCTGTTGTACTGTATTACTGTACTTTTCAAGTTACTGTACTGTAAGATTAAACATGCTTTCTTTGTTTTTGTGCTTGTTTTTTATGTATTGTTTGCGTGAAAAGTATTATAAACCTATTACGGTACAATACCATATAGCCGACTGTGTAAGTTGGGTACCTAGGCGAACTTTGTTGGACTTACAAACAAATTGAACTTACAAACGCACTCTTGGAACAGAACTTGTTCATATGTAGGGGACTTACTGTAAAAGCAAAAAAGAAACAGGAACTAATCAAACTTATAAGCTTTTGCACAGCAAAGGAAACCATAATCAAAATGAAAATACAACCTATGGACTGGGAGAAAATATTAGCAAATGATGAGACTGACAAGGGTTTAATTTCCAAACTATACAAACAGCTCATACAACTCAATAACAAAATAACAAATAACTCAATGGAAAAATGGGTAGAAGACCTAAATAAACATTTCTCCAAAGAAGACATACTGAGAGCCAATAGGCACATGAAAAGATGCTCATCATCACTAATTATTAGATAAATGCAAATCCAAATTACAATGAGGTATCACTTCACACTGATCAGAATGGCCATCATTAAAAAAAATCTACAATTAACAAATGCTGGAGGGGGTATGGAGAAAAGGGAACCCTTCTACACTGTCAGTGGCCATGTAAGTTGGTGCAGCCACTATGGAAAACAGTATGGAGGTTCCTCAAAAAAACTATAAAGAGAGTTGCCATATGATCTAGCAATCCCACTTGTGGACATATATCTAGACAAAACTATAATTCAAAAAGATACATGAAACCCTATGTTCATAGCAGCACTATTTATAACAGCCAAGACATGGAAAAAACCTAAATGTTCATTGAAAAATGAGTGTATAAAGAAGGTGTGGTATACGTATACAAAAGATATTACTCAGACATAAAAAAGAATGAAATAATGCCATTTGCAGCAACATGGATGGACCTAGAGATAATGATACTAAGTGAAGTAAGTCAGAGAGAGAAAGACAAATACCATATAATATCACTTATATGTGGAATCGAAAACAGGACACAAATGAGCATGTCAGCGAAACAGAAACAAACACACAGATATAGAAAAGAGAGTTGTGGTTGCCAAGGAGAGAGTGAAGGCAAGATTGGGAGTTTTGGAATAGCAGAAGCAAACTATTCTACATAGGATGGACAACCCACCAAGACCTACTGTATAGCACAGGAAACTATATTCAATATCCTGTGATAAACCATAATGGAAAAGAATAGATATATAGATATATAGATATAGATATATAGATATAGATAGATAGATATATAGATAGATATATATAAAACTGAGTCACGTTGCTGCACAGCAGAAATTAATACAACAATGTATAAAGGCTGCAGAGGGTGTGGAGAAAAGTGAACCCTCCTGAACTGTCGGTGGGAATGTAAACTGATACAGCCACTATGGAGAACAGTAGGGAGATTCCTTAAAAGCTAAAAAATAGAACTACCATATGACCCAGCAATCCCACTACTGGGCATATACCCGGAGAAAACCATAATTCAAAAAGATACATGTACCACAATGTTCACTGTAGCACTATTTACAATAGCCAGGACATAGAAGCAACCTAAGTGTCCATCGACAGATTAATATATAAAGAAGATGTGGCACATCTATACAATGGAGTATTACTCAGCCATAAAAAGGAACAAAATTGAGTTATTTGCAGTGAGGTGGTTGGACCTAGAGTCTGTCATACAGAGTGAAGTAAGTCAGAAAGAGAAAAACAAATACCGTACGCTAACACATATATATGGAATCTAGAAAAATGGTACTGACGAACCTAGTGACAGGGCAGGAATAAAGACACAGATGTAGAGAACGGACTTAAGGACACAGGGGGCAAGGGGAGACAGGGACGTAGTGAGAGAGTAGCACTGACATATATAGAGTACGAAATGTAAAACAGCTAGTGGTAAGCTGCCGCATAGCACAGGGAGATCAGCTCGGTGCTTTATGTCCCCCAGAGGGGTGGGATAGGGAGTGTGGGAGGGAGCCTCAAGGGGGGAGGGTATGGGGAATATATGTATACATATAGCTGATTCACTTTGTTGTAAAGCAGAAACTAATACGGTGTTATAAAGTAAGTATACTCCAATAAACATGTATTTAAAAAACCCACAACATTGTAAATCACCTACACTTGAAAATATTTCTTAAGTGCAAACAATTTTCTGAATGTAAGTTTTACTGTGTGTGTGTGTACCACAGGTTCAATATATATGAATTATGTCAAATTGATTACATTGCTATTCAAAATAAAGAATTTTTGATATTTTACATCAGCCTCATGTTATAAATGCAGAAAAACTATATTATTTTTTTCTAAAGTTCAGAAATAGCCATTTTGCTCATTCGGTATGCTATAAACCATTAACTATTAAAAAGGGATTCGTGACCTCTTCCTTCCAAAGAAATATTTCTCCACTCACACAAGTTTAATAGAATGTTCCACCATGAACTGACTTCCCACCTTAGAGACACGAGATTTGCATCCTGAAATCTCTTTCTTGCAAAAATGTCCAATTATCATCCTAGCATTACAGAAAAGAAATGCTTTTTTCCAGATCTCAAATTCCATACAACTTTAGTCAAGACATCATGTATGTTTTTTTTTTTTTTTCACACACACACAGACTGTATTTTATTTTTACAAGAGATAAATCAACTGACACCAAGCACTGCAAATGGATGACCACAACAAAAGCAACAATGATTGCAATTACCAAACACGAAACACACTCATACTATGTCATAGTATTGACATTCAGTCCAGTAATCCTCCACTGTAACAGCTCCTTTACTTTGCAGTGAAAGACATCATGCATTTTTAAATAATCAGCACTCACCTGAGGTCTTTAAAAATCAACATAAACATAATTTTGTGTTCTCTTTCATTTACTCTGGTTCTAAGTGGTCATTTCTAAACGAAAGTATTTAAGTATGTTAACGTCATCTTATAACATCATATTTCAAATGACTACCGTGTCTCCAAAGATGAAATATGAGGAACTCACAACTAGGCTCTCCAAAGTTTTGCTCTCTGAATGTGTATGACCCTTCTGCTGAACTCCACACTGTTCATTATTCTCTGAGAATATTCTTTTTCTTGTATGGCCATCTCACATGCTCTTTCATTTCATGAAGTTTTTTCCTACAATGTTATGCCTAGTTTATTTCTGAGAATATGCATTATTTCAGAATGATATTTATAGACACAAAGACTTCTCTATAATTCCCTGAGAGTTTCAAGAACTCCTTCTTTTTTTTTTTTTTTTTAATACCTAGATTCTGAAGCTCTCCACAAAGCATTACTAAACTTGCATTTACATAAGTATCTACATATTAATCACATTAATGCATTCACAATTGCATTATGATTTATTGCTAATTTTGGAGCTGTCTTATTTACCACCCTCTTGGAAATCACTTTAATATTTGCACTTAGGACTTGAAAGAGAATGGATAAATAAAAACCTGAAAAATATGCAAATACAATTTATATATTACTCATAAAATTAGGTGATTATCTAACCTTTATCCAGAAAAAAAGAAGAGCCCAGATACTCTGCAGGCATGATCCTCGAGAATGTGTGGTCTTCCAGCAGGAAAACATGCAGTAATCCATGTGGCAGAGTTTACCTGTGACCAGCTGGGTTTAGTGACCTATGCATTCCTTACATGCAACATATCAGGAGTGGAAAAAGGGAATTTGCCCGTTGTGGCAATAAGTATAATGAAGATTTGTAGCAGGTCATGCTCATATGTTCAACACAGGTACAATCAAAAGTTTGCTCAATTCTGGTAGATTTAAGTCTGTATCTGTTACCTTGTCTTTAACGAGGAAATGTCAGAACTGACTTACCAAAAAAAAAAGTGTTTTGTTTGTTTGTTTGTTTTAATTAGAGTCACGGTGAGTAAGGCAGAGTTCAGAACAGCTAATGTGACTTAGTCATTCTCTCATCAGGAAATACAGTTTCTACTTCCCTGTTTATTCTCCACATCCTGTAGTAAGTAAAGTTTCAATGAAAGATAAATCTACAGCGTGAAAAGAAAAGAAAACTTACATGTGTTGATAAGGTCATTTTGACAGGTTTTACCACGTATGTCAGTGTTTCTGGGGATGGACACAAGCCAGAGCTCCCTACTCTGACATTTTCACTGATGTAATTCCCCTTGATCCTCAATTTGAAAGTGGATAAAAATGTTTTCTATGCTTTCTTCTTTAAGAAATTAAATAAAGAATGCTTTCTAGACATGATCCTCTAATGATTTGCAGTCAGTGGTCATCAACAGAGGAAAAGCACAGAATCTCATCCCCACAGAAGGGTGACATTCAGTCAGGTAAGAAAATTCTCCCCAAAATCAGAGCTTCATCTTTAACATGCAATCAAAGGCTTTCACAGGTTCTTCATCACTCTGCACTCAGCCCTACCATATGGGATTGGCTCTGAGAATCTCACATCAGATGACTGACAAACATGTCATAGTACACTGATCTGGTACCAGATCCTGCCTCTCTTAATGATCTCCCACAGGGACACTGGAATATTCTAGGATATTTCCTGGAGCCCTCTATTCTACACAGGTACACTTCCAAGTAGAAACAGAAGCTTGGATTCTCACTGGGACCCCTGCTCTGTCCAAGCAACCTCTCTAGAAATATGATGTTCTAATCTCTCCTGATTAGAACATTTCAAGGTCTCTCCCTGTGCTAATTTAGTAAAGGTAAAAGAGAAACAAGAAAGAGCAAACTATGCAGGGAGCAATATATAAGATTCCTTTACTTAACGTATTTATCTGATATACCCAAATACTGAGAAATATAGATTCATTTCATAATGTTCAAGAAAAGAGGAGGAGGAACCTCCATGCCAACAGTATATATAAAATGGAATCAATATTGCATAAGCTCCAGCTTAAGCTTAGCTACGAGGTACTAACCCTTCTCATAAAGAAGCAATAGTTCTCCATCATTTGAAGCACACTGAGGACTCAGACAGCTGGACACTGAAGGTGTAGCCTCCTCACTCGAATTCTGTACCTGCATCACAGAGCAGTGAAATATTCCCAAAGAATTATTAAGGATGAAGGGGGGAGGCAAAATAAAAAAAAGATGAATCCATAGTCTGTCCTACCGTCTGTTCTGTTGGATATTACCATCATCTTGGCCCAATATGACCTTCCCACTTTTCTCTGGGTCTCCCTACTTTCCACCTCCATCCTCTCATTATATCTTACCTACACTTGGGAACGACTCTAGTTTTTCCACTTATCTTTATCAACAAGTAATCCAAATAGCAACTGTGTATATAACTCCTTAGAAACCTCAGGTCTGACTCAGTAATAATACATGACCTTTGAAGTCCAAAGTTTTCCTAATTCCCTTTATTATTTTTTTTTTTCTAATTTCCATGTACTTACACTCTTAAGACCTCCACTGTTCTCAGGTTCGTCTTCCCTGCAAAATCTGTCAACCTAGACATAGACTTAAGTACCACCCTCTAATTATCTCCTAGGGAATCCAGTTTTTAAAAAAGCCTCAGCAAGCTTTATGGACTTTATTAAAGACTCTTTAAGATAACCCATGGGAGATAGCAGCACACCCACAGGTATCTATCTAATACACCCTCAGAGTAATTTTTTTTTTCTCTTTTATAAAGTCTCTTCTGGCCAATGAAGACTCTCAGCTCTTCTTCTTCAACATATGCAGTGTCTCACCCTTCTGATTACTCTCTGCTCTATCCCAGGTCCACTCCCTTCCCTGATATTACATTCTTTCCCAAGTTTGTATGTTGGTAAAATCAAATAACATAAAATATAACATGTTAGTTATTATAAAGTGCACCGTTCAGTGATACTAAATGCATTCATATTATTGGGCGATCAACATCACCATTTATCTTTCTAATCCTTTTCTACGTTTTAAAACTGTAACTCTATATCCTTTAAATATAACTTTCCTTTTTGTTCCATAACCACCTGAAAAGCGTCATTATCCTCCCAATTTCTATGGTTTTGACTACACTAAGTACCCCCATATAATTGAAATAAGTAGTTGTATTGTTATGACTCACTAAAAGTCACAAAAATGGCATTTTTGGTAGCTAAATTTCCTCAAGATTCATCCATGTTGTAACATATTCCTAGATCTTTTCCTTTTTAACACTGAATACTATTGTATTATATGGGTATACCACACTTTGTTTATCCAGGAACTAGTGGATGAACACTGAGGTTGCTTTCATATTTTAGCTACTGTGATTATTACTGCTCTAAACACTGGAGTACAAATATTTCTTTAAGACCCTGATTTCAATACCTTTGGGTATACATCATAGTAAAATTCCTGGATCATGTAGTAATTCTATTTTTCAATATCTGAAAAATTGCCATACTCTTTTGCAAAGCAGCTGTATCATTCTGCATTCCCTCTGACATAGCACAATGGTTCCAACTCCCTCACATCCTCACCAATAGTTGTTTTCTGCTTGTGTATGTGTGTGTGTGCTTGTGTGTATATGCATGCACACAAACATATAAACATGCATTTAGTGATATGGAGCATCTATTCAAGTGCTTAGTCATTTGTACATCTTTTTGAAGAACCATCTATTCAAGTCTTTTATCCATTTTTGAATCAGGGTGTTTGTTTTTGTTCAGTTGCAGGAGTTCTCTGTATGTTCTGAATAGAAATCTCTTGTCAGATAGATGGCTCTGAAATATTTTCTCCCATCTTGTGGGTTGCCATTTTATTCTGTTTACATTTCTTTGATACACATTTTTTTTTTAACTTATGTACTGCAAATTGTTTATTTTTTTGTTAGCTGTACCTTTGTTGTTCCTTCACTTCATATGGAGGAAAACACTGCCAAATCCAATATCATGAAGCTCTTGTCCTGTATCTTCTTCTAAGACGTTTTATATTATTAGGTCTTATATTTAGTTTCTTGATACGTTTTCATTAATTTTTACATATGATGTTAGGTAAGGGTCCATCTTCCTTCTTTTGCATGTTGCCCACAAGACTTCTCAGCACCATGTGTTGAAAATACTATCCTTTCTACTTTGAAAAGTCTTGGCAACTTGTCAAAAATCATTTGGCCATATATCAGGGTTTATTTCTGGGTGTTGTATTCTATTCTATTCTATTGGTCTTGAATAAGGGAGAAAATAGTATAACCTATCCAGGTTGATGAAGAACATAAAGAAAGACCAGGACTGAGAATGAAGAGGGCAATATAAAACAGCAGGGAGTAAAAGACAGTGTGAGAGAAGATCTTGTATTTGCGAGTTCATGGAAATAGGATCATGCTAAAACCACTAAACGCCTGACTTTGAACAATACGTTAAATGTGCCAGCAAGAAACATAACACTTACCCATCTCTGGGAAATATAGTATGGGCATAAAGATAAACTACACACAGATATATTAAAAAGGGAAGGGTTTTCATGGTGTGAGAATATTGTGGCATTTGAAATACAATTTACTTCTGTTCTACCATTGTCTCTAAAATTTATCAAAGTGTATATACAAGCAATTCCAATTCTGGTAATGTGCTTGGCAGGTTTATATATGAACTTCAGTAGAGCAGTAAATGTACATTCATAGTAGGACTGTTCCCTAAACCAAAAAACAAAACACAAAAACTGCAAAGACTAGCGTTCACTTTGTCAACACACATACAGATGCAATGATGGTTAAAGGTCCGAAAACAGAAGGTGAGCATGGGTGCAAGAGGTTAATCCCCAGGCTGGGGTGGGGTGCAGAGTTTGAGGGTAACACAAGTAGAAAAGGCTTTTGTCCTATCCTTGATTTTTGAGGTATGGAAATTCACAGGTCACTACCTTCATTTCAAACTGAATGAATGCACTATTCAATTTTTTTAAACAGGCGAAGTAAACATGAGTGATAATAAATTTCAAACTGTCGCTAATCAAATAAGATACTAAGAAAACTTAAATAATATGATTTCAGAATGAAGTAGAGAGATTGTCCAACATGGTAGCATTCAAAGACCCAGAGCTTGATGCCTCTCAAGGGCACACCAAAGTCACAACTGTTTACAGAACAGCAATTGATGAAAAAGGCCGGGACCTACCATAAAAGATGTTTTACAGCTAAAGATATAAGGAAGGCACCTCGACAAGACAGAAAGGAAGGGCAAAATCTCAATAGAGTCAAGACCCATACCACCAAGTGGGTGGCCCACAAATGGGAGAATAATTACAATTTCAGAGGTGCTCCCAGGTAGCAAGGGGTATGAAGCCAACATCAGGCTCCCAAGCCCAGGGATCCTGTTGTGGAAAGAAGAGTTCCTAGAAAGCTGGGCTTTGAAGACCAGTAGTGCTTATTTTCCAGAGAGCCAGAGGGTTGTGGGAAATAGCGATTCCACTCTTAAAAGATGCTCACAAAATCCCACATGATCTGAGAATCAGAACAGAAGCAGTCATTTGAAAGGATCCCGGGTCACACCTACCTCCTGATCTTGGAGAGTCTCCCAGAGAGGCAAGAGGCAACTACAGCACAGCCTCAGGGACAGAGACACTGGCAGCAGCCATTCGTGGGAGCTCCTTCTACCTCGTGGACGCTGGTACCAGCAAGCATAATTTCAGAATCCTCCCTGTAGCTTATCGGCCTCAGGACCGAGCCCCACCCATTTCCACCAGACTACAGACACAAGTACTAGGATGCTGCAGGCCAAGCAACTAACTGAGCAGGGGCATAGCCCCATCCACCAGCAAACAGGCTGCCTTCAGGTCCTGTCAGTGCACAGCTGCCCCTGGACATGGGTCCAGCCACCAAAAGCCCCAGGACCAGCCTCCACACCTCAGTGGACAGGCACCAGCCCCAGAGTCCCTGGCCCCTCTGACAAGTGAGCCTGCTCTGTCCTTGGAGTCAGCCTCACCATCGGCAGGTGGTAACTGCACAGGGACTGGATGGAGCTTGGACCTACCCAACAGCAAACCTGCTTTAGCAGTGGGATCAGCCTCATACACCAACAGGCACACACCAGCTCCAGGAATACCACAGCCCAGCAGCCTGTGTAACCAGGCCACTTAATTGCAGGCCAGAAGCAGCCATGGACTCAGCTGGTCCTGACCCTGCCCATCAGAATGCCAACACAAGATTAGGGATACCCCCGGCCCTGCAGAGAGCTGTGTCAGGAACAGTGATCCAACACCAACTCTGTGGCTCCTGGGCCCTGCAGCCAGAACGCAGAACCTGTCTCTTCCTCCCAGTAGCCAGCATAGCCCCAAAACCAGTGACTGGGCACTAGCCCTGATATCACCTGGACTGCAATCCTACCCATAAGTGAACCAGCACCAGATTTGGTGTCCCCCAGAGTTGTGCAGCCAGCTGCCTTATGATTTAGTCTCACCAAGCAGCACAGACAGCCTCCATACAAGGCAGAGCCTGGCAAACAAGCAGTCTGGGGGCAGCCAAGCCTACCAGGCTACCCACAGTAGTCAGCCCACCACAGCAGAAGAGCCCAAGCAGCCCACATAGGGGGTACACCTAGAATATATAGCTCTAGTGACCAGGGGAGAGGGGGCTGCTGGGACCCATGGGACAGCTCCTACAAAAGGCCACTTCCCCAAGGTCAGGAAATGTAACGAACCTACTGCACACATAGCAATAAAAACAGGATGTTAAGAAAAATGAGGTGACACAGAAACACAATCCAAATGAAGGACCAAGATAAGAATTCAGAAGAAGATCTAAGTGAAGTGGAGATAGCCAATCTCCTCAACAAAGGGTTCAAGGTAATGACTGTAAAGATGATCAAAGAACTCAGGAGAAGAATGGACGACCAGAGCAAGAAGTTAGAAATTTTTTTTTAAAAAGAGTTAGACCATTAAAGAACAACAAAACAGAGATGAGGAATACAATAACTGAAATGAAAAATACATTAAAGGAAACTACTGTAGACTAAACGATACAGAGGAATGAATCAGAAAACTGAAGGACAGAGTACTGGCAATCACTGAAGATGAACGGTAAAACAATAGATTAAAATGAAATGAGGAAAGTTGAACAGACTTGTGAAACAACATCAAGTCTACTAATATTTGCATTATACTGGTCCCAGAAGCAAAAAGGAAAGACAAAGCAGTGTAGAACATACCTGAAGACATAAGAGTTGAAAACTTCCCTAACCTGGGAAAGAAAACAGACATCCAAGTCCAGTAAACACAGTAAGGCCAAAACAGGATCAACCCAAAGAGGACCACACCAAGACTCATTGTAATTAAAATGGAAAAAAAAAAATAAAGATAAAAAGACACTATTAAAAGGAGCAAAGGGAAAGCAACAAGTTACAAACATGGGAAATTGCATAAAGTTATCTGCTGACTTTTCAGGATAACCTCTGCATGCCAGAAGGGAGTGGCATGGTATATTTAAAGTCATGAAAGGGAAAAGCCTATAAGCAAAAATACTCTACCCAGCAAGGCTCTCCTTCAGATTTGATGGTGAGATCTAAAGTTTTACAGAGAAGCAAAACTAAAAGAGCTCAGCATCGCCAAACCAGCTTTATGAGAAATCTTAAAGGGGCTTTTCTAAGTGAAAAAGAAAAGGTCACGATTGAAATATAAAAATTAGGAAAGGAAACTTACTAAAGGAAAAACCTCATTGGTTAAGGCAAATATTCAACAAAGGTAGTAAATCAACCATGGACACAGCTAATAGGAAGGATGGGAAAAAAAAAACAGTAATAAAATCATCTATATTCACAATAAGAAGTTAAGGGACACACAAAACAAGTAGATGTAAAATATAAGGTCAAATTCAGTAACTGTGGGGGAGCAGAGTAACAATGCAGGGTTTTCAGTGTCCATGTGAAATTAAGAGCTCAGCAACTTAAATAATCACACACACACACACACTCACACACACACACACACACATAAAAAAAACTGAAAGAAATCCAAACATAATGTCCTCACATCACAGATGAAGGGAATAAAAGGGGAAGAAAGGAACACTGAAGAAATTAAAGAGGGATTCTAAAAATACCCAAGACAAATGAAAATGAACACACAATGATCCAAAATCTATGGGACACAGCCAACGCAGTTCACAGGGGGAAGTTATAGTGATACAAGCTTATTCTTAGGAATCAAGAAAAATATCAAATAAACAACCTAACATTACACCTGAAGGAATTAGAAAAAGAAGAAAAAACAAAACTCAAAGCTGTCAGAAAGAAAAATTAAGAAAACTATACCATATGCAATGACATCAAAAAGAATAAGATACCTAGGAATAAACACACCTAAGCAGGTAAAAGACATGTGCTCAGAAATCTATCAGCCATTGGTGAAAGAAGTTGAAGACAACACAAAAAGATGGAAAAATATAGCATGCGCATCGACTGGAAGAATTAATACTGTTAAAATAACCATACTACCAAAGACAATCTACAGATTTAATGCAATCCCTATCAGAATACCAAAGCATTTTCACAGAACTTGAAAAAGTAATTTTAAAATTTGTATAGAAACACAAAGACCCCAAATAGCCAAACAATCTTGAGAAAGAACACAGCTGGAGGCATCACGCACCTTGACTTCAGACTATACTGCAAAGCGACAGTAATCAAAGAGAAAGGTACCAGAGCAAAAACAGACACAAAGATCACTGGAATAGAATAGAGATCCCAGAAATAAGCCCACACACTTATATTTAATTGATTTATGACAAAGCAGGCAATATGGAGAAAAAACTGTCTCTTCAATAAGTGGTACTGGGAAAACTGGTCAGCTACATGGAAAAGAATAAAATTAGATTATTTTAGCACACCATATATAAAATAAATGCAAAACTGAATAAAGACCTAAATGTAGGACCAGAAACCATAAAACCCCTAGAGGAAAATATAGAACATTCTTCAACATAAATGATAGCAACAGTTTTAGGTTCAGTCTACTAAGGCAAATGAAACAAAAGCAAAAATAAACAAATGGGACTTCACTAAACTTAAAAGATTTTGCACAGCAAAGGAAACCAAAGACAAAATGAAAAGACAACCTGCTGAGGGAGAGACAATATTTGCACATGATAAGAGGTTAACATCAAAAAAGATGACCAAGCAAGGGTTCATACCTAAACTACAGAAACAGCACATACAACTCAATATCAAAAAAACACCCAAAATCTTTTTTTAAAAAAATGAGAAGCCCTAAATAGACATTTTTTTTCCAAGGAAAAACTACATATAGACAGCCAGAACTCACAAAGATGCTAAACATAACTAATCGGCAGTAAAATGCAAATCAAAACTATGAGATATATCACCTCAGTCTTGTCAGAATGGCTGTCATCCAAAAGATCACAAATAACAAAGGTTAGTGAGGATGTGGAGAAAGGGAAACTCTTGTACACTCTTGATGTGAATGTGAAGTAGTGCAGCTACTGTGGAAAGCAGAATGGAGGTTCCACAAAAAACTAAAAATAGAACTACCATAATATCCAGCAATTTCACTGTTGGGTATATCAGAAGAAAACAAAAACACTATTTCAAAAAAAAAATAACTGCACACCAATGTTCATAACAGTGTTATTTGCCATAGCCAAGATATAGAGTCAAACTAAGTGTTCCTCAATAGCTTAGTGGATAAAAAAGATTTTTTATGATGACTTCAGCAAAAAATGAAATTTTGCCATTTGCAAGGACATGGATGGATTTGGAGGGTATTATGCTTAGTAAAATAAGCCGCAGAGAAAACAAGCATGGCATGTTATGAGAAAAAAAGCACGGTATGGTATGAGAAAACAAGCATGGCTATGTTATCACTTACACGTGGCATCTAAAAAATTGAATACAATAACAACAAAAAAACAGACTCACAGATTAAAGAACAGACTAGTGGTTACCAGCAGGGAGAGATAGGGTGGAGGAGCAAAATCGTGGTAGGAGATTTTGAGGTACAATCCACTATGTATAAAATCAATAATCTACAGTGATGTACTGTGTAGCATGGGGAATATAGCCACTCTTTTATAATAACTATAAATGGAGAAGAACCTAAACATTTATGAATCACTATGCTGTACCTCTGAAACTAATATAATAATGTAAATTAACTATAGATCAATAAAATATAAAGTAAGAAACAATAAAGGCGAGACACAGATTATTAGATAGAAATCAATTAAATAAACACAAGTTTTGGAAATCAAGGAATTAAAAAACAACACGTAAGACACAACATTGGCATTTAAAGTGTACAATCTATTTATTTAAAAGAAATCATTTAAGTGGTAAAAAAATGGTACCCATTCTCACAATTTTGTGTATCTAGGATAAATTATTATCTACAAAAATATGTTACAAATATTCACTCAAAAAGAAAGAGAAAATTGGGATAAACCCATTTTAGTATCCAAATTTAATATCAAAGTCTCTATGCAAAATTGATTTGAATAAGTTCTGTTAGCCACTTCTAGTTTCTTTGTGATGTAAAATCTTTTAAAGCATAAAAATCAGCCTTTCTACATTATTCCATTAGACACACATAGAAGTTAAAAGAAATGAGAAGACAGAGCAATCAACCAGGAAGGTGAATTTACTGAGAAACAGTCATTCGTTCTCCCTCCTCCTTTTCTTTTCCTCCTTTTCCAGGTCTCTTTCGGTTCCGATCAAGAGAAATCTTGAGAGTTCTGAGAATATTTCTTTGAGGGCTTCAAATCACCATACCTACATCCTCTGCCACAACTACACACACGGGGACAAAAATAAACCTCTGCTATCTACTCACGTAGGAGGGCTTCATGCAAAATAAACTCCTACATGGAGACCAACAGGTGAGTTTTCTACCTGTTCTTTCTAATGTCCTTCCATTATAGTAAATCCCACACATTATGAGGAAGAAATGGTTATGTGAGCTTTTCCTTGAAGTCAAAAAACTTGCCTTCATTTCAAGTACCTGGTGATCATAGGGTACAGCCAGGGAAGGTGCCATCCCCCTTGGGGGGAGGGGCGGTGGATGGGCTCCCGCACCCATGCACCTCCTGATGCACAGATTCTGGAGAAACAAAGGGCGGTCACACCGCAGTTCAGCCTGTCAGGCTGTCGGGCCACTGGGCAACCCGACCAGCCTGGAAGTGCCCCATCAGTTTGCTGAAAGCAAAACCCTGTCCCCCCTGTGAAGCCAGGCAATTTGGGTCAGAGAGTCAGAGGAGACCGGTAATCAACTCCTCCTCTCTGCTCACCTCCTTGGGGTTGCAGCAACCCTATCTCCAAACCCAAATCTGACCCTGGAGTGCCAAACTGGGAGTGGCAGGTGGGCTCTGCCGGTGCTTCAGCGCCCTCTGGAGGTTGTCTGCTCTAATGGCAACTCTCAGCCCTTCCTCCTCCTCCTTCCCTAGTCCTGGGGGCTGCCTTGGCCTCCTGCAGCTGCTGGCCTGAATTCATTCTTCTTTTTTCTACAATTACAATGAAGTGTCTTACAGAGGTTTGGAATCTCTTGAAGAAGGAAGATCTTTTAGCCAATACACCTTAACCGTGAGAAGTTGGTTTCAAGAATGAACCTGAAATACTGTATTTTTCTCCTGATGATTCCAAGGAGAGACAGCTCAAGTTTTCTAAATCATAAGAAAAACCAAGGTAAATATGATATTCTGAGCCAGAGATGAAAAAGCAGTTTTTAGCACCCCCTCCTCATGTCATATGACCGGGATTTAAATCAATCAACTGCCACTGGTTTTTAAATCAAGTGACCCAACTTTAAATCCATCAGCTGCTTCCCTGTAACTCACGTGACTTGGCTTTGAATAGTAAGAAATGCAGAGGTATAAAAATGATGTTCTGAACAATAAATGGAAAGACAACATTTTAGAAAGTTTTTTCCTTTTCGAATGGACCATTCATTGCCTACAGAATAAAGGATTCCCTTGTGGATTTCTTGAACTGTAAACACATACATTGTCTCCGTTGGCTTGATTGACTTAGATTTTGGGTTTTGTTGTTGTTGTTGTTGTTGTTGTTGTTAACATTTTTATTGGAGTATAATTGCTTTACCTTGTTGTGTTAGCTTCTGCTGTATAACAAAGTGAATCAACTATTCATATACATATATCCCCATATCCTCTCCCTCTTGTGTCTCCCTCCCACCTTCCCTATCCCACCCCTCTAGGTGGTCACAAAGCACTGAGCTGATCTCCCTGTGCTATATGCAGCTGCTTCCCAATAGCTATCTATTTCACCTTTGGTAGTGTATATATGTCCATGCCACTCTCTCACTTCATCCCAGCTTACCCTTCCCCCTCCCTGTGTCCTCAGGTCCGTTCTCTACATCTACATCTTTATTCCTCTGCAGCGACTCCTGCTAGGGACGGATACTTCCTTTTATGCTCAGGGAAATCCCCTAGTTTGAATATGATTTGAGTTTGATCCTGTGAAACCATCAGAACTTCCCACCAGAGATAAATGAGGAGATTCTGGCCTTTATTAGTATGCATGATGAACACGGGTGTCCTGGCTGTACTTGCCAACCCTCCTATTTTATCCACCTATTTTTATCCACCTTCCTCCCTGTGAGTACCTTTGACCAACCCTGAGTTCAGACTCCTGACCTATTACAGTGACTTTGTCAGCCTTTCTTTAAAAATGGACAGGTAGGGCTTCCCTGGTGGTGCAGTGGTTAAGAATCCGCCTGCCAATTCAGGGGACACGGGTTCAATCCCTGGTCGGGGAGGATCCCACATGCCGTGGAGCGGCTGGGCCCGTGAGCCACAGTTGCTGAGCCTGCCTGCGCATCTGGAGTCTGTGCTCCGCAACAAGAGAGGCCGTGATAGTGAGAGGCCCGCACACCGCGATGAAGAGTGGCCCCCGCTTGCCACAACTAGAGAAAGCCCTCGCACAGAAACGAAGACACAACACAGCCATACATAAATAAATAAATAAATAAAAATATTAAAAAAAAAAAAAAAAAAGGACAGGTAATAAAACGAATTTAACCTAGAAGCAGCAGCTCAGTAAGGGAAATAAAATCATCAGAAGTTATCTAATCACAGCCACAACCATCCAGGGCTCTGTCTTACCTGCTGGGTCATAAGAATGGGACCTTCCTAAACTTGAAGGGCATCCAATCAAATAAGTAAAGGTCTGCTCACCTCTGGCTCTTGGAGGGATTGCTAGGCACTCTACCCAGTGTATACTAACTGCAAAACACTGTCATGGTTGTGAAACACCTATGTTCCAGGAAAGCTTTTTGGGGTGCATGGGGAAGGTTTCTTTTTGACATCAAGCAAAAAATAAATCACCAAGCTCTTTGAGCACAGGGGTTCTTAAGAGGGCAGTAGAAGGAAGGAATGGGCAGAAAAGACGATCTCCGGTGAAGTGAAGGCCGTTTTTCCAAAAGAGTAGGATTTAGTCTCAGTTTAAGGAGAACACTTTTAAATAGCTGGGACAGCTCCAAACTGCAGTTTAGGGAACGAGTGCTTCAAAACAACAGTGCTTTAAAAGTCCTGGCATGGCAGCAAGAGGATGAAGAGTTGGTTTTGCATAGTTTTGAACACAGGAGTAAAGAAGCAGAGGCATCTCTGACTAAAAGGCCCTGAGATCCTATGGCATCAATGGGTCAGTTGCAGGGGCAGGGGGTGTGGGGGGGCGATATTTCTCTCTCAACGTCTCCCAGGGCAGCCACCCCTCCCGACCCCACCCCCCCACTCCCTTCACCCTTCCTCCCTCCACTGTTGGGTCCCCAGGGACAGCACTTTTCAAGCTGGAGCCCTCAGGCACCATCTCTGCTGTCTGGATTCTTCCTGGAGCCTGGCAAGTTCTGGGGCAGGAAGGCGGGTCTGCAAGGCCGCTGCGGTGCAGTCGGACCTGGAGGCCTGGTGGGGAACTGGAGCCCTGAAGCCCACCCACGTCCTTGAAGCCGAGGGAGGAACACATCCTCCTAACAGTACTTCTCAGGGGTCAGCGTGCTCCCCACCCGACGGTGATCCATACTCACTTGAGGCAGCAAGGACTGCCTCTAACTGGCCCCCTCGATTCCGCCTTAAGGGTCCTCGCACATGTGTGATAGCGCAGGCCCCGGATCTCTTTAGTCAGCTGAGGCCAGTGCTGCCGGCATCCCTCCAGTCCCATCCCCCAGCCCCTCCCTCTGGGACTGTATCTAATAGAAGAAAGAGCACAGAGGAATTGGCTGAATCAAGGGACCTGGGAGCCTGGGGATGAGTTTGAAGACCGAGAACCTAAGGCGCAATTACATATTATTGGAAACTCTTGTGGAGTGTGTGGGGGGGGGAGGTTAGGAGGCTGAGAGGCTGAGTCGACCTGGTGAGTCCAGCCCCAGGACACCACACAGCCCTGTCCCCCTTTCCCTGCCATCAGACAAGCGGTGCCGCAACTCCAGCCGGGACTCTGCACTTCCCCCTCCCTGATTCTCCAGAAGAGCAGGTGGCCCCCCTCTGAGGGCAGGGGCAAGACAACGGACCAAGTCCCCCTGCACTAAGGCGCTACTGGAATCTCTTCCTGAACAGCAGTGCTGGCTTGGAGCAAACCCGTGCACCGCCAAAGTTGGTCTCGTCTTGCAGCTGAGGGACGCAGGCTTTAAGTCAGCTGCCTTGGCTTTAAATCAATCAGTCCCCCCTTTAAGTCAGGTGACCCGACTTTAAATCACTGTGTGCCCCTCAAGCCTGACACTTCAAAAGTTGGGAACTTCACTTTGATCCCAGCACCTCACACAGCTGAATGCTGTAGTCAGCACTGTAGTCACCCCCAAGCCTGGCTTAGAGGCAGGATATAAGGTAAGGGGATGGGCTGCACACCTGGTGAGGAGGGTGCACTTCATGTACCAGGAGGGTCCAGGTACTCTGGGTACAACAAGCAGTGCACGATACAGCATCTCCCTGGCAAAGCTGGTGATGCACAGGGTGAGCAGGCACACCCAGGCACGCAGAGGTTCCAGGCCGGGAGCTGGGGCACAGCCAGCTGGGAGGGTGTGAAAGCCGAGGATCTGAGCCTTCTTGAGAAAGGCAGACACAGAGGACGGATGAGAAACAAAGACCAGATGAAACGTGGATTTGAAAAGCACACCCTGCTCTTGAAATTGGAGTGGGGTCACCCCAGATTTGAATCTTCTTACGCCCCAGTACCTAGTGTTCTGGCATTTGCCCAATTACTTATAAAATGTGACTGATAATATCTAAACCATAGAATACTGCATTTGGAGTGGTTTTGCGTGTTTATGTTTCTAGAGTGGAATAATCTTTTCTACAAGAAAAATGTACACAATCTGAAATAAATTCAAACCCCTCTTTATAAAGTACTATATCGGACTTCCCTGGTGGCGCAGTGGTTAAGAATCTGCCTGCCAAGGCAGGGGACATGGGTTCGAGCCCTGGTCAGGGAAGATCCCACATGCCGCGGAGCAGCTAAGCCCATGGGCCACAACTACTGAGCCTGCAGACCACAACTACTGAAGCCCGCGCGCCTAGAACCGGTGCTCCACAACAAGCGCAGTAAGAGAAGCCACCGCAATGAGAAGCCCGCGCACCGCAACAAAGAGTAGCCCCCGCTTGCGGCAACTAGAGAAAGCCTGTGCATAGCAACGAAGACCCAGCGCAGCCAAAAACAAATTAATTAATTAATTAGTTAACTATTTTTAAAAAGTACTATATCCTTCTGTGCAGCTTCTCTGGGAAGAACAGAGAGATGGCGTAGGAGAGTGAGAAAGACCAATATTTAGTGCACATCTCTCATGCAGGTGATCTGCTGGCTCAGATAGATTTATCCCCACTTTACAAAGGAGGAAATAATCTCAGAGAGGTTTAGTAATTTTCCCAAAGCCAAACAGCTATGGAGTGGCAGAACCAAGATCTGAACCAAGTCTGTTACCTTCAAAGCCTAAGTCCTCATCACAACAAAACTCAATTAATATTTACATTTATCGAATTACATTGCAACCTGGGGAGTTCTTGGCACAATCCTGAATAAGAGTGAGAAAGAAAGAAATAGCATTGTTCCTACAGTCAACCCAAATTTTTGGAGCAGCTGCTAGATGCCTGGCCCTTTTTGGGGTTCAGCAGTGATCAAGACAGGAAGAGTCCTGCTTTCATGAACCACGTAGTGGGGAGGAGAGACGGGTGCAACTTGGGTGAGGGATTTCACCTTGCTGGACCTCTGTTTTCTCATCTGGAAAATGGGATGGGTGTTCCTCATTTTCTGGGACTGTCCAGCCCTCACATTCTCTGATTCCATAAGAAGCATTTGTTTTCCTGTTTCTTTAAAATTCATTCAGGCCGTGAGCTGTGATGAATGTTGTTAGCTGCTCCCCAAAGCACTCTATTCCCACCCTTTTCCTGTGATCAGGTCTTTCCCGAAACATGACTCACAGTCAGTCACTCAGTCAAGTCACAGAACCTAAGGGGCACCCAGCAGAAAAATTCCAACCCTTGCTTCCCAGGAGCTCTGCGGTCTACCTTCCAGGTAAACTTAACTCACCTGGCACAAGGTGGCCATCCCTGGTTTCACATCAACATGATCTCAGGCACAAACCTCCTTGTTTTTCCATTTTGTCTTTAAGTTACTTGTTGAAACAACTGCACAAGTATGACACAGATATAAAATCAGGCATCTTCTGCCCCCAGTGCCTACTAATAAATGATTCTCTGCCACTTTAATGATAAAGATAGAACATTTCAACATTCTGCTACCCTTATTATTTGTCGTTTTTGTTGATATTTCTATTGACTACATCTTTCAATATTTTAACAATGGAACATTTATTTAGGTTGTTCGAGACCCAGCCTTTAGTGGTAAAGGTTTTGTTGTTATATTTCTATTATGTTTCCTTTAAAAATCATTATCCTATTTAAATGGATTAAGTCAATTCTATAGGCATTTATCTTATGATATTGATGAAATTGATACATAGAGGGCAGTAGTACAAGTTGATTGAACTTGAGAACATCTATTAGCACAGTTAAGTATAAATATTATCTATATGTAAACCAAAGTACAAGCCGAGTGAGATTCTCTGACTTTTTTTCACTGTCTGCCCCTCAAGCCTGTGAGAAATGGAATATTTCTTGCCCTATCAGTAAACAAAGGATGTCACAGTCTTCAGCACTTGCAGCCCTCCAATGTGAGCCGGCGGGCCCTGAGGCACTCAGGATATGCAAATACAGAATGCAGGCCCCAGAGAGCGGAGGTGCATATCAAAGGAAGGATTTCAGTGAGCCCAGGCCAAGAAAAGCGCCACATTCCTCACCTTGGGAGAGCTGGTTTTCCTTAGTTAACAATCACCTTTTGATGTTCCCCATTACCTGCGCCAGTCCCCCGCCCTGTCCCCTCCCCCCGGTACTTTAGCTCAGGGAGGAAGGAGCGCAGAGGGACGCGGCTGAATAAGGGGCCTGCGCGCCTCGGGAGGAGTTTTCAGCCGCTTTCCCCGCAGTCGGGAGGAGGGGCGCTGACGCTGCAGCCGGACCCTGCGCCTCCCTTGCCCCGTTTCCCCTCAGGACGCTCAGGCCGACCCCCTCCCCACGCCCACCAGGCCTCGCGAGCCAGGCCGAGGGCAGGGGCGAGAGGAGGGACCGAAGTTCCCGGGGACCAGACGCTGGAGGCCGCTCTTTCTGCACAGCAGCGGCGGGTGGCAGCGAACCCCTGCCCCTCAGAAGCTGGTCTTGTGCTGCCGCCCGGGCACCGGACCAGGCGGAGGGCCGGCGCCCACTTACCCGGCCCGCCGTCCCCGCGACTGTCACGGCTTCGGCCGCCGGGGCACCTCCAGAGCCGGCAGCCTCAGTGAGGTCGCCCTCCCCTCGGGCTCCGGGGCAGTTCCGTGAAGGCGGAGGGAAGAGACCCCGCCCGAGCCGGGAGTTCCAGCTCTGAGGAAACGCGGGCTCTGTTCAGCGCGCAGTGGGTGGGACCGCTCTGCCCCGAGGCCTTCCGGGAGGGAGCGCGGCGGCGGGGGAGGGAGCCGCCAGGAGCGCAGGGCCCCGTCGGGGGCCCTTGAGGGGCGGCCCGGCCTGGGGGCCACGCCCTCTGTGGCCGCAGCCCAGGTCTTTTTCCTGGAATCCTACACGAAAAAGTTAGAAAGATACACAGTCTATAGTAAATATTCACAAATGATTGTTGCTGCTGTGCTCACTATTCTATTAAAGGTGTAAAATCCATACAACACTTTAAGTTCAAAATTAAATATGAATTTTTACCTTTCTAATGATGTCTCTGATATTCACAGTTGTGGTTAATGAATCAGAGACTGTGGCATCACTAGTTAAAAATGAGCTTGTTAAAAAAATAGAACTCAGGCCCACCGGACCTACTGAATCACAATCTGCACTTTTACAATCTCCCCAGTGTACTTGTGTACCCATGAATAGTTGAAAGGTACATTTCTACCTCGACATGTCTTTTCTGTATGAGAAATACACACATTTTATCCAGTTTGATATAAATAAAACACTCAAAAATGCATATGCCTGTGTTGAAACCATCATTTTATCATTTCTTTTCCAGACAAGTATAGTCTCTATACTGGTTTTGTGGATCACATGCCATACTCTTTTCTTGTACTTAGAAATAAGGTAGAGAAAGTTACTTTGTAAATATATATATATATATATATATATATATATATATATATATATATATATATATATATATGTATATATATTAGTGGATAATTGAAGACACTCTTCTAAATTAAAAGCAGTTCTCTTAACTTGCTCTTTTCTTCTTGGGTCACATTATGAACTCTTCCCGTGGCCACATGGCATGTGTACTTTTAATTTCAGGGACTGCTGACATTCCAGGATGTGGCCATAGATTTCTCTCAAGAGGAGTGAGAATGCCTGGACCAAGATCAATGGGAATTGTACAGGGATGTGATGTTAGAGAAGTATAGGAATCTGCTCTCCTTGGGTGAGGATACCTTCCTTCCAGAATTCCTTATCCAACCACAGGGTTTGGAGTCCTTCATTTGTAGAATGTCTCCTGAAATCTTCTGCTTCCTACAATAGGGTTTCAGATTGCAACGTTTCAGGAAAGATTGGGAGTTTGTGGGTATAAATTTTCTTATTCTTTTAAAATTGCAGCCTCCCTTTTAATATACTTTGTAACTTCTTGGGATGTGTCTATATGAACTGTGTACTATATGCTTCTGTTATAGTCCTTACAATATTTTATTGTCTTATTTTCTGTAACCATTTTCCATGGATTCTTTGGGCTTAAGGTATATTAAAAGGGAGACTGCGATTCTCCCTTTAAAAGGGGACTTATTAAAAGGGGACTTCCCTGGTGATGCAGTGATTAAGAATTCGCCTGCCAATGCAGGGCACCCGGTTCGATACCCGGCCCGGGAAGATCTCACCTGCCACGGAACAACTAAGCCAGTGGGCCACAACTACTGAGTCTGCACGCCACCACGACTGAAGCCGGTGTGTCTTGAGCCCGTGCACCATTTATTTTTTGGAGAATAAAACCACTTCTGAGTGATTAAAATTTAGGCCAGCTAGTCAAAATGCTTTATCACCTGTTCTTCTAAAACACTGATCAATGGAACAAGTTTTACTAGGGATAACAGTGTAATTGTATTCTGGAGTTCATATGGGCAATATGGTTTATGACCTTGATGCTGGATCACGACATTTCAATGGTATAACTGCTCTTAATTGTCTGTTTGTTCAACGATTAAGTCTCACGTGATCTGAGTTCAGACTGGAGTCATCCTGGTTGGTTTCTGTCTATTGCAGATTTCTTCCAGTATGAAAGAAAGGACAAGAGCAATACGGCTTACTTTACAAAATGTCTTCAAACTAAATGATGATATAATCTACATTCAAATAATTTATACATACCCTACTGTAGAACAGGGTTCGTTACGCGGGCAGAGCCCGGTAATTATGTAACACAAACTTTTTCTGCACTGGTTCAAGTCCTCTTCCTAAGAATATGTTTATAATCAACATTCTTTCACAAATTACCCAATTTAATTCACCATAACATTCCTCATATTAACTAAATGGAAAATCGTAGGCTATATACAAATCCAGAAAGGGCCAAAAATCATCAGCCCCCATGGATGATTACAACCCATTGCTGAGGCATTCAAATTACTTATTAAAGAACCACTATGTCCATCAATATCATCAATTTATATATTATTGCCCCAATGCTAGCCTTAACCCTGGCTCTCACAACATGAATTCCTCTTCCCATATCTTATCCACTAATTAGTATAAATGTCGGCATATTATTTCTATTAGCCATATCACACCTAGCCATTTATTCCATCCTCAGATCTGGATGAACTTCACATTCAGAATACTCACTCACTGGAACTGTAGGAACAATAGCACAGACAGTCATCTCATATGAAGTAATGTAGCAGTTATTCTATTCTCAGTCTTATGGATAAATGGATCATTTACACTTTCAACAGTAATTATTACACAAGAACACCTATGACTAATTTTCTCCTGACCCCTACCCAGAATTTGATTATCTCCGCAGTAGCAGAAATCCAATGAAGCCCCACTTGATTTAACAGAAGTAGCATCAATCCTGTATATGTCTTCAATGTAGAAAATGTATCAGGCCCATTCACCCCGTCCCTCCTAGAGAATATGTCAATTTCCCTATGATAAACATTTCCACAGCAATCTATTTTTAGTAGCTTCCGACAATCTCTAGATGCCAGAATTATTTACAGCCCAAGTCATCATTAAAACACATCTAACAATCTCCTTTCTATGAATTTGAGCCTCCTACCTATAATTTTGATATGATCAACGCATACATCTCTTATAAAAAGTTTTTTTTTCGACTAAAATTAACCCTATATATATGAGAGTTTTCACTACTTGTCATCATACCAGGCAACCCACCACAAACTTAAGAAATATGTCTGACAAAAGAGTTACTTTGATAGAGTAAATCATAGAGTTTTCAATGCTCTTATTCCTGGAATTGAATTCTTCCTAATAATTTTACATTCTCCATGCTACCTACCACATTACACCACATGCTATATAGTAAAGTTCTCTAAGTAAGCTTCAGGCCCATACCCCCAAAATATTTTTGTATATCCTTCCTGTGCTGATAAACTCTCATTGTTTTTACCATCATTCTACTGACCGTTTTCTCAGGAAATATAATTGTATAACAAGCTCACACTGGTTAATGGTATCCCCATTCTAATAAAAAACATGAACCCATAAGCTACAGAAGCATCCAACAAATATTTCCTAAAACAGTCCACCACATCAATACTACTTATAATGGCTATTATCATTAATCTAATATACTCTGGTCAAAGAGCACCATGAATAACAAAAATCTTTAATCCAGCAGCATCCACCCTCATGACAATCGCCCTTGTCACAAAAGTAGGACTTTCCCCATTTCACTTCTGAGTGCCTGAAGTCACACAAGGCATCCCATGAACAGCAGACCTGATGCTATCAGCATGACAAAATTGCACCCCTATCAGTTTTATACCACATGTCACCATCCATCAACCTAAATATACTATTAATCATAGTGATATTATAAATCATAGCTGGAGGCTGAGGCAGACTTCGCCATACTCACCTGGAAAATATTACACCCTCCTCATCAATTGCCCATATAGGATGGATAACAGCTATTATAATGTATATTCAGATTATAACAATCCTAAACATACTAATTTATATCATAACAACACTATCTTCTTCTTATTTATGCCCAGATCATGTACTACAAGAGTATCATTATCACACACATGAGATAAAACACCTCCCATCACAATCATTTTCCTCACCATTATAGTATCATTAGGACATCGACCATCACTATCAGGGTTTCTACCCAAATGAATAATTATCCAAGAGATAACAAAAACGACAACATCATTCTACCAACACTAATAGCCATCATAGCAGGCCTCAACATATATTTCTACTTGCAGCTAACATACTCCACATCACTAACTATATTCCTTTCATTAAACAACACAAACACAAACCAATTTGAACATACAAAGAAATAACCTTCCTATCATAACCAATCATAATACCCACACGATTACAACACACAACACCCATTCTATCGGTGCTGGACTAGGAATTTAGGTTAGTTCAGACCAAGAGCTTTCAAAACCCTAAACAAGTGAAATTTACTTAATTCCTAAAAATAAGGATTGCAAGACTTTATCCTACATCAATTGAATGTAAAGCAAACACTGTATTTAATCCAAATCTTTACGAGATTGATGAGTTTTAACCCCAGGAAACTTTAGTTAACAGGCGAATCCTCTAGTCAACTGGCTTCAGTCTACTTCTCCTTCATTTGAGAAAGAAAAAAAGAAAAAAAAAAAGGCAGGAAAATCACTGGCAGAATTGAAGCTGCTTCTCTGAAGTTACAATTCAATTTGTTGATTCACCACAGGGTTTGCCAGAAAGAGGGCTCAATCTCTGTCTTTAGATTTACAGTCTAATGCTAACTCAGTCATTTTACCTCTGTTCATACACTGCTGATTATTTTCAACAAATCACAAAGATATCGGCATTTTATATTTACTATTTGGTGCTTGAGCTGGAGTAGCAGGCAGCACCTTAATTGTATTAATCCAGGCTGAGCTATGCTGACCTGGACCGCTACTTGGAGATGCCCAAATCTGTAAGGTAGTCATAGCAGTCCCTGCACTTGTAATAATTGTCTTTATAGCTGTACCCGTTATGATTGCAGGCTTTGAAAACTGACTTGGGCCACTAATAACTCAGACACCTGAAGTAGCATTTCCCCCAATAAATCATATAAACTTTTGACTACTTCCCCCATCATTCTTACTCCTACTCATATCACCAATAGTAGAAGCTGGTTCTGGTACCAGTGGAACCGTGTATTCAGCTCTAGCCTGCAATCTGGCCCATGCAGGAGCCTCTGTCGACCTAACTGTTTTCTCCTTACATTTAGCAGGTGTCTCCTCAATTCTTGGTATTATTACTTTTATTACTATAGTCTTTAATACAAAAGCAGCAGTCATATCCCAATACCAAACACCATTATTTGTTTAATCTTCCCCAACTATAGCCATATTACTATAATTACCAATCTCAGTCCAAGCAGCCAGAATTGCCATGCTGTTAAGAGATAGAAATCTAAACACTACTTTCTTTGACCCTGCAGGAGGAGACCGAATCCTATACCAACACCTATTTTGATACTTTGCTCACCCTGAAGTCTGTATTCATGGCCTAACAGGGTTTGTTATAAACTCACATATCACTGCATACTATTTAGGACAAAAATTGCCTTTCAGCTATCTGGGAATAGTATGAGTCATGTCCACTGGTTTTTTAGGAGTTCTCTTGTGGGCCCATCATATGTTTACCATAGGGATAGCTGTGGACTCAGGAGCATACTTTGCATCAGCTACCGTAATTACTTCTATCCCTACAGGAGTAAAAGTATCTAGCTGATTAGCAACTCTTTATTTAATTTTTCTTTTTCTTTTCTTTTTTTTTTTTTTTTTGGCTGAGTTGGGTCTTGGTTGCTGCGCATGGGCTTTCTCTGGTTGCGCTGAGCGGCAGCTACTCTTCGTTGCGGTGTGCGGCCCTATCATTGCAGTGGCTTCTCTTGTTGCAGAGCACGGCCTCTAGGCACGTGGGCTTCAGTGGTTGTGGCTTGCGGGCTCTAGAGGACAGGCTCAGTAGTTGTGGCACACGGGCTTTTTGCTCCGCGGCATGCGGAATCTTCCCAGACAAGGGCTCGAACCCGTGTCCCCTGCATTGGCAGGCAAATTCTTAACCACTGTGTCACCAGGGAAGTCCCTGGTTAGCAACTGTTCACGGAGGTAATACTATATGACCTCCCACTATATTATGAGTTTTAGGCTTTAGTTTTTCTTTTTACAGTAGGTGGTTTGACAGGAATCATCTTAGCCAACTCATCCCCAGACATTGTCCTCCAGGATACATACTATGTAGTAGCACACTTCCATGACCTAATGTCCATGGGAGCAGTCTTCACTATTATAGGAGGCTTCCTACACTGATTCCCACTATTCTCAGGTTATACAGTTAACTCAGCATGAGCAAAAATTCACTTCACAAGTATATTTGTAGTAGTAAATATGACTTCCTGCAGCACTTTCGTGGCCTCTCAGGGATGTCACTACGTTAGTCTGAGTACCCTGAGGCACACACAACATGAAATATTTTGTCTTTAGGCTCATTCATCTCAGTAGCAGCAGTAATGCTAATAATCTTCATACTTTGAAAAGCACTTGTGTCTAAACAAGAAGTCTTAGCAGTGGAAATTGCTACTCCTAACCTAGAATGGTTACACGGATGTCCTCCACCATATCCTATGTTTCAAGATCCTACCTATGTAAATGTAAAATAAGGAAGGACTCAAGTCCTTTTCAACCAGTTTCAAGCCAACACCATAACAATTATGTCTTCCTCAATAAATGAGATAAAAGTAAAAAGTGATGTAGCTTTGTCAAAGTTAAATGATAGGCTAAAATCCTGTATATCACTAAGGCATATCAATTTCATCTAGGCTCTCAAGATACAACATCACCGATTATGGAAGAACTTTTACATTTTCTTCATCACACATTAATAGTGATTTTTAAAATAAGTTCTCTAGTCCTCTATATCATTTCACTAATATTGACATCTAAACTCATATGCATACAATAGATGCACAGGTAGAGAAAATGTGAACAATTTACTAGCTATTATTGTAATCTTAATTGCCCTATCATCATTGTGAATCCTTTACATGATACATGAAATCAATAACTCTTCCCAAACCATAAAATACTATGGGTCAGTAATGATACTGAAGCTACAAATACACAGATTATGAAGATTTAAATGTTGACTCCTCTGTAATCCCCACATCAGAGCTAAAACCAGGAGAATAATGACTAATAGAAGTCAACAACCGAGTAGTTAGGGATAGTCATTGAATATTAGTTTCATCTGAAATTGTTGTACACTCCGGAGTTGTTCCTTCTCAGGCCTAAAAAGAGCTGCTATCCCAGGACGCCTAACTTAAAGAATCCTAATATCAACAGGACCAGGCCTATGTTGTGGACAAGAGAGCTCGTTTTCCTGAGTTCAAAGACAGGACAGAGGGATATGGCTGAAGATATGGGGTGAATCTGGAGCCCATGGGGATGCACTCTCCAAGCTCCAGTATAGGAATGGGGCCTCTAGGGTCCCAGGCCACCCACCACGCCCTCTCGAGCAGGATCTGGGCAACATTCCCTGTCAGTGATGAGGCAGCCCTAGCACTTGTCACGCCCCGATGTCGTGTCCTATGTGGGCCCCATGCTCTTGGCACCACACCCCAAACTCTGCAGGTCCATGCTACAGGGTCCTTCATGCCTCAGGAGTAGAGACCACACAGCAAGCAGTTCCCTCCCCAACCAGCAGGAGGAGGGGAGGAGAGCAGGGGCACCAGCGGACTCTCACTCAGACAACAACACCCCAGCGGTGCCAGCGGGGACAGTGATGATGCAGATGAGGCACAGACCAAGAGATGGGACCAGAGGACCCAAAAGGCAGCTGGTCAGGTCCTGGCTCACCTGCACCCCGGACACCTTTGTCCCGCATACACCCCCTTCCTCATACACCCTCTCCTTAAATGCAGATTCTTCAGATGCAGACAGGCAGAGCTTCAGACTGAAAGTCAGCTCTTCCAAAATGACCCGTCAGCAAACACTGCAGGATTCCACTCCAGTGGGTGCCCTGGAGTCGACAACTCAGGGCCTGAAGTGGATATCGGTGCCAGGGGCAGTGGGAGGGAATGGGGAATGAGACTTTCATGGTTGTGGAATTTTGGTTTTGCAAGATGAAAAGTTCTAGGGATGGTGGTGATGGCTCCACGAGAAAGTGAATATATCTGATGCCTCAGAAACGTGCACTTAAAATGGTGATGATGGTAAAGGGTATGTGACGTGTGTTTTATTTCACTTAAAATAAATTCTTAAAATAATGTCTTGTTAATTGGGCTTCCATTTCGACTCCCCTTCATCACAAATGTCGGAGGCCCAGACACAGTCCCCTACCTTAGGGGCCATCACGGTACCCTCACAGAGCACGTGGGAGACCATTCTTAGGGGGGGCTAGTCTGTGCTCACCTGACCTCTGTCCAGGGGGACCCAGGCAGTGGTGACCCCCATAGATTAGACATATGATATGCTATAGTATTAATATGATACCACCAAGTGTTGTCACTCACCGGAACACAGAGCAGCAACCCACTCAAACATGCCTGACCTCATATGATTGTGACAAGATTAAGAGAAGAAAAGGAGCCACAGGTTCATCAGGACAACACCCTTAATGCAGAGGTTGGAAATCTCAAAGGGGACAGGACACACTGCAGGCAAAGAGTGCATATGCGGTCTCCCCATACATGTGATCCTGACGCATGCAGGTATGGTGAGACCCACACAGTCCCCGCACCCTATACCTGGGGCCACACATCCACACTCACCAGGGTGACCCACCTCCCCAGACCCCTCCACCTGGGTCACATGTCCACAGTCCCAGGGTGACCTCACCTCCCCAGACCCTGCACCTGGGGTCACACGTCCCCTTGGTCAGGACACCATGGCTCTGCAGGGGGCTCCCCCAATGTGGAAACAAGCTGGGTCCCTGGGACCTCCTGGGATGGGAAAAAGTGTCAGGTGGGTCTCCTTTCCTCACACTTGTCCCAGAGGAGTCCTCCTCTTCTCACTTTGGTTCTGTGTGATTTTAACTGTTTTTAAAGCTTTCATACTAGAGTTGAACACACGACCCTGGTGCTGGCATGCTCAGTCCTTTCTCGTCTCACTTACACGTTGAGAAAACTCACAGGACAGCAGGGCTGAAAGCCGAGGGGCAGCTCTGGACTCTGCTGAGTAGGGACGGTAGACTGGAGGGAGAGCTCCGCAGCAGCCTCAGCTCTCACCCATCGGCCTTTTGCCCGATCTGCGTGCCCTGCAATCAATTCACCAGCTAAACCTGCTTCCCTATGCACCATGCACGTGCTGGTAAATTGGAATTATTGCCAGGTAGTCCTCCTGAGGATTCTCCATGAGCCCCAGGGAAGGTGAACCTTGCAGGGATTAAGACTAAGGCCCCGACCATAGCACTGACCCTTGGGAGGACCAGGTCACCACACTCAGAAGAGAGGCTGTTACGTAGACAAGCCCACCTCAGCTCCAGACCCCAGACATCTAAGCACTGACATTCAGATGCAGGCACGGAGCTTCCCAGTACTGAGGCCAGGCCGGGTCTCTACCCAGGTCCCCATAGTCCTAGCGTACACAGAACATGGTCAGGTCTAAATCTTCTTATTATAGACAATGCATGGTCAGCTCTAAACATAATCAGGAGACAGGACATGCAGAGGTCGAAGTCTGCCATGTAGACACAACTTGATCATGTTTAAACTAGCTTAGGGCTGATCTCATAGGAGGTACAGATCACACACATGGGTCTCTCATCTTTGGACACCCACATCAGGAAACTGAACAAAATCTTTGTCATTAAACATTTCAACAGGCAAAACAGAAATGTCCCCAGTTTCTCTGGCCACCTGATGGTCAGGATCCACGGGCGAGCCACGAACTTCTTAGCGTGCAGCCCAGTCTGCTGCCAGGACAGACAAGAAGTGGCCTGACTCCAGCCTCCCAGGCTTCCAGAAGGAGGCGGCCACACTGGAAGCCCAGGCAGGAGAGTCCTGCATGGTCCGGGCCAGGAGATCCGGTCTGTCCATTCGGCTGTCCGATTCCGGGCGGGGCGCTCAGGGCCGCTGAGAGCCCTGCACTCAGGTCCTGCTTCCCTGCAGCGTGTGCGTGTGCGTGTGCGTGTGCGTGTGTGTGTGTGTGTAGAGGGGGCGGTGGCTGACGGCTCCCATGGCTCCCGTCCCGGGCACCGCGCTGTCTTCGAGGGGAGGCACGGGGAGAGGTAGGGGCACAGAAGCCGTTGGAGAGGAGAACCCACCGCGGAACTCCTTGCACACTGGCTCGCCCCACCCGGAGACCCGCCTGCCCATCGTGGGCCGCATGTCGCCCCCCAGCCCCCCACCCCCGAGGGCTGGGTGCCTGCTCTTTCAACAGCACAGGGTCTCACATGAAGGAGACCCAGTGGGGACTGTCACCCCCCCCCCACTCCTGATGCTGTGTTTGGGGAGAATGAACCCCCTTGACTGGGCGATGGGACCCTGTGTGGAAAGAGGTGGCGGCCCCATCCAAGTCGGGGCCAGGCTGAGAGATGGGAACACAGGAGCCAAGTGCAGGGCCTGGAGGCCAGGCCAACAGGAGGGGCACCCCCAGCCTTGGCCGGGCTCTCCAACGGTGACATTGTTGCTTTAGGGGACCTGGGGCAGGCGACTGAATGTAATGGGAGTCTAAACTGGACCCTGAATGGGGCTTAAAGAAGGTGTGAAGGATGTTACTGAGACAGTGACAGTCACTGGAAGACAAACTCTGTGTCAGGATATCCTGCTCCATCCATTTAAATCCCTGAGATCTGTGACCATTACGTGGCTACGCAGGATTGTTAGAGCAGCTGCGTGCGGATATATCTTGGGCACAATTCAGTCTGCAGCCAACTTGCAAGTGGTTCCAGCAAACACACAGGTGTGCGCACAGGCAGGCACAGCACACACACAAACATATGCACGTGCACAGCACAAATATATTCACACACTAGCATGAGAACACACATGCACGCATATGCCCATGCACACACTAATGTGTGCAAGTGCACATACCTATGCACATGCACAGCATATGTATGCAAACAGGCACATGCGCACGCATAGCACACACACAGGGAATAAAGTGAATCCGTAAAGCTTTAATTCCTGAACACAAGTGAAGCTGACATGTATTTTTCCCTTTTCTTAGCCTTGATGTTTTCCACAACAAAAAGTTTAAGAAAAAAGTTAATGGCAAATGACTTTTGATTCATAGGACTTTCTGATGTTATTCCACAAATATTATGACAGGAGAAATGAATGTAGATATTACATGTGTCCACTAATGGATGAATGGAGAAGAAAAACACGGTCCGTCAATACAAGGGGATGCTATTCAGCCTAAAAAGGAAGGCAATTCTGACACAGGCTGCAGCAGGGATGAACCTTGAGGGCATTATGCTCAGTGATGTAAGCTAGACACAAAAAAACAAACAGTGCTTGATCCACTCATACAAGGCCCCTAGAGCAGTCGGAAACATAGAGACATAAAGTAGGATGTTGAGTGCCAGGGGCTGAGGGAGGGACAATGGGGAGTGAGTGTTTAATGGGGACTGTTTCAATTTTGCAAGATGAAAAAGTTCTGGAGGATGATGGTGGTCAGGTTTGCACAACAGTGTGAATTACTTCTTGACCCTGAAATGTGCACTTAAAAATGGTTAAGATAGTAAATTTTGTGTTATGTATATCTGACCACAATTTTTAAAACTTTTTAAAAAAACAACAGGAAATAGTCCATGAATACCACAAGATGCACAACTTCACTAACAACAGAGGGATTAAAGCCATAAGAAAAATACTGTGCATACACCTACCAGAATGGCAGACATGAAAGACATAGTATCAAATATCAGCAGGATGTGGAGCAATGGAAAGCCTGGTACGCAACGGGGGGATGCAACCACTTCTGAAACAATCGGGCCTCAGATAGCGAAGTCCCTGCACAGAGACCCACAGTGCTCCTCCCAGTTGAACACAAACCCACCAGCCCTGCACCAGGACACACGGACATGGACTCGCAGCCACAGGAGCCAAACCTGAAAGAACCTGAAGGCCATCACAGGCGGATGCAGAAATGAACCATGCACGCCCCTATGAAGGAATATTCCACAGCAATGGAGTACATTTTGTTTAAAGGTAGTAAAACTAGGGCTTCCCTGGTGGCGCAGTGGTTGGGAATCTGCCTGCTAATGCAGGGGACACGGGTTCGCGCCCTGGTCTGGGAAGATCCCACATGCCACGGAGCAAGTAGGCCCGTGAGCCACAACTACTGAGCCTGCGCGTCTGGAGCCTGTGCTCCGCAACAAAAGAGGCCACAATAGTGAGAGGTCCGCGCACCGCGATGAAGAGTAGCCCCCGCTTGCCACAACTACAGGAAGCCCTAGCACAGAAAGGAAGACCCAACATAGTAATCAATCAATCAATAAATAAATCTTTAAAAAAAAATAAAGAGGACTATTAAAAAAAAAAAAAAAAAGGTAGTAAAACTATAAAAATTATTTTTTGAAAAAAACTATATTTACAAGATGAAAGAATCTATAATTCTGGCACCTAGGGATTGTCGAATGCTCCTAAAAATAGATTGCTGTGGAAATGTTTATGATAGGGAAATTGACATATTCTCTAGGAGGGACGGGGTGAATGGGCCTGCTACGTTTTCTACACTGAAGACATATACAGGTTTTGATGCTACTTCTGTTAAATCAAGTGGGGCTTCATTGGATTTCTGCTACTGCGGAGATAATCAAATTCTGGGTAGGGGTCAGGAGAAAATTAGTCATAGGTGTTCTTGTGTAATAATTACTGTTGAAAGTGTAAATGATCCATTTATCCATAAGACTGAGAATAGAATAACTGCTACATTACTTCATATGAGATGATTGTCTGTGCTATTGTTCCTAGAGCTCCAGTGAGTGAGTATTTTGAATGTGAAGTTCATCCAGATCTGAGGATGGAATAAATGGCTAGGTGTGATATGGCTAATAGAAATAATATGCCTACATTTATACTAATTAGTGGATAAGATATGGGAAGAGGAATTCATGTTGTGAGAGCCAGGGTTAAGGCTAGCATTGGGGCAATAATATATAAATTGATGATGTTGATGGACATAGTGGTTCTTTAATAAGTAATTTGAATGCCTCAGCAATGGGTTGTAATCATCCATGGGGGCTGATGATTTTTGGCCCTTTCTGGATTTGTATATAGCCTAGGATTTTCCATTTAGTTAATATGAGGAATGCTATGGTGAATTAAATTGGGTAATTTGTGAAAGAATGTTGATTATAAACATATTCTTAGGAAGAGGACTTGAACCAGTGCAGAAAAAGTTTCAGTGTTACATAATTACCGGGCTCTGCCCGCGTAACGAACCCTGTTCTACAGTAGGGTATGTATAAATTAATTGAATGTAGATTATATCATCATTTAGTTTGAAGACATTTTGTAAAGTAAGCCGTATTGCTCTTGTCCTTTCTTTCATACTGGAAGAAATCTGCAATAGACAGAAACCAACCAGGATGACTCCAGTCTGAACTCAGATCACGTGAGACTTTAATCGTTGAACAAACAGACAATTAAGAGCAGTTATACCATTGAAATGTCGTGATCCAGCATCAAGGTCATAAACCATATTGCCCATATGAACTCCAGAATACAATTACACTGTTATCCCTAGTAAAACTTGTTCCATTGATCAGTGTTTTAGAAGAACAGGTGATAAAGCATTTTGACTAGCTGGCCTAAATTTTAATCACTCAGAAGTGGTTTTATTCTCCAAAAAATAAATGGCGCACGGGCTCAAGACACACCGGCTTCAGTCGTTGTGGCGTGCAGACTCAGTAGTTGTGGCCCACTGGCTTAGTTGTTCCGTGGCACGTGAGATCTTCCCGGGCCGGGGATCGAACCGGGTGCCCTGCATTGGCAGGCGAATTCTTAATCACTGCATCACCAGGGAAGTCCCCTTTTAATAAGTCCCCTTTTAAAGGGAGAATCGCAGTCTCCCTTTTAATATACCTTAAGCCCAAAGAATCCATGGAAAACGGTTACAGAAAATAAGACAATAAAATATTGTAAGGACTATAACAGAAGCATATAGTACACAGTTCATATAGACACATCCCAAGAAGTTACAAAGTATATTAAAAGGGAGGCTGCAATTTTAAAAGAATAAGAAAATTTATACCCACAAACTCCCAATCTTTCCTGAAACGTTGCAATCTGAAACCCTATTGTAGGAAGCAGAAGATTTCAGGAGACATTCTACAAATGAAGGACTCCAAACCCTGTGGTTGGATAAGGAATTCTGGAAGGAAGGTATCCTCACCCAAGGAGAGCAGATTCCTATACTTCTCTAACATCACATCCCTGTACAATTCCCATTGATCTTGGTCCAGGCATTCTCACTCCTCTTGAGAGAAATCTATGGCCACATCCTGGAATGTCAGCAGTTCCCTGAAATTATAAGTACACATGCCATGTGGCCACGGGAAGAGTTCATAATGTGACCCAAGAAGAAAAGAGCAAGTTAAGAGAACTGCTTTTAATTTAGAAGAGTGTCTTCAATTATCCACTAATATATATACATGCATACATATATATATATATATATTTACAAAGTAACTTTCTCTACCTTATTTCTAAGTACAAGAAAAGAGTATGGCATGTGATCCACAAAACCAGTAAAGAGACTATACTTGTCTGGAAAAGAAATGATAAAATGATGGTTTCAACACAGGCATATGCATTTTTGAGTGTTTTATTTATATCAAACTGGATAAAATGTGTGTATTTCTCATACAGAAAAGACATGTCGAGGTAGAAATGTACCTTTCAACTATTCATGGGTACACAAGTACACTGGGGAGATTGTAAAAGTGCAGATTGTGATTCAGTAGGTCCGGTGGGCCTGAGTTCTATTTTTTTAACAAGCTCATTTTTAACTAGTGATGCCACAGTCTCTGATTCATTAACCACAACTGTGAATATCAGAGACATCATTAGAAAGGTAAAAATTCATATTTAATTTTGAACTTAAAGTGTTGTATGGATTTTACACCTTTAATAGAATAGTGAGCACAGCAGCAACAATCATTTGTGAATATTTACTATAGACTGTGTATCTTTCTAACTTTTTCGTGTAGGATTCCAGGAAAAAGACCTGGGCTGCGGCCACAGAGGGCGTGGCCCCCAGGCCGGGCCGCCCCTCAAGGGCCCCCGACGGGGCCCTGCGCTCCTGGCGGCTCCCTCCCCCGCCGCCGCGCTCCCTCCCGGAAGGCCTCGGGGCAGAGCGGTCCCACCCACTGCGCGCTGAACAGAGCCCGCGTTTCCTCAGAGCTGGAACTCCCGGCTCGGGCGGGGTCTCTTCCCTCCGCCTTCACGGAACTGCCCCGGAGCCCGAGGGGAGGGCGACCTCACTGAGGCTGCCGGCTCTGGAGGTGCCCCGGCGGCCGAAGCCGTGACAGTCGCGGGGACGGCGGGCCGGGTAAGTGGGCGCCGGCCCTCCGCCTGGTCCGGTGCCCGGGCGGCAGCACAAGACCAGCTTCTGAGGGGCAGGGGTTCGCTGCCACCCGCCGCTGCTGTGCAGAAAGAGCGGCCTCCAGCGTCTGGTCCCCGGGAACTTCGGTCCCTCCTCTCGCCCCTGCCCTCGGCCTGGCTCGCGAGGCCTGGTGGGCGTGGGGAGGGGGTCGGCCTGAGCGTCCTGAGGGGAAACGGGGCAAGGGAGGCGCAGGGTCCGGCTGCAGCGTCAGCGCCCCTCCTCCCGACTGCGGGGAAAGCGGCTGAAAACTCCTCCCGAGGCGCGCAGGCCCCTTATTCAGCCGCGTCCCTCTGCGCTCCTTCCTCCCTGAGCTAAAGTACCGGGGGGAGGGGACAGGGCGGGGGACTGGCGCAGGTAATGGGGAACATCAAAAGGTGATTGTTAACTAAGGAAAACCAGCTCTCCCAAGGTGAGGAATGTGGCGCTTTTCTTGGCCTGGGCTCACTGAAATCCTTCCTTTGATATGCACCTCCGCTCTCTGGGGCCTGCATTCTGTATTTGCATATCCTGAGTGCCTCAGGGCCCGCCGGCTCACATTGGAGGGCTGCAAGTGCTGAAGACTGTGACATCCTTTGTTTACTGATAGGGCAAGAAATATTCCATTTCTCACAGGCTTGAGGGGCAGACAGTGAAAAAAAGTCAGAGAATCTCACTCGGCTTGTACTTTGGTTTACATATAGATAATATTTATACTTAACTGTGCTAATAGATGTTCTCAAGTCCAATCAACTTGTACTACTGCCCTCTATGTATCAATTTCATCAATATCATAAGATAAATGCCTATAGAATTGACTTAATCCATTTAAATAGGATAATGATTTTTAAAGGAAACATAATAGAAATATAACAACAAAACCTTTACCACTAAAGGCTGGGTCTCGAACAACCTAAATAAATGTTCCATTGTTAAAATATTGAAAGATGTAGTCAATAGAAATATCAACAAAAACGACAAATAATAAGGGTAGCAGAATGTTGAAATGTTCTATCTTTATCATTAAAGTGGCAGAGAATCATTTATTAGTAGGCACTGGGGGCAGAAGATGCCTGATTTTATATCTGTGTCATACTTGTGCAGTTGTTTCAACAAGTAACTTAAAGACAAAATGGAAAAACAAGGAGGTTTGTGCCTGAGATCATGTTGATGTGAAACCAGGGATGGCCACCTTGTGCCAGGTGAGTTAAGTTTACCTGGAAGGTAGACCGCAGAGCTCCTGGGAAGCAAGGGTTGGAATTTTTCTGCTGGGTGCCCCTTAGGTTCTGTGACTTGACTGAGTGACTGACTGTGAGTCATGTTTCGGGAAAGACCTGATCACAGGAAAAGGGTGGGAATAGAGTGCTTTGGGGAGCAGCTAACAACATTCATCACAGCTCACGGCCTGAATGAATTTTAAAGAAACAGGAAAACAAATGCTTCTTATGGAATCAGAGAATGTGAGGGCTGGACAGTCCCAGAAAATGAGGAACACCCATCCCATTTTCCAGATGAGAAAACAGAGGTCCAGCAAGGTGAAATCCCTCACCCAAGTTGCACCCGTCTCTCCTCCCCACTACGTGGTTCATGAAAGCAGGACTCTTCCTGTCTTGATCACTGCTGAACCCCAAAAAGGGCCAGGCATCTAGCAGCTGCTCCAAAAATTTGGGTTGACTGTAGGAACAATGCTATTTCTTTCTTTCTCACTCTTATTCAGGATTGTGCCAAGAACTCCCCAGGTTGCAATGTAATTCGATAAATGTAAATATTAATTGAGTTTTGTTGTGATGAGGACTTAGGCTTTGAAGGTAACAGACTTGGTTCAGATCTTGGTTCTGCCACTCCATAGCTGTTTGGCTTTGGGAAAATTACTAAACCTCTCTGAGATTATTTCCTCCTTTGTAAAGTGGGGATAAATCTATCTGAGCCAGCAGATCACCTGCATGAGAGATGTGCACTAAATATTGGTCTTTCTCACTCTCCTACGCCATCTCTCTGTTCTTCCCAGAGAAGCTGCACAGAAGGATATAGTACTTTTTAAAAATAGTTAACTAATTAATTAATTAATTTGTTTTTGGCTGCGTTGGGTCTTCGTTGCTATGCACAGGCTTTCTCTAGTTGCCGCAAGCGGGGGCTACTCTTTGTTGCGGTGCGCGGGCTTCTCATTGCGGTGGCTTCTCTTGCTAGCCTTAACCCCAATGCTAGCCTTAACCCTGGCTCTCACAACATGAATTCCTCTTCCCATATCTTATCCACTAATTAATATAAATGTCGGCATATTATTTCTATTAGCCATATCACACCTAGCCATTTATTCCATCCTCAGATCTGGATGAACTTCACATTCAGAATACTCACTCACTGGAGCTCTAGGAACAGTAGCACAGACAATCATCTCATATGAAGTAATGTAGCAGTTATTCTATTTTTAGTCTTACTGATAAATGGATCATTTACACTTTCAACAGTAATTATTACACAAGAACACCTATGAGTAATTTTCTCCTGACCCCTACCCAGAATTTGATTATCTCTGCAGTAGCAGAAATCCAGTGAAGCCCCACTTGATTTAACAGAAGTAGCATCAAAACCTGTATATGTCTTCAATGTAGAAAATGTAGCAGGCCCATTCACCCCGTCCCTCCTAGAGAATATGTCAATTTCCCTATCATAAACATTTCCACAGCAATCTATTTTTAGGAGCATTCGACAATCCCTAGGTGCCAGAATTATATACAGCCCAAGTCATCATTAAAACACATCTAACAATCTCCTTTCTATGAATTTGAGCCTCCTACCTACAATTTTGATATGATCAACGCATACATCTCTTATAAATTTTTTTTTTTTACGATTAACATTAACCCTATGTATATGAGAGTTTTCACTACTTGTCATCATACCAGGCAACCCACCACAAATTTAAGAAATATGTCTGACAAAAGAGTTACTTTGATAGAGTAAATCATAGAGGTTTCAATGCTCTTATTCCTGGAATTGAATTCTTCCTAATAATTTTACATTCTCCATGCTACCTACCACATTACACCACATGCTATATAGTAAAGTTCTCTAAGTAAGCTTCAGGCCCATACCCCCAAAATATTTTTGTATATCCTTCCTGTGCTGATAAACTCTCATTGTTTTTACCATCATTCTACTGACCGTTTTCTCAGGAAATATAATTGTATAACAAGCTCACACTGGTTAATGGTATCCCCATTCTAATAAAAAACATGAACCCATAAGCTACAGAAGCATCCAACAAATATTTCCTAAAACAGTCCACCACATCAATACTACTTATAATGGCTATTATCATTAATCTAATATACTCTGGTCAAAGAGCACCATGAATAACAAAAATCTTTAATCCAGCAGCATCCACCCTCATGACAATCGCCCTTGTCACAAAAGTAGGACTTTCCCCATTTCACTTCTGAGTGCCTGAAGTCACACAAGGCATCCCATGAACAGCAGACCTGATGCTATCAGCATGACAAAATTGCACCCCTATCAGTTTTATACCACATGTCACCATCCATCAACCTAAATATACTATTAATCATAGTGATATTATAAATCATAGCTGGAGGCTGAGGCAGACTTCGCCATACTCACCTGGAAAATATTACACCCTCCTCATCAATTGCCCATATAGGATGGATAACAGCTATTATAATGTATATTCAGATTATAACAATCCTAAACATACTAATTTATATCATAACAACACTATCTTCTTCTTATTTATGCCCAGATCATGTACTACAAGAGTATCATTATCACACACATGAGATAAAACACCTCCCATCACAATCATTTTCCTCACCATTATAGTATCATTAGGACATCGACCATCACTATCAGGGTTTCTACCCAAATGAATAATTATCCAAGAGATAACAAAAACGACAACATCATTCTACCAACACTAATAGCCATCATAGCAGGCCTCAACATATATTTCTACTTGCAGCTAACATACTCCACATCACTAACTATATTCCTTTCATTAAACAACACAAACACAAACCAATTTGAACATACAAAGAAATAACCTTCCTATCATAACCAATCATAATACCCACACGATTACAACACACAACACCCATTCTATCGGTGCTGGACTAGGAATTTAGGTTAGTTCAGACCAAGAGCTTTCAAAACCCTAAACAAGTGAAATTTACTTAATTCCTAAAAATAAGGATTGCAAGACTTTATCCTACATCAATTGAATGTAAAGCAAACACTGTATTTAATCCAAATCTTTACGAGATTGATGAGTTTTAACCCCAGGAAACTTTAGTTAACAGGCGAATCCTCTAGTCAACTGGCTTCAGTCTACTTCTCCTTCATTTGAGAAAGAAAAAAAGAAAAAAAAAAAGGCAGGAAAATCACTGGCAGAATTGAAGCTGCTTCTCTGAAGTTACAATTCAATTTGTTGATTCACCACAGGGTTTGCCAGAAAGAGGGCTCAATCTCTGTCTTTAGATTTACAGTCTAATGCTAACTCAGTCATTTTACCTCTGTTCATACACTGCTGATTATTTTCAACAAATCACAAAGATATCGGCATTTTATATTTACTATTTGGTGCTTGAGCTGGAGTAGCAGGCAGCACCTTAATTGTATTAATCCAGGCTGAGCTATGCTGACCTGGACCGCTACTTGGAGATGCCCAAATCTGTAAGGTAGTCATAGCAGTCCCTGCACTTGTAATAATTGTCTTTATAGCTGTACCCGTTATGATTGCAGGCTTTGAAAACTGACTTGGGCCACTAATAACTCAGACACCTGAAGTAGCATTTCCCCCAATAAATCATATAAACTTTTGACTACTTCCCCCATCATTCTTACTCCTACTCATATCACCAATAGTAGAAGCTGGTTCTGGTACCAGTGGAACCGTGTATTCAGCTCTAGCCTGCAATCTGGCCCATGCAGGAGCCTCTGTCGACCTAACTGTTTTCTCCTTACATTTAGCAGGTGTCTCCTCAATTCTTGGTATTATTACTTTTATTACTATAGTCTTTAATACAAAAGCAGCAGTCATATCCCAATACCAAACACCATTATTTGTTTAATCTTCCCCAACTATAGCCATATTACTATAATTACCAATCTCAGTCCAAGCAGCCAGAATTGCCATGCTGTTAAGAGATAGAAATCTAAACACTACTTTCTTTGACCCTGCAGGAGGAGACCGAATCCTATACCAACACCTATTTTGATACTTTGCTCACCCTGAAGTCTGTATTCATGGCCTAACAGGGTTTGTTATAAACTCACATATCACTGCATACTATTTAGGACAAAAATTGCCTTTCAGCTATCTGGGAATAGTATGAGTCATGTCCACTGGTTTTTTAGGAGTTCTCTTGTGGGCCCATCATATGTTTACCATAGGGATAGCTGTGGACTCAGGAGCATACTTTGCATCAGCTACCGTAATTACTTCTATCCCTACAGGAGTAAAAGTATCTAGCTGATTAGCAACTCTTTATTTAATTTTTCTTTTTCTTTTCTTTTTTTTTTTTTTTTTTGGCTGAGTTGGGTCTTGGTTGCTGCGCATGGGCTTTCTCTGGTTGCGCTGAGCGGCAGCTACTCTTCGTTGCGGTGTGCGGCCCTATCATTGCAGTGGCTTCTCTTGTTGCAGAGCACGGCCTCTAGGCGCGTGGGCTTCAGTGGTTGTGGCTTGCGGGCTCTAGAGGACAGGCTCAGTAGTTGTGGCACACGGGCTTTTTGCTCCGCGGCATGCGGAATCTTCCCAGACAAGGGCTCGAACCCGTGTCCCCTGCATTGGCAGGCGAATTCTTAACCACTGTGTCACCAGGGAAGTCCCTGGTTAGCAACTGTTCACGGAGGTAATACTATATGACCTCCCACTATATTATGAGTTTTAGGCTTTAGTTTTTCTTTTTACAGTAGGTGGTTTGACAGGAATCATCTTAGCCAACTCATCCCCAGACATTGTCCTCCAGGATACATACTATGTAGTAGCACACTTCCATGACCTAATGTCCATGGGAGCAGTCTTCACTATTATAGGAGGCTTCCTACACTGATTCCCACTATTCTCAGGTTATACAGTTAACTCAGCATGAGCAAAAATTCACTTCACAAGTATATTTGTAGTAGTAAATATGACTTCCTGCAGCACTTTCGTGGCCTCTCAGGGATGTCACTACGTTAGTCTGTGTACCCTGAGGCACACACAACATGAAATATTTTGTCTTTAGGCTCATTCATCTCAGTAGCAGCAGTAATGCTAATAATCTTCATACTTTGAAAAGCACTTGTGTCTAAACAAGAAGTCTTAGCAGTGGAAATTGCTACTCCTAACCTAGAATGGTTACACGGATGTCCTCCACCATATCCTATGTTTCAAGATCCTACCTATGTAAATGTAAAATAAGGAAGGACTCAAGTCCTTTTCAACCAGTTTCAAGCCAACACCATAACAATTATGTCTTCCTCAATAAATGAGATAAAAGTAAAAAGTGATGTAGCTTTGTCAAAGTTAAATGATAGGCTAAAATCCTGTATATCACTAAGGCATATCAATTTCATCTAGGCTCTCAAGATACAACATCACCGATTATGGAAGAACTTTTACATTTTCTTCATCACACATTAATAGTGATTTTTAAAATAAGTTCTCTAGTCCTCTATATCATTTCACTAATATTGACATCTAAACTCATATGCATACAATAGATGCACAGGTAGAGAAAATGTGAACAATTTACTAGCTATTATTGTAATCTTAATTGCCCTATCATCATTGTGAATCCTTTACATGATACATGAAATCAATAACTCTTCCCAAACCATAAAATACTATGGGTCAGTAATGATACTGAAGCTACAAATACACAGATTATGAAGATTTAAATGTTGACTCCTCTGTAATCCCCACATCAGAGCTAAAACCAGGAGAATAATGACTAATAGAAGTCAACAACCGAGTAGTTAGGGATAGTCATTGAATATTAGTTTCATCTGAAATTGTTGTACACTCCGGAGTTGTTCCTTCTCAGGCCTAAAAAGAGCTGCTATCCCAGGACGCCTAACTTAAAGAATCCTAATATCAACAGGACCAGGCCTATGTTGTGGACAAGAGAGCTCGTTTTCCTGAGTTCAAAGACAGGACAGAGGGATATGGCTGAAGATATGGGGTGAATCTGGAGCCCATGGGGATGCACTCTCCAAGCTCCAGTATAGGAATGGGGCCTCTAGGGTCCCAGGCCACCCACCACGCCCTCTCGAGCAGGATCTGGGCAACATTCCCTGTCAGTGATGAGGCAGCCCTAGCACTTGTCACGCCCCGATGTCGTGTCCTATGTGGGCCCCATGCTCTTGGCACCACACCCCAAACTCTGCAGGTCCATGCTACAGGGTCCTTCATGCCTCAGGAGTAGAGACCACACAGCAAGCAGTTCCCTCCCCAACCAGCAGGAGGAGGGGAGGAGAGCAGGGGCACCAGCGGACTCTCACTCAGACAACAACACCCCAGCGGTGCCAGCGGGGACAGTGATGATGCAGATGAGGCACAGACCAAGAGATGGGACCAGAGGACCCAAAAGGCAGCTGGTCAGGTCCTGGCTCACCTGCACCCCGGACACCTTTGTCCCGCATACACCCCCTTCCTCATACACCCTCTCCTTAAATGCAGATTCTTCAGATGCAGACAGGCAGAGCTTCAGACTGAAAGTCAGCTCTTCCAAAATGACCCGTCAGCAAACACTGCAGGATTCCACTCCAGTGGGTGCCCTGGAGTCGACAACTCAGGGCCTGAAGTGGATATCGGTGCCAGGGGCAGTGGGAGGGAATGGGGAATGAGACTTTCATGGTTGTGGAATTTTGGTTTTGCAAGATGAAAAGTTCTAGGGATGGTGGTGATGGCTCCACGAGAAAGTGAATATATCTGATGCCTCAGAAACGTGCACTTAAAATGGTGATGATGGTAAAGGGTATGTGACGTGTGTTTTATTTCACTTAAAATAAATTCTTAAAATAATGTCTTGTTAATTGGGCTTCCATTTCGACTCCCCTTCATCACAAATGTCGGAGGCCCAGACACAGTCCCCTACCTTAGGGGCCATCACGGTACCCTCACAGAGCACGTGGGAGACCATTCTTAGGGGGGGCTAGTCTGTGCTCACCTGACCTCTGTCCAGGGGGACCCAGGCAGTGGTGACCCCCATAGATTAGACATATGATATGCTATAGTATTAATATGATACCACCAAGTGTTGTCACTCACCGGAACACAGAGCAGCAACCCACTCAAACATGCCTGACCTCATATGATTGTGACAAGATTAAGAGAAGAAAAGGAGCCACAGGTTCATCAGGACAACACCCTTAATGCAGAGGTTGGAAATCTCAAAGGGGACAGGACACACTGCAGGCAAAGAGTGCATATGCGGTCTCCCCATACATGTGATCCTGACGCATGCAGGTATGGTGAGACCCACACAGTCCCCGCACCCTATACCTGGGGCCACACATCCACACTCACCAGGGTGACCCACCTCCCCAGACCCCTCCACCTGGGTCACATGTCCACAGTCCCAGGGTGACCTCACCTCCCCAGACCCTGCACCTGGGGTCACACGTCCCCTTGGTCAGGACACCATGGCTCTGCAGGGGGCTCCCCCAATGTGGAAACAAGCTGGGTCCCTGGGACCTCCTGGGATGGGAAAAAGTGTCAGGTGGGTCTCCTTTCCTCACACTTGTCCCAGAGGAGTCCTCCTCTTCTCACTTTGGTTCTGTGTGATTTTAACTGTTTTTAAAGCTTTCATACTAGAGTTGAACACACGACCCTGGTGCTGGCATGCTCAGTCCTTTCTCGTCTCACTTACACGTTGAGAAAACTCACAGGACAGCAGGGCTGAAAGCCGAGGGGCAGCTCTGGACTCTGCTGAGTAGGGACGGTAGACTGGAGGGAGAGCTCCGCAGCAGCCTCAGCTCTCACCCATCGGCCTTTTGCCCGATCTGCGTGCCCTGCAATCAATTCACCAGCTAAACCTGCTTCCCTATGCACCATGCACGTGCTGGTAAATTGGAATTATTGCCAGGTAGTCCTCCTGAGGATTCTCCATGAGCCCCAGGGAAGGTGAACCTTGCAGGGATTAAGACTAAGGCCCCGACCATAGCACTGACCCTTGGGAGGACCAGGTCACCACACTCAGAAGAGAGGCTGTTACGTAGACAAGCCCACCTCAGCTCCAGACCCCAGACATCTAAGCACTGACATTCAGATGCAGGCACGGAGCTTCCCAGTACTGAGGCCAGGCCGGGTCTCTACCCAGGTCCCCATAGTCCTAGCGTACACAGAACATGGTCAGGTCTAAATCTTCTTATTATAGACAACGCATGGTCAGCTCTAAACATAATCAGGAGACAGGACATGCAGAGGTCGAAGTCTGCCATGTAGACACAACTTGATCATGTTTAAACTAGCTTAGGGCTGATCTCATAGGAGGTACAGATCACACACATGGGTCTCTCATCTTTGGACACCCACATCAGGAAACTGAACAAAATCTTTGTCATTAAACATTTCAACAGGCAAAACAGAAATGTCCCCAGTTTCTCTGGCCACCTGATGGTCAGGATCCACGGGCGAGCCACGAACTTCTTAGCGTGCAGCCCAGTCTGCTGCCAGGACAGACAAGAAGTGGCCTGACTCCAGCCTCCCAGGCTTCCAGAAGGAGGCGGCCACACTGGAAGCCCAGGCAGGAGAGTCCTGCATGGTCCGGGCCAGGAGATCCGGTCTGTCCATTCGGCTGTCCGATTCCGGGCGGGGCGCTCAGGGCCGCTGAGAGCCCTGCACTCAGGTCCTGCTTCCCTGCAGCGTGTGCGTGTGCGTGTGCGTGTGCGTGTGTGTGTGTGTGTAGAGGGGGCGGTGGCTGACGGCTCCCATGGCTCCCGTCCCGGGCACCGCGCTGTCTTCGAGGGGAGGCACGGGGAGAGGTAGGGGCACAGAAGCCGTTGGAGAGGAGAACCCACCGCGGAACTCCTTGCACACTGGCTCGCCCCACCCGGAGACCCGCCTGCCCATCGTGGGCCGCATGTCGCCCCCCAGCCCCCCACCCCCGAGGGCTGGGTGCCTGCTCTTTCAACAGCACAGGGTCTCACATGAAGGAGACCCAGTGGGGACTGTCACCCCCCCCCACTCCTGATGCTGTGTTTGGGGAGAATGAACCCCCTTGACTGGGCGATGGGACCCTGTGTGGAAAGAGGTGGCGGCCCCATCCAAGTCGGGGCCAGGCTGAGAGATGGGAACACAGGAGCCAAGTGCAGGGCCTGGAGGCCAGGCCAACAGGAGGGGCACCCCCAGCCTTGGCCGGGCTCTCCAACGGTGACATTGTTGCTTTAGGGGACCTGGGGCAGGCGACTGAATGTAATGGGAGTCTAAACTGGACCCTGAATGGGGCTTAAAGAAGGTGTGAAGGATGTTACTGAGACAGTGACAGTCACTGGAAGACAAACTCTGTGTCAGGATATCCTGCTCCATCCATTTAAATCCCTGAGATCTGTGACCATTACGTGGCTACGCAGGATTGTTAGAGCAGCTGCGTGCGGATATATCTTGGGCACAATTCAGTCTGCAGCCAACTTGCAAGTGGTTCCAGCAAACACACAGGTGTGCGCACAGGCAGGCACAGCACACACACAAACATATGCACGTGCACAGCACAAATATATTCACACACTAGCATGAGAACACACATGCACGCATATGCCCATGCACACACTAATGTGTGCAAGTGCACATACCTATGCACATGCACAGCATATGTATGCAAACAGGCACATGCGCACGCATAGCACACACACAGGGAATAAAGTGAATCCGTAAAGCTTTAATTCCTGAACACAAGTGAAGCTGACATGTATTTTTCCCTTTTCTTAGCCTTGATGTTTTCCACAACAAAAAGTTTAAGAAAAAAGTTAATGGCAAATGACTTTTGATTCATAGGACTTTCTGATGTTATTCCACAAATATTATGACAGGAGAAATGAATGTAGATATTACATGTGTCCACTAATGGATGAATGGAGAAGAAAAACACGGTCCGTCAATACAAGGGGATGCTATTCAGCCTAAAAAGGAAGGCAATTCTGACACAGGCTGCAGCAGGGATGAACCTTGAGGGCATTATGCTCAGTGATGTAAGCTAGACACAAAAAAACAAACAGTGCTTGATCCACTCATACAAGGCCCCTAGAGCAGTCGGAAACATAGAGACATAAAGTAGGATGTTGAGTGCCAGGGGCTGAGGGAGGGACAATGGGGAGTGAGTGTTTAATGGGGACTGTTTCAATTTTGCAAGATGAAAAAGTTCTGGAGGATGATGGTGGTCAGGTTTGCACAACAGTGTGAATTACTTCTTGACCCTGAAATGTGCACTTAAAAATGGTTAAGATAGTAAATTTTGTGTTATGTATATCTGACCACAATTTTTAAAACTTTTTAAAAAAAAACAGGAAATAGTCCATGAATACCACAAGATGCACAACTTCACTAACAACAGAGGGATTAAAGCCATAAGAAAAATACTGTGCATACACCTACCAGAATGGCAGACATGAAAGACATAGTATCAAATATCAGCAGGATGTGGAGCAATGGAAAGCCTGGTACGCAACGGGGGGATGCAACCACTTCTGAAACAATCGGGCCTCAGATAGCGAAGTCCCTGCACAGAGACCCACAGTGCTCCTCCCAGTTGAACACAAACCCACCAGCCCTGCACCAGGACACACGGACATGGACTCGCAGCCACAGGAGCCAAACCTGAAAGAACCTGAAGGCCATCACAGGCGGATGCAGAAATGAACCATGCACGCCCCTATGAAGGAATATTCCACAGCAATGGAGTACATTTTGTTTAAAGGTAGTAAAACTAGGGCTTCCCTGGTGGCGCAGTGGTTGGGAATCTGCCTGCTAATGCAGGGGACACGGATTCGCGCCCTGGTCTGGGAAGATCCCACATGCCACGGAGCAAGTAGGCCCGTGAGCCACAACTACTGAGCCTGCGCGTCTGGAGCCTGTGCTCCGCAACAAAAGAGGCCACAATAGTGAGAGGTCCGCGCACCGCGATGAAGAGTAGCCCCCGCTTGCCACAACTACAGGAAGCCCTAGCACAGTAAGGAAGACCCAACATAGTAATCAATCAATCAATAAATAAATCTTTAAAAAAAAATAAAGAGGACTATTAAAAAAAAAAAAAAAGGTAGTAAAACTATAAAAATTATTTTTTGAAAAAAACTATATTTACAAGATGAAAGAATCTATAATTCTGGCACCTAGGGATTGTCGAATGCTCCTAAAAATAGATTGCTGTGGAAATGTTTATGATAGGGAAATTGACATATTCTCTAGGAGGGACGGGGTGAATGGGCCTGCTACGTTTTCTACACTGAAGACATATACAGGTTTTGATGCTACTTCTGTTAAATCAAGTGGGGCTTCATTGGATTTCTGCTACTGCGGAGATAATCAAATTCTGGGTAGGGGTCAGGAGAAAATTAGTCATAGGTGTTCTTGTGTAATAATTACTGTTGAAAGTGTAAATGATCCATTTATCCATAAGACTGAGAATAGAATAACTGCTACATTACTTCATATGAGATGATTGTCTGTGCTATTGTTCCTAGAGCTCCAGTGAGTGAGTATTTTGAATGTGAAGTTCATCCAGATCTGAGGATGGAATAAATGGCTAGGTGTGATATGGCTAATAGAAATAATATGCCTACATTTATACTAATTAGTGGATAAGATATGGGAAGAGGAATTCATGTTGTGAGAGCCAGGGTTAAGGCTAGCATTGGGGCAATAATATATAAATTGATGATGTTGATGGACATAGTGGTTCTTTAATAAGTAATTTGAATGCCTCAGCAATGGGTTGTAATCATCCATGGGGGCTGATGATTTTTGGCCCTTTCTGGATTTGTATATAGCCTAGGATTTTCCATTTAGTTAATATGAGGAATGCTATGGTGAATTAAATTGGGTAATTTGTGAAAGAATGTTGATTATAAACATATTCTTAGGAAGAGGACTTGAACCAGTGCAGAAAAAGTTTCAGTGTTACATAATTACCGGGCTCTGCCCGCGTAACGAACCCTGTTCTACAGTAGGGTATGTATAAATTAATTGAATGTAGATTATATCATCATTTAGTTTGAAGACATTTTGTAAAGTAAGCCGTATTGCTCTTGTCCTTTCTTTCATACTGGAAGAAATCTGCAATAGACAGAAACCAACCAGGATGACTCCAGTCTGAACTCAGATCACGTGAGACTTTAATCGTTGAACAAACAGACAATTAAGAGCAGTTATACCATTGAAATGTCGTGATCCAGCATCAAGGTCATAAACCATATTGCCCATATGAACTCCAGAATACAATTACACTGTTATCCCTAGTAAAACTTGTTCCATTGATCAGTGTTTTAGAAGAACAGGTGATAAAGCATTTTGACTAGCTGGCCTAAATTTTAATCACTCAGAAGTGGTTTTATTCTCCAAAAAATAAATGGCGCACGGGCTCAAGACACACCGGCTTCAGTCGTTGTGGCGTGCAGACTCAGTAGTTGTGGCCCACTGGCTTAGTTGTTCCGTGGCACGTGAGATCTTCCCGGGCCGGGGATCGAACCGGGTGCCCTGCATTGGCAGGCGAATTCTTAATCACTGCATCACCAGGGAAGTCCCCTTTTAATAAGTCCCCTTTTAAAGGGAGAATCGCAGTCTCCCTTTTAATATACCTTAAGCCCAAAGAATCCATGGAAAACGGTTACAGAAAATAAGACAATAAAATATTGTAAGGACTATAACAGAAGCATATAGTACACAGTTCATATAGACACATCCCAAGAAGTTACAAAGTATATTAAAAGGGAGGCTGCAATTTTAAAAGAATAAGAAAATTTATACCCACAAACTCCCAATCTTTCCTGAAACGTTGCAATCTGAAACCCTATTGTAGGAAGCAGAAGATTTCAGGAGACATTCTACAAATGAAGGACTCCAAACCCTGTGGTTGGATAAGGAATTCTGGAAGGAAGGTATCCTCACCCAAGGAGAGCAGATTCCTATACTTCTCTAACATCACATCCCTGTACAATTCCCATTGATCTTGGTCCAGGCATTCTCACTCCTCTTGAGAGAAATCTATGGCCACATCCTGGAATGTCAGCAGTTCCCTGAAATTATAAGTACACATGCCATGTGGCCACGGGAAGAGTTCATAATGTGACCCAAGAAGAAAAGAGCAAGTTAAGAGAACTGCTTTTAATTTAGAAGAGTGTCTTCAATTATCCACTAATATATATACATGCATACATATATATATATATATATTTACAAAGTAACTTTCTCTACCTTATTTCTAAGTACAAGAAAAGAGTATGGCATGTGATCCACAAAACCAGTATAGAGACTATACTTGTCTGGAAAAGAAATGATAAAATGATGGTTTCAACACAGGCATATGCATTTTTGAGTGTTTTATTTATATCAAACTGGATAAAATGTGTGTATTTCTCATACAGAAAAGACATGTCGAGGTAGAAATGTACCTTTCAACTATTCATGGGTACACAAGTACACTGGGGAGATTGTAAAAGTGCAGATTGTGATTCAGTAGGTCCGGTGGGCCTGAGTTCTATTTTTTTAACAAGCTCATTTTTAACTAGTGATGCCACAGTCTCTGATTCATTAACCACAACTGTGAATATCAGAGACATCATTAGAAAGGTAAAAATTCATATTTAATTTTGAACTTAAAGTGTTGTATGGATTTTACACCTTTAATAGAATAGTGAGCACAGCAGCAACAATCATTTGTGAATATTTACTATAGACTGTGTATCTTTCTAACTTTTTCGTGTAGGATTCCAGGAAAAAGACCTGGGCTGCGGCCACAGAGGGCGTGGCCCCCAGGCCGGGCCGCCCCTCAAGGGCCCCCGACGGGGCCCTGCGCTCCTGGCGGCTCCCTCCCCCGCCGCCGCGCTCCCTCCCGGAAGGCCTCGGGGCAGAGCGGTCCCACCCACTGCGCGCTGAACAGAGCCCGCGTTTCCTCAGAGCTGGAACTCCCGGCTCGGGCGGGGTCTCTTCCCTCCGCCTTCACGGAACTGCCCCGGAGCCCGAGGGGAGGGCGACCTCACTGAGGCTGCCGGCTCTGGAGGTGCCCCGGCGGCCGAAGCCGTGACAGTCGCGGGGACGGCGGGCCGGGTAAGTGGGCGCCGGCCCTCCGCCTGGTCCGGTGCCCGGGCGGCAGCACAAGACCAGCTTCTGAGGGGCAGGGGTTCGCTGCCACCCGCCGCTGCTGTGCAGAAAGAGCGGCCTCCAGCGTCTGGTCCCCGGGAACTTCGGTCCCTCCTCTCGCCCCTGCCCTCGGCCTGGCTCGCGAGGCCTGGTGGGCGTGGGGAGGGGGTCGGCCTGAGCGTCCTGAGGGGAAACGGGGCAAGGGAGGCGCAGGGTCCGGCTGCAGCGTCAGCGCCCCTCCTCCCGACTGCGGGGAAAGCGGCTGAAAACTCCTCCCGAGGCGCGCAGGCCCCTTATTCAGCCGCGTCCCTCTGCGCTCCTTCCTCCCTGAGCTAAAGTACCGGGGGGAGGGGACAGGGCGGGGGACTGGCGCAGGTAATGGGGAACATCAAAAGGTGATTGTTAACTAAGGAAAACCAGCTCTCCCAAGGTGAGGAATGTGGCGCTTTTCTTGGCCTGGGCTCACTGAAATCCTTCCTTTGATATGCACCTCCGCTCTCTGGGGCCTGCATTCTGTATTTGCATATCCTGAGTGCCTCAGGGCCCGCCGGCTCACATTGGAGGGCTGCAAGTGCTGAAGACTGTGACATCCTTTGTTTACTGATAGGGCAAGAAATATTCCATTTCTCACAGGCTTGAGGGGCAGACAGTGAAAAAAAGTCAGAGAATCTCACTCGGCTTGTACTTTGGTTTACATATAGATAATATTTATACTTAACTGTGCTAATAGATGTTCTCAAGTCCAATCAACTTGTACTACTGCCCTCTATGTATCAATTTCATCAATATCATAAGATAAATGCCTATAGAATTGACTTAATCCATTTAAATAGGATAATGATTTTTAAAGGAAACATAATAGAAATATAACAACAAAACCTTTACCACTAAAGGCTGGGTCTGAAACAACCTAAATAAATGTTCCTTTGTTAAAATATTGAAAGATGTAGTCAATAGAAATATCAAGAAAAATGACAAATAATAAGGGTAGCAGAATGTTGAAATGTTCTATCTTTATTATTAAAGTGGCAGAAAATCATTTATTAGTAGGCACTGGGGGTAGAAGATGCCTGATTTTATATCTGTGTCATATTTGTGCAGTTGTTTCAACAAGTAACTTAAAGACAAAATGGAAAAACAAGGAGGTTTGTGCCTGAGATCATGTTGATGTGAAACCAGGGATGGCCACCTTGTGCCAGGTGAGTTAAGTTTACCTGGCAGGTAGACCGCAGAGCTCCTGGGAAGCAAGGGTTGGAATTTTTCTGCTGGGTGCCCCTTAGGTTCTGTGACTTGACTGACTGTGAGTCATGTTTCGGGAAAGACCTGATCACAGGAAAAGGGTGGGAATAGAGTGCTTTGGGGAGCAGCTAACAACATTCATCACAGCTCACGGCCTGAATGAATTCTAAAGAAACAGGAAAACAAATGCTTCTTATGGAATCAGAGAATGTGAGGGCTGGACAGTCCCAGAAAATGAGGAACACCCATCCCGTTTTCCAGATGAGAAAACAGAGGTCCAGCAAGGTGAAATCCCTCACCCAAGTTGCACCCATCTCTCCTCCCCAATACGTGGTTCATGAAAGCAGGACTCTTCCTGTCTTGATCACTGCTGAACCCCAAAAAGGGCCAGGCATCTAGTAGCTGCTCCAAAATTTGGGTTGACTATAGGAACAATGCTATTTCTTTCTTTCTCACTCTTATTCAGGATTGCGCCAAGAACTCCCCAGGTTGCAATGTAATTCGATAAATGTAAATATTAATTGAGTTTTGTTGTGATGAGGACTTAAGCTTTGAAGGTAACAGACTTGGTTCAGATCTTGGTTCTGCCACTCCATAGCTGTTTGGCTTTGGGAAAATTACTAAACCTCTCTGAGACTATTTCCTCCTTTGTAAAGTGGGGATAAATCTATCTGAGCCAGCAGAGCACCTGCATGAGAGATGCGCACTAAATATTGGTCTTTCTCACTCTCCTACACCATCTCTCAGTTCTTCCCAGAGAAGCTGTACAGAAGGATACAGTACCTTTTTAAAATAGTTAACTAATTAATTAATTAATTTGTTTTTGGCTGCGTTGGGTCTTCGTTGCTATGCACAGGCTTTCTCTAGTTGCCGCAAGCTGGGGCTACTCTTTGTTGCGGTGCGCGGGCTTCTCATTGCAGTGGCTTCTCTTACTGCGCTTGTTGTGGAGCACCGGTTCTAGGCGCGCGGGCTTCAGTAGTTGTGGTCTGCAGGCTCAGTAGTTGTGGCCCATGGGCTTAGCTGCTCCGCGGCATGTGGGATCTTCCCTGACCAGGGCTCGAACTCATGTCCCCTGCCTTGGCAGGCAGATTCTTAACCACTGCGCCACCAGGGAAGTCCGATATAGTACTTTATAAAGAGGGGTTTGAATTTATTTCAGATTGTGTACATTTTTCTTGTAGAAAAGATTATTCCACTCTAGAAACATAAACACGCAAAACCACTCCAAATGCAGTATTCTATGGTTTAGATATTATCAGTCACATTTTATAAGTAATTGGGCAAATGCCAGAACACTAGGTACTGGGGCATAAGAAGACTCAAATCTGGGGTGACCCCACTCCAATTTCAAGAGCAGGGTGTGCTTTTCAAATCCACGTTTCATCTGGTCTTTGTTTCTCATCCGTCCTCTGTGTCTGCCTTTCTCAAGAAGGCTCAGATCCTCGGCTTTCACACCCTCCCAGCTGGCTGTGCCCCAGCTCCCGGCCTGGAACCTCTGCGTGCCTGGGTGTGCCTGCTCACCCTGTGCATCACCAGCTTTGCCAGGGAGATGCTGTATCGTGCACTGCTTGTTGTACCCAGAGTACCTGGACCCTCCTGGTACATGAAGTGCACCCTCCTCACCAGGTGTGCAGCCCATCCCCTTACCTTATATCCTGCCTCTAAGCCAGGCTTGGGGGTGACTACAGTGCTGACTACAGCATTCAGCTGTGTGAGGTGCTGGGATCAAAGTGAAGTTCCCAACTTTTGAAGTGTCAGGCTTGAGGGGCACACAGTGATTTAAAGTCGGGTCACCTGACTTAAAGGGGGGACTGATTGATTTAAAGCCAAGGCAGCTGACTTAAAGCCTGCGTCCCTCAGCTGCAAGACGAGACCAACTTTGGCGGTGCACGGGTTTGCTCCAAGCCAGCACTGCTGTTCAGGAAGAGATTCCAGTAGCGCCTTAGTGCAGGGGGACTTGGTCCGTTGTCTTGCCCCTGCCCTCAGAGGGGGGCCACCTGCTCTTCTGGAGAATCAGGGAGGGGGAAGTGCAGAGTCCCTGCTGGAGTTGCGGCACTGCTTGTCTGATGGCAGGGAAAGGGGGACAGGGCTGTGTGGTGTCCTGGGGCTGGACTCACCAGGTCGACTCAGCCTCTTAGCCTCCTAACCTCCCCCCCCCACACACTCCACAAGAGTTTCCAATAATATGTAATTGCGCCTTAGGTTCTCGGTCTTCAAACTCATCCCCAGGCTCCCAGGTCCCTTGATTCAGCCAATTCCTCTGTGCTCTTTCTTCTATTAGATACAGTCCCAGAGGGAGGGGCTGGGGGATGGGACTGGAGGGATGCCGGCAGCACTGGCCTCAGCTGACTAAAGAGATCCGGGGCCTGCGCTATCACACATGTGCGAGGACCCTTAAGGCGGAATCGAGGGGGCCAGTTAGAGTCAGTCCTTGCTGCCTCAAGTGAGTATGGATCACCGTCGGGTGGGGAGCACGCTGTCCCCTGAGAAGTACTGTTAGGAGGATGTGTTCCTCCCTCGGCTTCAAGGACGTGGGTGGGCTTCAGGGCTCCAGTTCCCCTCCAGGCCTCCAGGTCCGACTGCACCGCAGCGGCCTTGCAGACCCGCCTTCCTGTCCCAGAACTTGCCAGGCTCCAGGAAGAATCCAGACAGCAGAGATGGTGCCTGAGGGCTCCAGCTTGAAAAGTGCTGTCCCTGGGGACCCAACAGTGGAGGGAGGAAGGGTGAAGGGAGTGGGGGGGTGGGGTCGGGAGGGGTGGCTGCCCTGGGAGACGTTGAGAGAGAAATATCGCCCCCCCACACCCCCTGCCCCTGCAACTGACCCATTGATGCCATAGGATCTCAGGGCCTTTTAGTCAGAGATGCCTCTGCTTCTTTACTCCTGTGTTCAAAACTATGCAAAACCAACTCTTCATCCTCTTGCTGCCATGCCAGGACTTTTAAAGCACTGTTCTTTTGAAGCACTCGTTCCCTAAACTGCAGTTTGGAGCTGTCCCAGCTATTTAAAAGTGTTCTCCTTAAACTGAGACTAAATCCTACTCTTTTGGAAAAACGGCCTTCACTTCACCGGAGATCGTCTTTTCTGCCCATTCCTTCCTTCTACTGCCCTCTTAAGAACCCCTGTGCTCAAAGAGCTTGGTGATTTATTTTTTGCTTGATGTCAAAAAGAAACCTTCCCCATGCACCCCAAAAAGCTTTCCTGGAACATAGGTGTTTCACAACCATGACAGTGTTTTGCAGTTAGTATACACTGGGTAGAGTGCCTAGCAATCCCTCCAAGAGCCAGAGGTGAGCAGACCTTTACTTATTTGATTGGATGCCCTTCAAGTTTAGGAAGGTCCCATTCTTATGACCCAGCAGGTAAGACAGAGCCCTGGATGGTTGTGGCTGTGATTAGATAACTTCTGATGATTTTATTTCCCTTACTGAGCTGCTGCTTCTAGGTTAAATTCGTTTTATTACCTGTCCTTTTTTTTTTTTTTTTTAATATTTTTATTTATTTATTTATTTATTTATTTATGGCTGTGTTGTGTCTTCGTTTCTGTGCGAGGGCTTTCTCTAGTTGTGGCAAGCGGGGGCCACTCTTCATCGCGGTGTGCGGGCCTCTCACTATCACGGCCTCTCTTGTTGCGGAGCACAGACTCCAGATGCGCAGGCAGGCTCAGCAACTGTGGCTCACGGGCCCAGCCACTCCGCGGCATGTGGGATCCTCCCAGACCAGGGATTGAACCCGTGTCCCCTGAATTGGCAGGCGGATTCTTAACCACTGCACCACCAGGGAAGCCCTACCTGTCCATTTTTAAAGAAAGGCTGACAAAGTCACTGTAATAGGTCAGGAGTCTGAACTCAGGGTTGGTCAAAGGTACTCACAGGGAGGAAGGTGGATAAAAATAGGTGGATAAAATAGGAGGGTTGGCAAGTAGAGCCAGGACACCCGTGTTCATCATGCATACTAATAAAGGCCAGAATCTCCTCATTTATCTCTGGTGGGAAGTTCTGATGGTTTCACAGGATCAAACTCAAATCATATTCAAACTAGGGGATTTCCCTGAGCATAAAAGGAAGTATCCGTCCCTAGCAGGAGTCGCTGCAGAGGAATAAAGATGTAGATGTAGAGAACGGACCTGAGGACACAGGGAGGGGGAAGGGTAAGCTGGGATGAAGTGAGAGAGTGGCATGGACATATATACACTACCAAAGGTGAAATAGATAGCTATTGGGAAGCAGCTGCATATAGCACAGGGAGATCAGCTCAGTGCTTTGTGATCACCTAGAGGGGTGGGATAGGGAAGGTGGGAGGGAGACACAAGAGGGAGAGGATATGGGGATATATGTATACGAATAGTTGATTCACTTTGTTATACAGCAGAAGCTAACACAACAAGGTAAAGCAATTATACTCCAATAAAGATGTTAACAACAACAACAACAACAACAACAACAAAACCCAAAATCTAAGTCAATCAAGCCAACGGAGACAATGTATGTGTTTACAGTTCAAGAAATCCACAAGGGAATCCTTTATTCTGTAGGCAATGAATGGTCCATTCGAAAAGGAAAAAACTTTCTAAAATGTTGTCTTTCCATTTATTGTTCAGAACATCATTTTTATACCTCTGCATTTCTTACTATTCAAAGCCAAGTCACGTGAGTTACAGGGAAGCAGCTGATGGATTTAAAGTTGGGTCACTTGATTTAAAAACCAGTGGCAGTTGATTGATTTAAATCCCGGTCATATGACATGAGGAGGGGGTGCTAAAAACTGCTTTTTCATCTCTGGCTCAGAATATCATATTTACCTTGGTTTTTCTTATGATTTAGAAAACTTGAGCTGTCTCTCCTTGGAATCATCAGGAGAAAAATACAGTATTTCAGGTTCATTCTTGAAACCAACTTCTCACGGTTAAGGTGTATTGGCTAAAAGATCTTCCTTCTTCAAGAGATTCCAAACCTCTGTAAGACACTTCATTGTAATTGGAGAAAAAAGAAGAATGAATTCAGGCCAGCAGCTGCAGGAGGCCAAGGCAGCCCCCAGGACTAGGGAAGGAGGAGGAGGAAGGGCTGAGAGTTGCCATTAGAGCAGACAACCTCCAGAGGGCGCTGAAGCACCGGCAGAGCCCACCTGCCACTCCCAGTTTGGCACTCCAGGGTCAGATTTGGGTTTGGAGATAGGGTTGCTGCAACCCCAAGGAGGTGAGCAGAGAGGAGGAGTTGATTACCGGTCTCCTCTGACTCTCTGACCCAAATTGCCTGGCTTCACAGGGGGGACAGGGTTTTGCTTTCAGCAAACTGATGGGGCACTTCCAGGCTGGTCGGGTTGCCCAGTGGCCCGACAGCCTGACAGGTTGAACTGCGGTGTGACCGCCCTTTGTTTCTCCAGAATCTGTGCATCAGGAGGTGCATGGGTGCGGGAGCCCATCCACCGCCCCTCCCCCCAAGGGGGATGGCACCTTCCCTGGCTGTACCCTATGATCACCAGGTACTTGAAATGAAGGCAAGTTTTTTGACTTCAAGGAAAAGCTCACATAACCATTTCTTCCTCATAATGTGTGGGATTTACTATAATGGAAGGACATTAGAAAGAACAGGTAGAAAACTCACCTGTTGGTCTCCATGTAGGAGTTTATTTTGCATGAAGCCCTCCTACGTGAGTAGATAGCAGAGGTTTATTTTTGTCCCCGTGTGTGTAGTTGTGGCAGAGGATGTAGGTATGGTGATTTGAAGCCCTCAAAGAAATATTCTCAGAACTCTCAAGATTTCTCTTGATCGGAACCGAAAGAGACCTGGAAAAGGAGGAAAAGAAAAGGAGGAGGGAGAACGAATGACTGTTTCTCAGTAAATTCACCTTCCTGGTTGATTGTTCTGTCTTCTCATTTCTTTTAACTTCTATGTGTGTCTAATGGAATAATGTAGAAAGGCTGATTTTTATGCTTTAAAAGATTTTACATCACAAAGAAACTAGAAGTGGCTAACAGAACTTATTCAAATCAATTTTGCATAGAGACTTTGATATTAAATTTGGATACTAAAATGGGTTTATCCCAATTTTCTCTTTCTTTTTGAGTGAATATTTGTAACATATTTTTGTAGATAATAATTTATCCTAGATACACAAAATTGTGAGAATGGGTACCATTTTTTACCACTTAAATGATTTCTTTTAAATAAATAGATTGTACACTTTAAATGCCAATGTTGTGTCTTACGTGTTGTTTTTTAATTCCTTGATTTCCAAAACTTGTGTTTATTTAATTGATTTCTATCTAATAATCTGTGTCTCGCCTTTATTGTTTCTTACTTTATATTTTATTGATCTATAGTTAATTTACATTATTATATTAGTTTCAGAGGTACAGCATAGTGATTCATAAATGTTTAGGTTCTTCTCCATTTATAGTTATTATAAAAGAGTGGCTATATTCCCCATGCTACACAGTACATCACTGTAGATTATTGATTTTATACATAGTGGATTGTACCTCAAAATCTCCTACCACGATTTTGCTCCTCCACCCTATCTCTCCCTGCTGGTAACCACTAGTCTGTTCTTTAATCTGTGAGTCTGTTTTTTTGTTGTTATTGTATTCAATTTTTTAGATGCCACGTGTAAGTGATAACATAGCCATGCTTGTTTTCTCATACCATACCGTGCTTTTTTTCTCATAACATGCCATGCTTGTTTTCTCTGCGGCTTATTTTACTAAGCATAATACCCTCCAAATCCATCCATGTCCTTGCAAATGGCAAAATTTCATTTTTTGCTGAAGTCATCATAAAAAATCTTTTTTATCCACTAAGCTATTGAGGAACACTTAGTTTGACTCTATATCTTGGCTATGGCAAATAACACTGTTATGAACATTGGTGTGCAGTTATTTTTTTTTTTTGAAATAGTGTTTTTGTTTTCTTCTGATATACCCAACAGTGAAATTGCTGGATATTATGGTAGTTCTATTTTTAGTTTTTTGTGGAACCTCCATTCTGCTCTCCACAGTAGCTGCACTACTTCACATTCACATCAAGAGTGTACAAGAGTTTCCCTTTCTCCACATCCTCACTAACCTTTGTTATTTGTGATCTTTTGGATGACAGCCATTCTGACAAGACTGAGGTGATATATCTCATAGTTTTGATTTGCATTTTACTGCCGATTAGTTATGTTTAGCATCTTTGTGAGTTCTGGCTGTCTATATGTAGTTTTTCCTTGGAAAAAAATGTCTATTTGGGGCTTCTCATTTTTTTAAAAAAAGATTTTGGGTGTTTTTTTGATATTGAGTTGTATGTGCTGTTTCTGTAGTTTAGGTATGAACCCTTGCTTGGTCATCTTTTTTGAATGTTAACCTCTTATCATGTGCAAATATTGTCTCTCCCTCAGCAGGTTGTCTTTTCATTTTGTCTTTGGTTTCCTTTGCTGTGCAAAATCTTTTAAGTTTAGTGAAGTCCCATTTGTTTATTTTTGCTTTTGTTTCATTTGCCTTAGTAGACTGAACCTAAAACTGTTGCTATCATTTATGTTGAAGAATGTTCTATATTTTCCTCTAGGGGTTTTATGGTTTCTGGTCCTACATTTAGGTCTTTATTCAGTTTTGCATTTATTTTATATATGGTGTGCTAAAATAATCTAATTTTATTCTTTTCCATGTAGCTGACCAGTTTTCCCAGTACCACTTATTGAAGAGACAGTTTTTTCTCCATATTGCCTGCTTTGTCATAAATCAATTAAATATAAGTGTGTGGGCTTATTTCTGGGATCTCTATTCTATTCCAGTGATCTTTGTGTCTGTTTTTGCTCTGGTACCTTTCTCTTTGATTACTGTCGCTTTGCAGTATAGTCTGAAGTCAAGGTGCGTGATGCCTCCAGCTGTGTTCTTTCTCAAGATTGTTTGGCTATTTGGGGTCTTTGTGTTTCTATACAAATTTTAAAATTACTTTTTCAAGTTCTGTGAAAATGCTTTGGTATTCTGATAGGGATTGCATTAAATCTGTAGATTGTCTTTGGTAGTATGGTTATTTTAACAGTATTAATTCTTCCAGTCGATGCACATGCTATATTTTTCCATCTTTTTGTGTTGTCTTCAACTTCTTTCACCAATGGCTGATAGATTTCTGAGCACATGTCTTTTACCTGCTTAGGTGTGTTTATTCCTAGGTATCTTATTCTTTTTGATGTCATTGCATATGGTATAGTTTTCTTAATTTTTCTTTCTGACAGCTTTGAGTTTTGTTTTTTCTTCTTTTTCTAATTCCTTCAGGTGTAATGTTAGGTTGTTTATTTGATATTTTTCTTGATTCCTAAGAATAAGCTTGTATCACTATAACTTCCCCCTGTGAACTGCGTTGGCTGTGTCCCATAGATTTTGGATCATTGTGTGTTCATTTTCATTTGTCTTGGGTATTTTTAGAATCCCTCTTTAATTTCTTCAGTGTTCCTTTCTTCCCCTTTTATTCCCTTCATCTGTGATGTGAGGACTATCTTTAATATTATGTTTGGATTTCTTTCAGTTTTGTTTATGTGTGTGTGTGTGTGTGTGAGTGTGTGTGTGTGTGTGATTATTTAAGTTGCTGAGCTCTTAATTTCACATGGACACTGAAAACCCTGCATTGTTACTCTGCTCCCCCACAGTTACTGAATTTGACCTTATATTTTACATCTACTTGTTTTGTGTGTCCCTTAACTTCTTATTGTGAATATAGATGATTTTATTACTGTTTTTTTTTTTCCCATCCTTCCTATTAGCTGTGTCCATGGTTGATTTACTACCTTTGTTGAATATTTGCCTTAACCAATGAGGTTTTTCCTTTAGTAAGTTTCCTTTCCTAATTTTTATATTTCAATCGTGACCTTTTCTTTTTCACTTAGAAAAGCCCCTTTAAGATTTCTCATAAAGCTGGTTTGGCGATGCTGAGCTCTTTTAGTTTTGGTTCTCTGTAAAACTTTAGATCTCACCATCAAATCTGAAGGAGAGCCTTGCTGGGTAGAGTATTTTTGCTTATAGGCTTTTCCCTTTCATGACTTTAAATATACCATGCCACTCCCTTCTGGCATGCAGAGGTTATCCTGAAAAGTCAGCAGATAACTTTATGCAATTTCCCATGTTTGTAACTTGTTGCTTTTCCTTTGCTCCTTTTAATAGTGTCTTTTTATCTTTATTTTTTTTTTCCATTTTAATTACAATGAGTCTTGGTGTGGTCCTCTTTGTGTTGATCCTGTTTTGGCCTTACTGTGTTTACTGGACTTGGATGTCTGTTTTCTTTCCCAGGTTAGGGAAGTTTTCAACTCTTATGTCTTCAGGTATGTTCTACACTGCTTTGTCTTTCCTTTTTGCTTCTGGGACCAGTATAATGCAAATATTAGTAGACTTGATGTTGTTTCACAAGTCTGTTCAACTTTCCTCATTTCATTTTAATCTATTGTTTTACCGTTCATCTTCAGTGATTGCCAGTACTCTGTCCTTCAGTTTTCTGATTCATTCCTCTGTATCGTTTAGTCTACAGTAGTTTCCTTTAATGTACTTTTCATTTCAGTTATTGTATTCCTCATCTCTGTTTTGTTGTTCTTTAATGGTCTAACTCTTTTTAAAAAAATTTCTAACTTCTTGCTCTGGTCGTCCATTCTTCTCCTGAGTTCTTTGATCATCTTTACAGTCATTACCTTGAACCCTTTGTTGAGGAGACTGGCTATCTCCACCTCACTTAGATCTTCTTCTGAATTCTTATCTTGGTCCTTCATTTGGATTGTGTTTCTGTGTCACCTCATTTTTCTTAACATCCTGTTTTTATTGCTATGTGTGCAGTAGGTTCGTTACATTTCCTGACCTTGGGGAAGTGGCCTTTTGTAGGAGCTGTCCCATGGGTCCCAGCAGCCCCCTCTCCCCTGGTCACTAGAGCTATATATTCTAGGTGTACCCCCTATGTGGGCTGCTTGGGCTCTTCTGCTGTGGTGGGCTGACTACTGTGGGTAGCCTGGTAGGCTTGGCTGCCCCCAGACTGCTTGTTTGCCAGGCTCTGCCTTGTATGGAGGCTGTCTGTGCTGCTTGGTGAGACTAAATCATAAGGCAGCTGGCTGCACAACTCTGGGGGACACCAAATCTGGTGCTGGTTCACTTATGGGTAGGATTGCAGTCCAGGTGATATCAGGGCTAGTGCCCAGTCACTGGTTTTGGGGCTATGCTGGCTACTGGGAGGAAGAGACAGGTTCTGCGTTCTGGCTGCAGGGCCCAGGAGCCACAGAGTTGGTGTTGGATCACTGTTCCTGACACAGCTCTCTGCAGGGCCGGGGGTATCCCTAATCTTGTGTTGTCATTCTGATGGGCAGGGTCAGGACCCAGCTGAGTCCATGGCTGCTTCTGGCCTGCAATTAAGTGGCCTGGTTACACAGGCTGCTGGGCTGTGGTATTCCTGGAGCTGGTGTGTGCCTGTTGGTGTATGAGGCTGATCCCACTGCTAAAGCAGGTTTGCTGTTGGGTAGGTCCAAGCTCCATCCAGTCCCTGTGCAGTTACCACCTGCCGATGGTGAGGCTGACTCCAAGGACAGAGCAGGCTCACTTGTCAGAGGGGCCAGGGACTCTGGGGCTGGTGCCTGTCCACTGAGGTGTGGAGGCTGGTCCTGGGGCTTTTGGTGGCTGGACCCATGTCCAGGGGCAGCTGTGCACTGACAGGACCTGAAGGCAGCCTGTTTGCTGGTGGATGGGGCTATGCCCCTGCTCAGTTAGTTGCTTGGCCTGCAACATCCTAGTACTTGTGTCTGTAGTCTGGTGGAAATGGGTGGGGCTCGGTCCTGAGGCCGATAAGCTACAGGGAGGATTCTGAAATTATGCTTGCTGGTACCAGCGTCCACGAGGTAGAAGGAGCTCCCACGAATGGCTGCTGCCAGTGTCTCTGTCCCTGAGGCTGTGCTGTAGTTGCCTCTTGCCTCTCTGGGAGACTCTCCAAGATCAGGAGGTAGGTGTGACCCGGGATCCTTTCAAATGACTGCTTCTGTTCTGATTCTCAGATCATGTGGGATTTTGTGAGCATCTTTTAAGAGTGGAATCTCTATTTCCCACAACCCTCTGGCTCTCTGGAAAATAAGCACTACTTGTCTTCAAAGCCCAACTTTCTAGGAACTCTTCTTTCCACAACAGGATCCCTGGGCTTGGGAGCCTGATGTTGGCTTCATACCCCTTGCTACCTGGGAGCACCTCTGAAATTGTAATTATTCTCCCATTTGTGGGCCACCCACTTGGTGGTATGGGTCTTGACTCTATTGAGATTTTGCCCTTCCTTTCTGTCTTGTCGAGGTGCCTTCCTTATATCTTTAACTGTAAAACATCTTTTATGGTAGGTCCCGGCCTTTTTCATCAATTGCTGTTCTGTAAACAGTTGTGACTTTGGTGTGCCCATGAGAGGCATCAAGCTCTGGGTCTTTGAATGCTACCATGTTGGACAATCTCTCTACTTCATTCTGAAATCATATTATTTAAGTTTTCTTAGTATCTTATTTGATTAGCGACAGTTTGAAATTTATTATCACTCATGTTTACTTCGCCTGTTTAAAAAAATTGAATAGTGCATTCATTCAGTTTGAAATGAAGGTAGTGACCTGTGAATTTCCATACCTCAAAAATCAAGGATAGGACAAAAGCCTTTTCTACTTGTGTTACCCTCAAACTCTGCACCCCACCCCAGCCTGGGGATTAACCTCTTGCACCCATGCTCACCTTCTGTTTTCGGACCTTTAACCATCATTGCATCTGTATGTGTGTTGACAAAGTGAACTCTAGTCTTTGCAGTTTTTGTGTTTTGTTTTTTGGTTTAGGGAACAGTCCTACTATGAATGTACATTTACTGCTCTACTGAAGTTCATATATAAACCTGCCAAGCACATTACCAGAATTGGAATTGCTTGTATATACACTTTGATAAATTTTAGAGACAATGGTAGAACAGAAGTAAATTGTATTTCAAATGCCACAATATTCTCACACCATGAAAACCCTTCCCTTTTTAATATATCTGTGTGTAGTTTATCTTTATGCCCATACTATATTTCCCAGAGATGGGTAAGTGTTATGTTTCTTGCTGGCACATTTAACGTATTGTTCAAAGTCAGGCGTTTAGTGGTTTTAGCATGATCCTATTTCCATGAACTCGCAAATACAAGATCTTCTCTCACACTGTCTTTTACTCCCTGCTGTTTTATATTGCCCTCTTCATTCTCAGTCCTGGTCTTTCTTTATGTTCTTCATCAACCTGGATAGGTTATACTATTTTCTCCCTTATTCAAGACCAATAGAATAGAATAGAATACAACACCCAGAAATAAACCCTGATATATGGCCAAATGATTTTTGACAAGTTGCCAAGACTTTTCAAAGTAGAAAGGATAGTATTTTCAACACATGGTGCTGAGAAGTCTTGTGGGCAACATGCAAAAGAAGGAAGATGGACCCTTACCTAACATCATATGTAAAAATTAATGAAAACGTATCAAGAAACTAAATATAAGACCTAATAATATAAAACGTCTTAGAAGAAGATACAGGACAAGAGCTTCATGATATTGGATTTGGCAGTGTTTTCCTCCATATGAAGTGAAGGAACAACAAAGGTACAGCTAACAAAAAAATAAACAATTTGCAGTACATAAGTTAAAAAAAAATGTGTATCAAAGAAATGTAAACAGAATAAAATGGCAACCCACAAGATGGGAGAAAATATTTCAGAGCCATCTATCTGACAAGAGATTTCTATTCAGAACATACAGAGAACTCCTGCAACTGAACAAAAACAAACACCCTGATTCAAAAATGGATAAAAGACTTGAATAGATGGTTCTTCAAAAAGATGTACAAATGACTAAGCACTTGAATAGATGCTCCATATCACTAAATGCATGTTTATATGTTTGTGTGCATGCATATACACACAAGCACACACACACATACACAAGCAGAAAACAACTATTGGTGAGGATGTGAGGGAGTTGGAACCATTGTGCTATGTCAGAGGGAATGCAGAATGATACAGCTGCTTTGCAAAAGAGTATGGCAATTTTTCAGATATTGAAAAATAGAATTACTACATGATCCAGGAATTTTACTATGATGTATACCCAAAGGCATTGAAATCAGGGTCTTAAAGAAATATTTGTACTCCAGTGTTTAGAGCAGTAATAATCACAGTAGCTAAAATATGAAAGCAACCTCAGTGTTCATCCACTAGTTCCTGGATAAACAAAGTGTGGTATACCCATATAATACAATAGTATTCAGTGTTAAAAAGGAAAAGATCTAGGAATATGTTACAACATGGATGAATCTTGAGGAAATTTAGCTACCAAAAATGCCATTTTTGTGACTTTTAGTGAGTCATAACAATACAACTACTTATTTCAATTATATGGGGGTACTTAGTGTAGTCAAAACCATAGAAATTGGGAGGGTAATGACGCTTTTCAGGTGGTTATGGAACAAAAAGGAAAGTTATATTTAAAGGATATAGAGTTACAGTTTTAAAACGTAGAAAAGAATTAGAAAGATAAATGGTGATGTTGATCGCCCAATAATATGAATGCATTTAGTATCACTGAACGGTGCACTTTATAATAACTAACATGTTATATTTTATGTTATTTGATTTTACCAACATACAAAATTGGGAAAGAATGTAATATCAGGAAAGGGAGTGGACCTGGGATAGAGCAGAGAGTAATCAGAAGGGTGAGACACTGCATATGTTGAAGAAGAAGAGCTGAGAGTCTTCATTGGCCAGAAGAGACTTTATAAAAGAGAAAAAAAAAATTACTCTGAGGGTGTATTAGATAGATATCTGTGGGTGTGCTGCTATCTCCCATGGGTTATCTTAAAGAGTCTTTAATAAAGTCCATAAGGCTTGCTGAGGCTTTTTTAAAAACTGGATTCCCTAGGAGATAATTAGAGGGTTGTACTTAAGTCTATGTCTAGGTTGACAGATTTTGCAGGGAAGACGAACCTGAGAACAGTGGAGGTCTTAAGAGTGTAAGTACATGGAAATTAGAAAAAAAAAATAATAAAGGGAATTAGGAAAACTTTGGACTTCAAAGGTCATGTATTATTACTGAGTCAGACCTGAGGTTTCTAAGGAGTTATATACACAGTTGCTATTTGGATTACTTGTTGATAAAGATAAGTGGAAAAACTAGAGTCGTTCCCAAGTGTAGGTAAGATATAATGAGAGGATGGAGGTGGAAAGTAGGGAGACCCAGAGAAAAGTGGGAAGGTCATATTGGGCCAAGATGGTGGTAATATCCAACAGAACAGACGGTAGGACAGACTATGGATTCATCTTTTTTTATTTTGCCTCCCCCCTTCATCCTTAATAATTCTTTGGGAATATTTCACTGCTCTGTGATGCAGGTACAGAATTCGAGTGAGGAGGCTACACCTTCAGTGTCCAGCTGTCTGAGTCCTCAGTGTGCTTCAAATGATGGAGAACTATTGCTTCTTTATGAGAAGGGTTAGTACCTCGTAGCTAAGCTTAAGCTGGAGCTTATGCAATATTGATTCCATTTTATATATACTGTTGGCATGGAGGTTCCTCCTCCTCTTTTCTTGAACATTATGAAATGAATCTATATTTCTCAGTATTTGGGTATATCAGATAAATACGTTAAGTAAAGGAATCTTATATATTGCTCCCTGCATAGTTTGCTCTTTCTTGTTTCTCTTTTACCTTTACTAAATTAGCACAGGGAGAGACCTTGAAATGTTCTAATCAGGAGAGATTAGAACATCATATTTCTAGAGAGGTTGCTTGGACAGAGCAGGGGTCCCAGTGAGAATCCAAGCTTCTGTTTCTACTTGGAAGTGTACCTGTGTAGAATAGAGGGCTCCAGGAAATATCCTAGAATATTCCAGTGTCCCTGTGGGAGATCATTAAGAGAGGCAGGATCTGGTACCAGATCAGTGTACTATGACATGTTTGTCAGTCATCTGATGTGAGATTCTCAGAGCCAATCCCATATGGTAGGGCTGAGTGCAGAGTGATGAAGAACCTGTGAAAGCCTTTGATTGCATGTTAAAGATGAAGCTCTGATTTCGGGGAGAATTTTCTTACCTGACTGAATGTCACCCTTCTGTGGGGATGAGATTCTGTGCTTTTCCTCTGTTGATGACCACTGACTGCAAATCATTAGAGGATCATGTCTAGAAAGCATTCTTTATTTAATTTCTTAAAGAAGAAAGCATAGAAAACATTTTTATCCACTTTCAAATTGAGGATCAAGGGGAATTACATCAGTGAAAATGTCAGAGTAGGGAGCTCTGGCTTGTGTCCATCCCCAGAAACACTGACATACGTGGTAAAACCTGTCAAAATGACCTTATCAACACATGTAAGTTTTCTTTTCTTTTCACGCTGTAGATTTATCTTTCTTGAAACTTTACTTACTACAGGATGTGGAGAATAAACAGGGAAGTAGAAACTGTATTTCCTGATGAGAGAATCACTAATTCACATTAGCTGTTCTGAACTCTGCCTTACTCACCGTGACTCTAATTAAAACAAACAAACAAACAAAACACTTTTTTTTTTGGTAAGTCAGTTCTGACATTTCCTCGTTAAAGACAAGGTAACAGATACAGACTTAGATCTACCAGAATTGAGCAAACTTTTGATTGTACCTGTGTTGAACATATGAGCATGACCTGCTACAAATCTTCATTATACTTATTGCCACAACGGGCAAATTCCCTTTTTCCACTCCTGATATGTTGCATGTAAGGAATGCATAGGTCACTAAACCCAGCTGGTCACAGGTAAACTCTGCCACATGGATTACTGCATGTTTTCCTGCTGGAAGACCACACATTCTCGAGGATCATGCCTGCAGAGTATCTGGGCTCTTCTTTTTTTCTGGATAAAGGTTAGATAATCACCTAATTTTATGAGAAATATATAAATTGTATTTGCATATTTTTCAGGTTTTTATTTATCCATTCTCTTTCAAGTCCTAAGTGCAAATATTAAAGTGATTTCCAAGAGGGTGGTAAATAAGACAGCTCCAAAATTAGCAATAAATCATAATGCAATTGTGAATGCATTAATGTGATTAATATGTAGATACTTATGTAAATGCAAGTTTAGTAATGCTTTGTGGAGAGCTTCAGAATCTAGGTATTAAAAAAAAAAAAAAAAGAAGGAGTTCTTGAAACTCTCAGGGAATTATAGAGAAGTCTTTGTGTCTATAAATATCATTCTGAAATAATGCATATTCTCAGAAATAAACTAGGCATAACATTGTAGGAAAAAACTTCATGAAATGAAAGAGCATGTGAGATGGCCATACAAGAAAAAGAATATTCTCAGAGAATAATGAACAGTGTGGAGTTCAGCAGAAGGGTCATACACATTCAGAGAGCAAAACTTTGGAGAGCCTAGTTGTGAGTTCCTCATATTTCATCTTTGGAGACACGGTAGTCATTTGAAATATGATGTTATAAGATGACGTTAACATACTTAAATACTTTCGTTTAGAAATGACCACTTAGAACCAGAGTAAATGAAAGAGAACACAAAATTATGTTTATGTTGATTTTTAAAGACCTCAGGTGAGTGCTGATTATTTAAAAATGCATGATGTCTTTCACTGCAAAGTAAAGGAGCTGTTACAGTGGAGGATTACTGGACTGAATGTCAATACTATGACATAGTATGAGTGTGTTTCGTGTTTGGTAATTGCAATCATTGTTGCTTTTGTTGTGGTCATCCATTTGCAGTGCTTGGTGTCAGTTGATTTATCTCTTGTAAAAATAAAATACAGTCTGTGTGTGTGTGAAAAAAAAAACATACATGATGTCTTGACTAAAGTTGTATGGAATTTGAGATCTGGAAAAAAGCATTTCTTTTCTGTAATGCTAGGATGATAATTGGACATTTTTGCAAGAAAGAGATTTCAGGATGCAAATCTCATGTCTCTAAGGTGGGAAGTCAGTTCATGGTGGAACATTCTATTAAACTTGTGTGAGTGGAGAAATATTTCTTTGGAAGGAAGAGGTCACGAATCCCTTTTTAATAGTTAATGGTTTATAGCATACCGAATGAGCAAAATGGCTATTTCTGAACTTTAGAAAAAAATAATATAGTTTTTCTGCATTTATAACATGAGGCTGATGTAAAATATCAAAAATTCTTTATTTTGAAAAGCAATGTAATCAATTTGACATAATTCATATATATTGAACCTGTGGTACACACACACACAGTAAAACTTACATTCAGAAAATTGTTTGCACTTAAGAAATATTTTCAAGTGTAGGTGATTTACAATGTTGTGGGTTTTTTAAATACATGTTTATTGGAGTATACTTACTTTATAACACCGTATTAGTTTCTGCTTTACAACAAAGTGAATCAGCTATATGTATACATATATTCCCCATACCCCCCCCCCTTGAGGCTCCCTCCCACACTCCCTATCCCACCGCTCTGGGGGACATAAAGCACCGAGCTGATCTCCCTGTGCTATGCGGCAGCTTACCACTAGCTGTTTTACATTTCGTACTCTATATATGTCAGTGCTACTCTCTCACTACGTCCCTGTCTCCCCTTGACCCCTGTGTCCTTAAGTCCGTTCTCTACATCTGTGTCTTTATTCCTGCCCTGTCACTAGGTTCGTCAGTACCATTTTTCTAGATTCCATATATATGTGTTAGCGTACGGTATTTGTTTTTCTCTTTCTGACTTACTTCACTCTGTATGACAGACTCTAGGTCCAACCACCTCACTGCAAATAACTCAATTTTGTTCCTTTTTATGGCTGAGTAATACTCCATTGTATAGATGTGCCACATCTTCTTTATATATTAATCTGTCGATGGACACTTAGGTTGCTTCTATGTCCTGGCTATTGTAAATAGTGCTACAGTGAACATTGTGGTACATGTATCTTTTTGAATTATGGTTTTCTCCGGGTATATGCCCAGTAGTGGGATTGCTGGGTCATATGGTAGTTCTATTTTTTAGCTTTTAAGGAATCTCCCTACTGTTCTCCATAGTGGCTGTATCAGTTTACATTCCCACCGACAGTTCAGGAGGGTTCACTTTTCTCCACACCCTCTGCAGCCTTTATACATTGTTGTATTAATTTCTGCTGTGCAGCAACGTGACTCAGTTTTATATATATCTATCTATATATCTATCTATCTATATCTATATATCTATATCTATATATCTATATATCTATTCTTTTCCATTATGGTTTATCACAGGATATTGAATATAGTTTCCTGTGCTATACAGTAGGTCTTGGTGGGTTGTCCATCCTATGTAGAATAGTTTGCTTCTGCTATTCCAAAACTCCCAATCTTGCCTTCACTCTCTCCTTGGCAACCACAACTCTCTTTTCTATATCTGTGTGTTTGTTTCTGTTTCGCTGACATGCTCATTTGTGTCCTGTTTTCGATTCCACATATAAGTGATATTATATGGTATTTGTCTTTCTCTCTCTGACTTACTTCACTTAGTATCATTATCTCTAGGTCCATCCATGTTGCTGCAAATGGCATTATTTCATTCTTTTTTATGTCTGAGTAATATCTTTTGTATACGTATACCACACCTTCTTTATACACTCATTTTTCAATGAACATTTAGGTTGTTTCCATGTCCTGGCTGTTATAAATAGTGCTGCTATGAACATAGGGTTTCATGTATCTTTTTGAATTATAGTTTTGTCTAGATATATGTCCACAAGTGGGATTGCTAGATCATATGGCAACTCTCTTTATAGTTTTTTTGAGGAACCTCCATACTGTTTTCCATAGTGGCTGCACCAACTTACATGGCCACCGACAGTGTAGAAGGGTTCCCTTTTCTCCATACCCCCTCCAGCATTTGTTAATTGTAGATTTTTTTTAATGATGGCCATTCTGATCAGTGTGAAGTGATACCTCATTGTAATTTGGATTTGCATTTATCTAATAATTAGTGATGATGAGCATCTTTTCATGTGCCTATTGGCTCTCAGTATGTCTTCTTTGGAGAAATGTTTATTTAGGTCTTCTACCCATTTTTCCATTGAGTTATTTGTTATTTTGTTATTGAGTTGTATGAGCTGTTTGTATAGTTTGGAAATTAAACCCTTGTCAGTCTCATCATTTGCTAATATTTTCTCCCAGTCCATAGGTTGTATTTTCATTTTGATTATGGTTTCCTTTGCTGTGCAAAAGCTTATAAGTTTGATTAGTTCCTGTTTCTTTTTTGCTTTTACAGTAAGTCCCCTACATATGAACAAGTTCTGTTCCAAGAGTGCGTTTGTAAGTTCAATTTGTTTGTAAGTCCAACAAAGTTCGCCTAGGTACCCAACTTACACAGTCGGCTATATGGTATTGTACCGTAATAGGTTTATAATACTTTTCACGCAAACAATACATAAAAAACAAGCACAAAAACAAAGAAAGCATGTTTAATCTTACAGTACAGTAACTTGAAAAGTACAGTAATACAGTACAACAGCTGGGATACTCGGGCTGGCATCGAGGGAACAGGCGAGCAGCGTTACTGATTGGAGGAGGGAGGGGAGGTGGGAGATGGTAGGGGTGAAGGATTATCAGCAGTAGGAGACAGAGGGCAAGCTGCAATTTCACTCCTACCTGACGTTGATGGCAAAGGTTCTGGTTCCTTGCTGGATTTAATTCTATCTACCCTCTTGAAAGAATGATCCATTGATGTCTGGGTAGTAGCTCTGTTTTTCTCATCTTAGATGACAAGGTAACACTGGATTGCAATCTGAATGGCTGCTGCCACCTTTGGGTCCCATTCTAGGTTCGGGTCCTGTGCCTCAAAAACTAACAGTGCTTCCTCAAGTAACGAAGATTCCCTTGCCATTTTCTGTGTCGTGAATCTCTTCAGTTCTTCAGTTACTTTTTCTTCCTCCTGTCCCTCTTCATCCTTTCTCTGGGCCTCCAATTCCATCAGTAAGCTCCTCATGTTGCACAGCAAGGAGTTCAGCGAAATCATCCTCTTGCAGATCTAGCTCCAGCTTCTCGCTGAGGGTCACTACGTTGCTGAAGACCTCTTCGGACTTCTGATCTACCTTCTCAAATCCACAAAAATCATGAACAAACTGTGGGCAAAGGTTCTTCCAAACCCCATTCAGCGTGACCGCCATACCCTCACACCATGCAAAGTCAATGTTTTTTATGGTCTTGTAGATGTTATAGTCCTCCCAAAGTTGTCCCTAGGTTGTTCCTGATTTGTCACTTACCTTTACTGCCTGACAAATAGTGTGACATAAATAATATTTCTTGAAAGTCGCTATAACGCCCTGGTCCATAGGTTGGATGAGCAACATAGTATTTGGTGACAGATGCAGTACTTTGACGTTGGGATGAAAGTCATCCATGAATGGGGGGTGGCCCAGAGCATAGTCGAGCAGCAAAAGAATGTTTTGCTGGAACGTCTTTCTCCAAGCAATATTTCTCTACATCTGGGATAAAGTGGTGGCAAAACCAGTCCTGGAACGTGGCCTGTGTAATCCGGGATTTGGGGTTACGCTTCCACACAACAGGAAGAGAGCCCTTGGCTATGGTTTTAAGGGTTCTTGGGTTCTGTGAATGATAAACTAAGAGAGGTTTCAGCTTCAATTCACCGGAAGCATTGCCACCAAACAACAGTTAGCCTATCCTTTGCTGCTTTACAGCCCGGCATCAACTTTTCCTCCTCACTGACGTAACTTCGGTCTGGCATCCTCTTCCAGTACAGTTGTGTCTCATCCACATTAAAAACCTGGTTGGGTAAATACACACCATCATCAATAATTTCTCAAAGTGTTTCTGGAAGTTCCTGGACAGCTACCCTATCTGCACTTGCTGTCTCTCCACTTACTTTTACATTGTGAAGGCTGGCTCTAGCCTTGAACCGATGAAACCAGCCATGGCTGGCATTAAAAGATGTGCCCTCTGATTCTTTGCCGTGTTTCTTCTTCAAGTCTTCATAAAGGCTTTTAGCTTTCTCTTGAATCAGCGTTAAGTTGAGCAGGACTCAGCGCTGATGTTGATCCTGCATCCGCACACTGAGAAGTTTCTCCATCTCCTCCATCACTTTTCCATGCTTCTTGGATATTGTGTCAACATTGTCGGCACAGCAGACTTCACATGTTCCATGATCTTGTCCTTGTTCTTTAGATTCGTGCCAATGATTGAATGATTCATGTTGTAAGAATGAGCGATGTCTAACGTCTTTTTGCCTCGCTCCACTCTCTCAATTACTTTCACTTTTGTTTCCGTCATTATCGCTCGGCGCTTCTTAACAGTACCAGCTACATCACCTCTGCTTTTACGCTTGCTTCCAGACATCTTGGGCTTGAAATAAATGTACTGTACTACTGTACTCCATACAGTACTGTAAAGTACACAAAAGCACAACCACATAGAGAGGAAGCACGCACGTGACAATGTATGCCAGACACGTGAACTAACTTACATGATTGGACACGCGAATGGACGTTTGCATCTTTGAAAGTTTGCAACTTGAAGGTTCGTATGTAGGTGACTTACTGTATTTGTACTGCCTAGGGAGAACTACCTAGGAAAATTTTGGTATGACTTATGTCAGAGAATGTTTTGCTTATGCTCTCTTCTAGGAGTTATAAGGTGTCCTATCTTATATTTAAGCATATACGCCGTTTTGAGTTTATTTTTGTGTATGGTGTGAGGGTATGTTCTGACTTCACTGATTTGCATACGGCTCTCCAACTTTCAAAACACCACTTGCTGAAGAGACTGTCTTTTCCCCATTGTATATTCTTGCCTCCTTTGTCAAAGGTTAATTGCCCATAGGTGTGTGGGTTTATTTCTTAGCTCTCTATTCTATTCCATTGATCCATGTATCTCTTTCTGTGCCAATACAATGCGGCTTTGATTACTGTAACTTTGTAGTATTTTCTGAAGTTTAGGAGGGTTATGCCTCCTGCTTTGTTCTTTTTCCTGGGGATTGTGTTCACATTTCTGACTTTTTATGGTTCCGGATACATTTTAGGATTATTTGTTCTAGTTCTGGGGAAAATGTCATGGGTAATTTGATAGGGATCACATTAAATCTGTAGATTGCTTTGGGTAGTGTAGCCATTTTAACAGTATTAATTCCTCCCATCTAAGAGCGTGGGATGTCTTTCCATTTCTTTGAATCATCTTCAGCTTCCTTTACTAATGTTTTGTAGTTCTCAGTATATAAGTCTTTCACCTCCTTGGTGAGGTTTATTCCTAAGCATTTAATTTTTTTGATGCCATTAAAAAAAGGATTGCTTGTTTACATTTCCTTTCTGATATTTCATTGTTAGTGTAAAGAAATGCAACCAGGGACTTCCCTGGTGGCTCCGTGGTTCAGAATCCGCCTGCCAATACAGGGGACACGGGTTTGAGCCCTGATGCAGGAAGATCTCACATGCCGTGGAGCAACTAAACCTGTGTGCCACAACTACTTGGCCTGCACTCTAGAGCCAGTGAGCCACAAATACTGAGCCCATGTGCCACAACTTAAGCCTGCATGCCTAGAGCCCGTGCTCCACAACAAGAGAAGCCACTGCAATGAGAAGCCTGCACACCACAAGAAAGTCTAGTCCCCACTGGCCACAACTAGAGAAAGCCCGTGCACAGCAATGAAGACCCAATGCAGCCAAAATAAATTTTAAAAAAAAAGAAAGAAAAACCAGGAAATGCAACCAATTTATATATGTTAATCTTGTATCCTGCTACTTTGCTGAATTTGTTTATCAGTTCTAGTAGTGTTTGTGTGGAATTTTTAGGGTTTCCTTTATATATATTATCATGTCATCTGCATATAATGACAACTTTACCTCTTCCCTTCCAACTTGGTTAGATTTTATTTCTTTTTCTTGTCTGATTGTTGTGGCTAGGACTTCCAATACTATGTTGAAGAGAAGACGTGAGAGTGGGCATCCTTGTCTTGTTCCAGATTTTAGCGGGAAGGCTTTCAGCTTATGAACGTTGAGTATTATATTGGCTGTGGGTTTGTCATAAATAGCTTTTAGTATGTTGAGATATATTTCCTCTGTACCCACGTTGGTAAGTGTTTTTACCATGAATGGATGTTGCAGCTTTTCAAATGCTTTTTCGCCATCTATTGAGATGATCGTTTGTTTCTTGTTTTTCCTTTGTCGATGGGGTGTATCATGTTGATTGATTTGCATATGTTTGAAACAGCTTTGTGAAACTGGGGTGAATCAAATTTGGTCATGGTGTATGATCCTCTTATGTGTTGTCGGATTCGGTTTTCTAATATTCAGTTGAGAATTTTTGCATCTATATTTATCAACGATATTGGCCTGCAGTTTTCTTTTTTGGTAGTGTCTTTTTCTGTGTTTTTTTTTTAAAGTCTTTATTGAATTTGTTCCAATATTGCTTCTGTTTTATGTTTTGGTTTCTTGTTTGTGAGGCATGTGGGATCTTAGCTCCAAAACCAGGGCTTGAACCCGCACCCCCTGCACTGGAAAGCAAAATCTTAACTGCTGGACCACCAGAAAAGTCCCCATCTGTTTTATTTGTTTTTTTTTTTTTTTTTTTAAGTAAATTTCTTTCTTTATTTATTTTTGGATGCATTGGGCATTCGTTGCTGTGCTCGGGCTCTCTCTAGTTGCGGTGAGCGGGGGCTACTCTTCGTTGTGGTGTGCAGGCTGTTCATTGTGGTGGCTTCTTTTGTTGCACATCATGGGCTCTAGGTGCGTGGGCTTCAGCAGTTGTGGCTATCAGGCTCAGTAGTTGTGGCTCGTGGGCTGTAGAGCGCAGGCTCAGTAGTTGTGGCACACAGGCTTAGTTGCTCCATGGCATGTGGGATCTTTCCAGACCAGGTCTCGAACCTATGTCCCCTGCAGTGGCAGACAGATTCTTAACCACTGTGCCACCAGGGAAGTCCCCCCTCCCCATCTGTTTTTGATATCAGCGTGATAGTGGCTTCATAGAATGTCTTTGGAAGTATTCCTTACTCTTCAATCTTTTCGAAGAGTTTGAGAAGAATCTGTGTAAGTTCTGCTTTTTATATTTGGTAGAATTTGCCTGTGAAACCATCTGATCCTGGACTTCTGTTGGTAGGGAGTTTTTTTAAATTACAGATTCTATTTTTTAAAAAATTCTATTTATTTATTTATTTATTTTGGCTGTGTTGGGTCTTCATTTCTGTGCGAGGGCTTTCTCTAGTTGCAGCGAGCGGGGGCCACTCTTCATCACGGTGCATGGGCCTCTCACTATCGTGGCCTCTCTTGTTGTGGAGCACGGGCTCCAGACGCTCCGGCTCAGTAGTTGTGGCTCACGGGCCCAGTTGCTCCGCGGCATGTGGGATCTTCCTAGACCAGGGCTCGAACCCGTGTCCCCTGCATTGGCAGGCAGATTCTCAACCACCGCGCCACCAGGGAAGCCCTCTATTTTGCTTTTAGTGATCAGTATGTTCAAGTTATCTATTTCTTCTTGATTCAGTTTTGTTCGGCTGTAAAAAATATATATATTTTTAAGTTATGTTAGCAGCTAAATACTTACCATGTATTAGACCACAAAAGAGAGAAGAAAAAATATTAAAATACTTTTTCAAATACAACAAGTATTGAAATGTTTTAAAGAAATTGGTATAATAATACTAATTCCAATAATGACAAATTGTTCTGAACTTAAAGACTACATATATCTAAGATGCTTATTATATGCTTATTGTTTTATTGTTTTTAAATACATGGAATGTTTTCTCCTTTCTAATGTAATTCTTTTATTTTACCTGTATACTGTGAAAAAAATTGAGTTGCACATAATATAAAAAATTACACTTTAATAGGAGATATTAATCCATTTACATTTACTATAGTACTGAAAATACTTAGGTTTAGCGTTCCATGTCATTGAGTGCTCTTTTTTTATTTATTTATTTTTAAAAAAGATTTAATTTGGGGGGGGCATAAATTATTCATTTATTTATTTATTTAATTTTAACATCTTTATTGGACTATAATTGCTTTACAATGGTGTGTTAGTCTCTGCTTTAGAACAAAGTGAATCAGCTATACATATCCATATATCCCCATATCTCCTCCCTGTTGCGTCTTCCTCCCGCCCTCCCTATCCCACCCCTCTAAGTGGTCATAAAGCACTGAGCTGATCTCCCTCTTCTATGCAGCTGTTTCCTACTAGCTAGCTATTTTACATTTGGTAGTATATATAAGTCCATGCCACTCTCTCACTTCGTCCCAGCTTACCCTTCCCCCTCCCCATGTCCTCAAGTCCATTCTCTATGTCTGCGTCTTTATTCCTGTCCTGTCCCTAGGTTCTTCCCAACGGTTTCTTTTCCTTTTCTTTTTAGATTCCACATATATGTGTTAGCATACAGTATTTGTTTTTCTCTTTCTGACTTACTTCACTGTGTATGACAGACTCTAGGTCCATCCATCTCACTACAAATAACTCAATTTCATTTCTTTTTATGGCTGAGGAATATTCCATTTTATATTGAAGACGTGCAACATCTTTTTTACCCATTCATCAGTTGATGGACACTTAGGTTGCTTCCATGTCCTGGCTATTGAAAATAGAGCTGCAATGAACATTGTGGAACATGACTCTTTTTGAATTATGGTTTTCTCCAGGTATATGCCCAGTAGTGGGATTGTTGTGTCATATGGTAGTTCTATTTTTAGTTTTTTAAGGAACCTCAATACCGTTCTCGATAGTGGCTGTATCAATTTACACTCCCACCAACGGTGCAAGGGGGTTCCCTTTTTTCCACACCTCTGCAGCATTTATTGGTTGTAGATTTTTTTGATGATGGCCATTCTTACCTGTGTGTGGTGATACCTCATTGTAATTTCGAGTTGCATTTCTCTAATGATCAGTGGTGTTGAGCATTCTTTCATGTGTTTGTTGGCAATCTGTATATCTTCTTTGAAGAAATGTCTATTTAGGTCTTCTGCCCATTTATGGATTGGGTTGTTGTTTTTTTTTTTTTTTTTTTTTGATATTGAGCTGCATGGGCTGCTTGTAAAGTTTGGAGATTAATCCTTTGTCAGCTGCTTCATTGGCAAATATTTTCTCCCCTTCTGAGGGTGGCCTTTTCGTCTTGTTTACGTTTTCCTTTGCTGTGCAAAAGCTTTTAAGTCTCCTTAGGTCTCATTTGTTTATGTTTCTTTTTAATTTCCGTTTTCTAGGAGGTGAGTCAAAAAGGATCTTGCTGTGATTGATGTCATAGAGTATTCTGCCTATGTTTTCCTCTAAGAGTTTGATAGTGTCTGGCCTTACATTTAGGTCTTTAATCCACTTTGAGTTTATTTTTGTGTATGGTGTTAGGGAGTCTTCTAATTTCATTCTTTTACCGGTAGCTGTCCAGTTTTCCCAGCACCACTTATTGAAGAGCCTGTGATTTCTCCATTGTATATTCTTGCCTCCTTTATCAAAAATAAGGGGACCATATGTGTATGGGTTTACGTCTGGGCTTTCTCTCCTGTTCCATTGCTCTATATTTCTGTTTTTGTGCCAGTACCGTACTGTCTTGACTACTGTAGCTTTGTAGTATTGTCTGAAGTCAGGGAGCCTGATTCCTCCAGCTCTGTTTTTCTTCTCAAGATTGCTTTGGCTGTTCGGGGTCTTTTGTGTTTCCATACAAATTGTGAAATTGTGATTGCAATTACCAAACATGAAACACACTCATACTATGTCATAATATTGACATTCAGTCCAGTAATCCTCCACTGTAACAGCTCCTTTACTTTGCAGTGAAAATTGATTTGTATATTCTTTGCCTCTGAGTCCTTGTGGGATTTTTTTTTTTAATTCAGACAGAAAGTCACAAAAATTATACTCATCCTCATCAGTTCACTCAGTCCCATGTAATTAATTTTTTTTTTCATCTTCATCTTTTGTTAGCACTTTTATGAGTTCATCAGTTTTTCATTAGAGTTCTGAAAATGCTTATTCATTCAGTTCAGCAGTACAGTCAGTTACCAGAAACCTGTACTTGTCAGAGTCTTTTCCATGAATTTCTTGAAGATGTAAACCTTTTACAGGAACATATTTGCAAAATCATCAGAGTACACCCAGAACTGTCTGTAAATGACAAAAGACTTAAAAATGACCACGGTTAAAGATTTGATGAAAGTTCATAATAATGCAGTTGACAAGAAAATTAGTTATTTCTGAGATATACATTTTAAAGTAATAACTAGGATTATTACTTATAACATTATACCAGAACATATAAGATTTTTAGAAATTTCATGTAATGTCTGAAACATTTATATTAACATATTTCCATACATATTTCCATACAAATACAAATATAAGATTTTTAGAAATTTCGTGTAATGTCTGAAACATTTATATTAACATATTTCCATACAAATAACCCAATGAAAGTTTAGTTTTAGTTGTTTTGTTTGTTTTTTTATACTGCAGGTTCTTATTAGGCATCACTTTTATACACATCAGTGTATACATGCCAATCCCAATCGCCCAATTCAGCACACCACCATCCCCACCCCACCGCACTTTTCCCCCCTTGGTGTCCATATGTTCATTCTCTACATCTGTGTCTCAACTTCTGCCCTGCAAACTGGCTCATCTGTACCATTTTTCTAGGTTCCACATGCATGCATTAATATACGATATTTGTTTTTCTCTTTCTGACTTACTTCACTCTGTATGACAGTCTCTAGATCCATCCACGTCTCAACAAATGACTCAATTTCGTTCCTTTTTATGGCTGAGTAATATTCCATTGTATATACGTACCACATCTTCTTTATCCATTCGTCTGTTGATGGGCATTTAGGTTGCTTCCATGACCTGGCTATTGTAAATAGTGCTGCAATGAACATTCGGGTGCGTGTGTCTTTTTGAATTACGGTTTTCTCTGGGTATATGCCCAGTAGTGGGATTGCTGGGTCATATGGTAATTCTATTTTTAGTTTTTTAAGGAACCTCCATATTGTTCTCCATAGTGGCTGTATCAATTTACATTCCCACCAACAGTGCAAGAGGTTTCCCTTTTCTCCACACCCTCTCCAGCATTTGTGGTTTGTAGATTTTCTGATGATGCCCATTCTAACAGGAGTGAGGTGATACCTCATTGTAGTTTTGATTTGCATTTCTCTAATAATTAGTGATGTTGAGCATCTTTTCATGTGCTTCATGGCCGTCTGTATGTCTTCTTTGGAGAAATGTCTATTTAGGTCTTCTGCCCATTTTTGGATTGGGGTGTTTGTTTCTTTAATATTGAGCTGAATGAGCTGTTTATATATTTTGGAGATTAATCCTTTGTCCGTTGATTCATTTGCAAATATTTTCTCCCATTCTGAGGGTTGTCTTTTCGTCTTGTTTATGGTTTCCTTTGCTGTGCAAAAGCTTTGAAGTTTCATTAGGTCCCACTTGTTTATTTTTGTTTTTATTTCCATTATTCTAGGAGGTGGATCAAAAAAGATCTTGCTGTGATTTATGTCAAAGAGTGTTCTTCCTATGTTTTCCTCTAAGAGTTTTATAGTGTCCAGTCTTATATTTAGGTCTCTAATCCATTTTGAGTTTATTTTTGTGTATGGTGTTAGGGAGTATTCTAATTTCATTCTTTTACCGGTAGCTGTCCAGTTTTCCCAGCACCACTTATTGAAGAGGCTGTGATTTCTCCATTGTATATTCTTGCCTCCTTTATCAAAAATAAGGGGACCATATGTGTATGGGTTTACGTCTGGGCTTTCTCTCCTGTTCCATTGCTCTATATTTCTGTTTTTGTGCCAGTACCATACTGTCTTGACTACTGTAGCTTTGTAGTATTGTCTGAAGTCAGGGAGCCTGATTCCTCCAGCTCTGTTTTTCTTCTCAAGATTGCTTTGGCTGTTCGGGGTCTTTTGTGTTTCCATACAAATTGTGAAATATTTTTGTTCTAGTTCTCTGGAAAATTCCATTGGTAGTTTGATAGGGATTGCATTGAATCTGTAGATTGCGTTGGGTAGTAGAGTCATTTTCACAATGTTGATTCTTCCAATCCAAGAACATGGTATATCTCTGTATCTGTTTGTGTCATCTTTGATTTCTTTCATCAGTGTCTTATAGTTTGTTGAGTAAACGTCTTTTGTCTCCTTAGGTAGGTTTATTCCTAGGTATTTTATTCTTTGTGTTGCAGTGGTAAATGGGAGTGTTTCCCTAATTTTTCTTTCAGAATTTTCATCTTTAGTGTATAGGAATGAAAGAGATATCTGTACGTTAATTTTGTATCCTGCAACCTTACCAGTTCGTTGATTAACTCTAGTAGGTTTCTGGTAGCATCTTTAGGATTCTCTATGTATAGTATCATGTCATCTGCAAACAGTGAGAGCTTAACTTCTTCTTTTCCGATTTGGATTCCTTTTATTTCTTTTTCTTCTCTGATTGCTGTAGCTAAAAATTCCAAAAGTGTGTGGAATAATAGTGGTGAGAGTGGGCAACCTTGTCTTGTTCCTGATCTTGGTGGAAATGATTTCACTTTTTCACCATTGAGAACGATGCTGGCTGTGGGTTTGTCATATATGGCCTTTATTATGTTGAGGAAAGTTCCCTCTATGCCTACTTTCTGGAGGGTTTTTATGATAAATGGGTGTTTAATATTGTCGAAAGCATTTTCTGCATCTATTGAGATGACCATATGGTTTATATCCTTCAGTTTTTTAATATGGTGTATCACATTGATTTGCATGTATTGAAGAATCCTTGCATCCCTGGGATAAACCCCACTTGATCATGGTGTATGATCCTTTTAAGGCGCTGTTGGATTCTGTTTGCTAGTATTGTGCAGTGGATTTTTGCAGCTATGTTCATCAGTGATATTGACCTGTAGTTTTCTTTCTTTGTGACATCTTTGTCTGGTTTTGGTGTCAGGGAGATGGTGGTCTCATAGAATAAGTTTGGGAGAGTTCCTCCCTCTGCTATATTTTGGAAGAGTTTGAGAAGGATAGGTGTTAACTCTTCTCTAAATGTTTGATAGAATTTGCCTGTGAAGCCATCTGGTCCTGGGCTTTTGTTTGTTGGAAGATTTTTAATCACAGTCTCAAGTTCAGTACTTGGGATTGGTTTGTTTGTAGTTTCTATTTCTTCCTGGTTCAGTCTTGGAAGGTTGTGCTTTTCTAAGAATTTGTCCATTTCTTCCAGGTTGTCCATTTTATTGGCATATAGTTGCTTGCAGTAATCTCTCATGATCCTTTGTATGTCTGCAGTGTCAGTTGTTACTTCTCCTTTTTCATTTGTAATTCTATTGATTTGAGTCGTCTCCCTTTTTTTCTTGATGAGTCTGGCTAATGGTTTATCAATTTTGTTTATCTTCTCAAAGAACCAGCTTTTAGTTTTTTTGATCTTTGCTGTTGTTTCCTTCATTTCTGTTTCATTTATTTCTGGTCTGATCTTTATGATGTCTTTCCTCTGCTGACTTTGTTTTTTTTTTTTTTTTTTTTTCTCTAATTGCTTTAGGTGTAAGGTTAACTTGTTTATTTGAGATATTTCTTGTTTCTTGAGGTAGGATTGTATTGCTATAAACTTCTCTCTTAGAACTGCTCTTGCTGCATCCCATAGGTTTTGGGTCTTCATGTTTTCATTGTCATTTGTTTCTAGGTATTTTTTTATTTCCTCTTTGATTTCTTCAGTGATGTCTTGGTTATTAAGTAGTGTATTGTTGAGCGTCCATGTGTTTCTATTTTTTACAGATTTTTTTCCTGTAATTGATATCTAGTCTGATAGCATTGTTGTCAGAAAAGATACTTGATACGATTTCAATTTTCTTATATTTACCAAGGCTTGATTTGTGACCCAAGGTATGATCTATCCTGGAGAATGTTCCAGGAGCACTTGAGAAAAAGTGTATTCTGTTGTTTTTGGATGGAATGTCCTCTAAATATCAATTAAGTTCATCTTGTTTAATGTAACATTTAAAGCTTGTGTTTCCTTATTTATTTTCATTGTGGATGATCTGTTCATTGGTGAAAGAGGGGTGCTAAAGTCCCCTACTAGGATTCTGTTACTGTCGATTTCCCCTTTTATGGCTGTTAGGATTTGCCTTATGTATTGAGGTGCTCCTATGTTGGGTGCATAAATATATACAATTGTTATATCTTCTTCTTGGATTGATCCCTTGATCATTATGTAGTGTCCTTCTTTGTCTCCTGTAATAGTCTTTATTTTAAAGTCTTTTTTGTCTGATATGAGAATTGCTACTCTAGCTTTCTTTTGATTTCCATTTGCATGGAATATCTTATTCCATCCCCTCACTTTCCATCTGTATGTGTCCCTATGTCTGAAGTGGGTCTCTTGTAGACCACATACATACCGGTCGTGTTTTCGGATCCATTCAGCCAGTCTGTGTCTTTTGGTTGGAGCATTTAATCCATTTACATTTAAGGTAATTATTGATATGTATGTTCTTATTACCATTTTCTTAATTGTTTTGAGTTTCTTATTGTAGGTCTTTTCCTTCTCTTGTGTTTCCTGCCTAGAGAAGTTCCTTTAGCATTTGTTGTAAAGCGGGTTTGGTGGTGCTGAATTCTCTTAGCTTTTGCTTGTCTGTAAAGGTTTTAATTTCTCTGTCGAATCTGAACGAGATCCTTGGTGGGTCGAGTAATCTTGGTTGTAGCTTTTCCCCTTTCATTACTTTAAATATGTCCTGCCAGTCCCTTCTGGCTTGCAGAGTTTCTGCTGAAAGTTAAGCTGTTAACCTTATGGGGATTGCCTTGTATGTTATTTGTTGTTTTTCCCTTGCTGCTTTTAATATTTTTTCTTTGTATTTAATATTTGATAGTTTGATTAATATATGTTTTGGCATGTTTCTCCTTGGGTTTATCTTGTATGGGACTCCCTGCGCTTCCCGGACTTGATTAACAATATCCTTTCCCATATTAGGGAAGTTTTCAACTAAAATCTCTTTAAATATTTTCTCAGTGTCTTTCTTCTTCTCTTCTGCTTCTGGGACCCCTATATTCGAATGTTGGTGTGTTTAATGTTTTCCCAGAGATGTCTCAGATTGTCCTCAATTCTTTTCATTCTTTTTTCTTTATTTTGCTTTGCAGTAGTTATTTCCACTATTTTATCTTCCAGGTCATTTATCCATTCTTCTGCCTCAGTTATTCTGCTATTGTTTCCTTCTAGAGAATTTTTAATTCCATTTATTGTGTTGTTCATCATTGTTTGTTTGCTCTTTAGTTCTTGTAGGTCCTTGTTAAACGTTTCTTGTCTATTCTCCATTCCAGTTCCAAGATTTGGGATCATCATTACTCTGAATTCTTCTTCAGGTAGACTGCCTATTTCCTCCACATTTGTTTGGTCTGGTGGGTTTTTACCTTGCTCCTTCATCTGCTGTGTGTTTCTGTGTCTTCTCATTTGGCTTTGGGGACTGTGTTTGGGGTCTCCTTTTCAGAGGCTGCAGATTCGTAGTTCGCGTTGTATTTGGTGTCTGCCCCCAGTGGCTAAGTTTGGTTCAGTGGGTTGTGTAGGCTTTCTGATGGAGGGGACTGGTGCCTGTGTTCTGGTGGGTGTGTCTGGATCTTGTCTTTCTGGTGGACAGATCCGCATCTGGTGGTGTGTTTTGGGGTGTCTGTGACCTTATTGTGATTTTTGGCAGCCTCTCTGCTAATGGGTGGGCCTGCATTCCTGTCTTGCTAGTTGTTTGGCATGGGATGTCCAGCACTGGATCTTGCTGGTCTCTGAGTGGAGCTGGTTCTTAGCGTTGAGACGGATATCTCTGGGAGAGCTTTCGCTATTTGATATTACAAGGTGCCAGAGGTCTCTGGTAGACCAATGTCCTGAACTCGGCTCTCCCACCTCAGAGGCACAGGCTTGACACCCGGCTGGAGCACCAAGACCCTGTCAGCCACACAGCTGGGGGTGAGAGCAAGAGGTAGCTTTGGTACATCTCAAAGACCACCCATGAGGTGCACTGACCACTTTCTCTCCAGAAGTGAAGAAAACAAAATTCAGACTTTGGCTAGTCAGCCACTTTGGTAGCCAGCCTCCAAGATGGACCTAATTATCCCCTAATTATCTCCCAGTCTCCATGTACCAGTGTGGCTCCTCGCACTTGAAAAGGGTTGACTGTTTAACTAATAAGAAATTGCAGAAATGACAAAGTGCAGCTTCCAAAGTTATAAAAGACATTGCAGCTTCTGCTTTGGTTTCTGCTAGATCACTCATCCTGGGGTAAGCCAGCTGCCATGTCATGAGGACACTCAAGCAGCCCTAAGGAGAGATCCATGTGGCAAGGAACTGAGGCCTCTTACCTACAGCCACGTGAGTGAGTCATCTCAGAAGTCAAAAGATTTAATTTTTTAAATTTTTGGTTGTGTTGGGTCTTCGTTGCTGCACAGGGTTTCTCCAGTTGTTACTAGAGAAGCAGGGGTTACTCTTCGTTGTGGTGCACGGGCTTCTCCTTGCAGTGGTTTCTCTTGTTGTGGAGTATGGGCTCTAGGTGCATGGGCTTCAATAGTTGTGTCATGCAGGCTCAATAGTTGTTGCTTGCAGGCTCTAGAGCACAGGCTCAGTACTTGTGGCACACGGGCTTAGTTGCACTGCGGCATGTGGGATCTTCCCAGACCAGGGATGGAACCCCTGTTCCCTGCATTGGCAGGCAAATTCTTACCCACTGTGCCACCAGGGAAGTCCAGTGTGCTCTTTTTTAAACCTAGTCTGTTTTCATTATTTTCTATCTTAACGATTCTGTATTAAAGAAAAAAAAAATAATACTCCTTTCTACCCCTCCTCTTTGAGGATTAAATATGAAGAAGTATGTCTTATTTATTAACCTCAAATTTTCACCTTACTTTTAAGAAGTAATCACAATGTCAAGTATTTAATACTTTTCACTTCCACCTTGAAAAGCATGGCTATTAAAGTGCTAATACAATTACCTTCCCTCGTCTATCTTTTTTAGTTTTTGTTATGTATAAAAAACAACGAAAAACATGCATGGTTTGTAAGGAAATGACAAATTTCAGAAAATTCAGCATCTGAATACACTCTAAACATAGCTTCTAGATAAAGACACAGAAAATTGCCAGATACTCAGAGGCCCCCTGGTCCCATTCTAGTGACTCCCCTTAAGGTTTAATATTGTTCTTGTATCTAACAAAAAGATAACTTTACCTGTATTTTGTATTTTATATAAATGTTATGGCACAGTAAAATCACTTTTGGATTGGGCTTTTTTTATTTTATGTTGTTTGTGAATATGCCTATATGGTTGCCTGTTGTTGTGATCATGCATTGCCACTGTTGCATAGGATTCCATAATGTAAATATTTAACTATTAATTAATTTATTCCAATGTGTATTACAATATGAGTGATTTTCAGTTTGTGTCTATTGAGAACAGCACTGGTATATAAATTCTAGAACTTGAGCTTTGGTGGTGTGTGTATAAATTATTGTTCAGTATACACGTAGTAGTAAAATTTTCGAGTCATAGCTTTCTTGTGTTTATCTTTTTAGATATTTCTAAATATTTTCAAAACATTTGTATGATTTTTCATCTTCAGCAGCAGTGAATGAGATTCAAGGATTATACACATTCTTGTCAAACTTGATAATACCTGTCATTTTCATTTGAACTTTCTGGTTGGTGAGTGATAATTCCAGGTATCACGCTTTTGCATTTAATTGACTACTAAGAAGCCAAGCATCTTTTGATATGATTACTTAACATTCTGTACTCTCTTTTTTGAAATATCTTTTGGTATATTTCCCCCATTTTGCTATTCCATTATCTTCTTATTGAAGACTTCCTTTTTTTTAACATCTGAAGACTTCTTATTTAGGAGTTTTTAATACATGCTTGAGATGAGTTCTTCTCTCTTTCTGTCTCTCCTTCTCTTTCTTTAGATGAGTGTCAGTTTTTAATGTTAATAACATCTAATTTGTTATTTTCCTCTTTATTTATTTAGTCTTATTTCTATTTATTTATGTAGTCTTCTTACCTGTAGCAGAACACATTATTTATTCTAAACCACAAATATGTTTTCATTTCTTCAATAAATGTAATTATTAAGCTTTAAATTTAAGTTAACTTTCTAAACTAAATATGTTGTATCATAGTGAGCATTAATTTTTCTATGACAGCTGAAAGGTTACATTTATTCAGAAAATGTTGTATCAGCTTTCTTTTCATTTGCTCCTACTTCTCATTGATTCACAGTGGTAAACATCACTTCATCCATGGATCTGACTTTTCTCTGATTTCTCATGGTCATTCTCACTAATTCGTCTTGCCTCCTGAAATCTTTAGCAATCCCATTATTCCACAGAAGGAAAAACCTTCCTTGGGCCTTTTTCCTCAGAAGATTGATTATTCCCACATTTTAAATGGAGGATTGCAATAAGTTAGGAGAAAATGCCACAAGGGTCTCTCATTTTTTTTTTTTTTCACATCCTGTATCAGCCTCTGCTTGCACTCTCTGTTCAAAGATATTTGTGCAACACATTGATGGAAGATGCCACTTGTTTCTCTCCTTGGGGAAAAGACAGATTAATTACCTAACAAATAAAATAAAGAGAGTGTCTTGCTCTTTTCAAATGTTGGACAGGATTGCTTGCATCCTAATTTAAATATTTCAGGTGACTGAAGCTTAAGATTCCTAAGCTTTAATCCATACTTGCACCATGCACAGCACCCAACAGGAGAGCTTTACATAACACCATGAGACACTTGTGTGCAAGTGGAACAGATACAAATATAAAACTATTGCTGTCTTCTTGTGTCATAAAAATGATTTTTTGTCTCATTTAAAATATTTTTTTCTAAAATCCAAAAAACGTCTCAGGCTAAAATATTGTTATTTCAAATATGGTAAAATCGAAGACCCTTCAAATTTCTTTCCAGTTTTGTTGATGATGGGATGCCGTCAGAGATATGACTTCATTAAACACAATAGGTAAGATTCCTTCATAGGCCTGATTGGGGAATATGAAAATAAACCCCAGAAAAATCTGGACATTTTCTAGTTCTCAAATATTGGTTAAGATGGTAGAAAGGGCCCTTCATTGTCCTATATGTTAATGCAGATCAATTGTGAGAGGTGGGGATAAAACAAGCAGCCTAAATATCCTTTATGTTTGTTGTACTACTAGTAGAAAGAGGAAGGGTCAACATGTCACCATGGTTGATATAGCAAATAAGCTGCTTGAAACTACACAGAAATGTACCTGCTTGTATTTTCTGTGCAGTTACCCTCTCTTTTGGTGTGCCCTGATACCTCCCTCAACTTATGTACCAACTCCAGCAGCATTAAGCAGAAATCCAAAGAAATCTATTCTTTGGAATTATGAGGAAGGGAAGAGTCAAACATTTTATAACATGCTCTATACAAGGATACATGTCACCATCCTTATCTATGCCATGCCATGCATGGAGGGTCAGTAGGTTCAGGGGATTCTGGAAGCACCAAGTTCTGTGGGGTTAATCACAGTTGCATTCATGGGCAGTAAAAGAGAAGGGCCTTATCTTGGTCACTTTCTCAATGCTAGTAGCTACAAAAAGAAGAGGATAGCAGACATCTTAGGGAGAAGAACCAACATTAAAGGAAATGTCCTAATTACTCTAGGCAACCTCTCATGGTGGCCTCCCATAACTCCTCAAATCCCTACATACTTGCACAAGGGATAGTGTAATATTACTGGAGTGTCTGACTGCAGATTAACATTATTTTTGTTGAAAAAAATAAAAATAGGTTCAAGTGATAGGGTTTGAAAAGTGTTCACAGTGTGAGGGAAACTATTGTAACAGTGTGGACAGAACCCTTTGGATGGATTCATCATGTTTTTTTTTGTTTGTTTGTTTGTTTGTTTTTTGCTGCTTCAGAATCTGTAGTAGCGATTGGTGTGTTCCATGATACATCCCCGCTTCTTATAAGTTTTAGATGGAATACCCCATTAGGAAGAAGTGCACGTAAGGAAGAATAGTGAGTCAAACTCCTCTGCCCTCTGTCAGCAGTGGGTGCAAAGGGATTTAGACCAAGTGCTTTCATCCTTTGATTTGCAAAGTTTTCACTATATGAATGATGTTTTGTTTGTTTGCAGGTCAGGAGCATTGGTCTCAATATCCCTGTTTAAAAAGTGTTATCACGTGTCTGCCAGAAAGAATTGCTGATGATACTGGGAAAAATTGAGAGTTATCCTTAACAATTAAGGGTTTTGTAGCAACATGGATGGACCTAGAGATTGTTATACTGAGTGAAGCAAGTCAGACACAGAAAGACAGATATCATATGATATTGCTTATATGAGGAATCTAAAAAAGAAAAAAAAAGGTACAAATGAACTTATTTACACAACAGAAATAGAATCATGGATATAGAAAACAAACTTATGGTTACCAGGGGATAAGTGGGGAAGGGATAAATTGGGAGATTGGGACTGACTTATACACACTACTATATATAAAATAGATAAAGACCTGCTTTATAGCACAGGGAACTCTACTCAGTGGTCTGTACTGGCGTATACGGAAAAAGAATCTTATAAAAAAAAAAAAACAAGGGTTTTGGGATTATATAATAAATATAAATGTGCAAACCTTTAACATGAAAGGAAAAATCAGTTAACTCTGTGGTCCCTGTTATGGTGTAAATATTTTGTACCTCTAATTTTAAACTTTTGAAACCCAGCTCCCATGTTGATGGTATTAGGAGGTGGGGCTTTTGGGAGGTGATTAGGTTATGAGGCCAGAGACCTCAAACATGGGATTAGTGACCTAATAAATGTAGCACACAGAAGACCTTATGCCCATTCCATGATTTCATTGCCGAGCGAGAAGACCCACACTATGAACCAGAAATTGGTCCCTCGTCAGACACTAAGTCAGCTGGCAACTTGTTCTTTTTTTAAAAAAATTAATTAGATAATTAATTAATTAATTTTTTGGCTGTGTTGGTTCTTTGGTGCGGTGCGCGGGCTTCTCATTGAGTGGCTTCTCTTGTTGTGGAGCACGGGCTCTAGGCGTGTGGGTTTCAGTAGTTGTGGCTCACGGGCTCAGTAGTTGTGGCCTGTGGACTCTAGAGCACAGGCTCAGTATTTGTGGTGCACGGGCTTAGTTGTTCCATGGCATGTGGGATCTTCCTGGACCAGGGCTCGAACCCTTGTCCCCTTTATTGGTAGGCAGATTCTTAACCACTGCACCTCCAGGGAAGCCCCTGGTTACTTGTTCTTGAACTTTTCAGCCTCAGCAATTATGAGAAAACAAAAATATTCTGTTGTTTATAAAATACCAAGTCTCTCGTATTTTGTTTTAGCAGTCAAAGAGCTGGCTGAGGAGAAATATCTGTGAGCTTGAAGACATATCAGGAGAAACCTTTAAATCTCAAAAGAAAAGAGAAAATGGGCAGGAAAGAAATCAACAGAACAGAGTAATCAATAATTGTGGAACAATGAAAAATGCTGTGACCTATACATAATGGGTATAGCAGGAGGAGAATAAAGATAATAAAGAACAGAAAATATTTTTTTTAAAAATGACTGAGAATCTCCCCAAATGAATGTCTGACACTAAATCCACAACATCCAAACTTAGAAGAACATATGAATAGTAAAGAAAACTGACCAATATCTCTCAGGAACATCAATGCAAAAATCCTCAACAAAATATTACCAAATCGAATCCAACAATATTTTGAGAGAATTTTATATCATGAATGAGAGGAAATAATCCCAGGTATGAAAGGCTTGCTCAACATTCTAGAATCAAATAATTATATCCATCACATCAACACCTTAAAGACAATCATTAGCATATCAATAGATTCAGAAGAACTTTGAAAAAATCTAACACCCATTCTTCATAAAAAACTCTCAGTTAAAGAAATAGACTGGAGCTTTCTCAAGTTGATAACAAAGATTTACAGGAAACTTTTATCTTACATCATGATTAATGGTCAAAACCATGAAGCTTTTCCACTAAGTTCAGGTAAAAGCAAGGATGTCCCCTTTCATGACTCCTTTTCCATATTTTACTCCAAGTCCTTGCTAATGCAATAAGGCACGAAAATAAATAAAACAAATACAGATTGGGTAGAAAAAAATGAAAGCAACCTAAATAAAATGTGGACCAATATACTTTATGGACACCTCACCAAAGAAAATAGACACTAAGCATATAAGTATACAGAAGAATAATCCAGATTACATGCTGCCATGAAAAAGCAAATTAAAAATACAATTACATACCACTATGTAACACTTAGAATGGCTAAAATGTGAACAATGACAAGAACAAATTCTGTAGGAGATGTGGAACAATAGGAAATGTCATTTGTCATTGGTGGAAATGAAAAATAATACAGCTACTTTGGTAGTCTGATTGACACTTGCTAGAATATTGAGCATTCCCTTACTGTACAATCCGTCAAGTGTTCTCATGGATATTTACTGAAAGTAGTTTAAAAAACATACTTCCAGAGGAAAACCTGCATATGGATATTTATAGCACCTAATTCAATATTGCCAAAATGTGAATGAAACTAAGGTGTCCTCCAATAGGTGAATGAAATGATATAGTATTAATATATTCTGGGAATGGGATAATATTGAGCACTAAAAAAGTAAGCTATCAAGCCATATAAAGAGATGGGAATTCTTTTTTTTTTTTTTTTCTTTTGAAATATAGGTGATTTTCTTTATTTTGAAATTTAAATTTTATTGGAGTATAGTTGATTTACAGTGTTGTGTTCATTTCAGCTGCACAGCAAGTGATTCAGTTACACATATGCATATATTCATTCTTTTTCAGATTCTTTTCTGATAACGGTATTCCCAGAATACTGAGTAGAGCTCCCTGTGCTATACAGTAGGTCCTTGTTGCTTATCTGTTATATATAGTCATATTCGTATGTTTACCCCAAGCTCCTGATTTATCCCTACCCCCCACCTCTCCCCTTTGGTAACCATAAGTTTGTTTTCCAAGTCTGTGAGTCTGCCTCTGTTTTGTAAGTTAGTTCATTTGTATCAATTTTTAGCTTCCACCTAGAAGTGATATCACCCAATATTTGTCTTACTCTGTCTGACTTACTTCACTTAGTACAATCATCTCTAGGTCCATCCATGTTACTGCAACTGGCATTATTTTCTTCTATTTTATGGCTGAGTCATATTCCTTTATATATATGTATCACATATTCTTTACCTATATTCATATGTTGATGGACATTTTGGTTGCTTCCATGTCTTCGCTATTGTAAAGAGTGTTGCAGTGAACATTGGGGAAGATGTGTCTTTTCGATTTATGCTTTCCTCCAGATATGCACACAGGAGTGAACTTGCTGGATCATCTGGTAGCTCTATTTTATTTTATTTTATTTTACTTCATTTCATTTAAGTTTCAATTTTGTTAGAATAGAGTTGATTTACAATGTTGTGTTACTTTCTGCTGCACAGCACAGTGAAGCAGTTATACATATGTCCAATCCTTTTTGGATTCCTTTCCCATACAGGTCATTACAGAGTATTGAGTAGAGTTCCCTGTGCTATACAGTAAGCCCTTATTTGTTATCTCTTTTATATATAGTGGTGTGTATATGTCAATCCCAATTTCCAATTTATCCCTCCCACCTCCTCTTACTCTGGTAACCTCCATTCTGTGCTCCATAGTGGCTGTTACCAATTGGCATTGCCACCGATAGCATAGAATTGGTGGCGCAGTGGTTAAGAATCTGCCTGCCAGTTCAGGGGACACAGGTTCGAGCCCTGGCCCGGGAAGATCTCACATGCCACAGAACAAGTAAGCCCGTGCACCACAACTACTCAGTCTGCGCTCTAGAGCCCACGAGCCACAACTACTGAAGCCTGTGTGCCTACAGCTTGTGCTCCACAACAAGAGAAGCCACCACAAAGAGAAGGCTTCGTACCACAACGATGAGTAGCCCCCGCTTGCTGCAACTATAGAAATGCCACGCGCAGCAACGAAGACCCAACGCAGATTAAAAAAAAAATAAGTAGTAGATTTCTCTTTTTTCCACACCCTCTGAAGCATTTCTTGTTTGTAGACATTGTGATAATGGCTATTCTGAGTGGTTCCAGGTGATACTTCTTTGTACATCTGATTTGCATTTGTCTAACATAAAGCAATGGTGAGTATCTTCATATGTGGTTTTTTTTTTTTTTTTGAACAGTGTCAGTAAGATTGATCCCTTGAAAAAGGGTTATTGAAAGGTTGCCTTGTTTTGAAGTCTACTTCGATTACCTACCCCAAGACATTTTTTGAGGGCTGTTGTCATTTACAGCTCCCCAGGCGTTGTGAATATGAAGTGCGTATAAGGTCCAGTTTTAGAATTGTTGTTATGGGAAACAGAAGGCGGCAGGATTTCTACTGTCCCTCTCTGGTTACTGACACAACCTTAGATGAAGGGCAAGTCCTGTTCTTGGGTATTAAATTAGAGTGGAATGTGCCTGACCAAACATGTAAGGGCTCCTGTCCCATTCCTTCTTCCCCCTTACCCTTCATCCTCCGAACAAGTATAAACCCCTGCAAAATCACCTGTTGAGGGTGCTGTCTTGTAGAGTGGGATGACCCTTACGAAGGAGTCGGGAGGTCGGAACCCAAACACCAGGATATGTTGAGAGCAGGTGATTTTCCAAATGTCATCCAGCCCAGAGAGTCCACCATCCTTTGGGTGTCAGAGGGTTGGTTTAGTAGTATGAGGGCACACTTAGACCTGGAGATAGTGATCCCATGCAGAGGGGACCAGGTACTACATGTTCAAGGGGGGCGAATTAGCTGGCATATCCTCCCGAGGTCCTCAGGCCCACAACAGTCCAGCCTTGGGACCAAATTGTGTCTGTGTCCAGGGATGTGACACTAGTACATTCACTGCGACTAAACAAATTTAGTGATCATTTTTCTTTTCTTTAATTTAATTTTAAATTTATAATGGAGTATATAGTTGATTTATCATGTTGTGTTCATTTTTGACATACACCAACATGATTCATTTATACAGAGATAACTATGTATTCTTTTTAGAATTATTTTCCCATTGAGGTTACTAAAGGGTGTTGAGAAGAGTTCCAAGTGCTCTACAGCAGGTCCATGTTGATTACAAGTTTTCTCTCTGTAAATATGTATATACTAACTCCAACCTCATGATTTATACCTCCAACACACCTTTCCAGTTTGGTAACCAGAAGTTTGTGTTCTAAGTCTGGGACTCTGTTTCGGTGTTGTAAGATAGTACCTTTCTATCAATTTTTAGATTCCACCGATAAGTAATATCATATGATATTTTTCATTGCCTGATTTATGACACTTAGTATGAATGTATGTAGGTCCTTCTGAGTGGCCCTAAATGGCCTTATTTCATTCACTTCATGGCTGAGTAATATTCCATTGTACATATCTACCATAATTTCTTTATCCATTCTTCCTTCCAAGGACTTTTAGGTCGCTTCCGAGTAGAGGCTCTTGTAAACAGGGCTGCATAAATTTTAGAGTGCCTGGGTCCTGTCAATTTACGTTTTTTCCAAGATACAGGCCCAGGAGTGGAAGCGCCATATGCTCTGAAGCTCTGGTTTTTAGATTTTTAAGGAATCACCACCCACTTCTCCAGAGTGGCTGTTAGCAATTTACATTCCCACCATCAGCTTGTCAGGGTTCCCTTTTCTCCACGCCCTGTCCTGCATTTCAGGTTTTACAGTTTGTGAGGTTGGCCATTCTGACTGGTGTGAAGTGATATCTCTTTATAGTATTAATTTACATTGCCCGCCTGTTTTGTTGGTCAAAAATGGAGTAAGGGTTTTTCCTGAATATATTAAGGAATAACGCATACGGCCTTTTTGGCAAACTGCATCACTGGGGATGTTCAGCAGCTTTGCATGTGCTTTAATGACGAGTGCAAACTACCCCTTGAAATCCCTTTCCTGCAATTCTGCCTTGCTTACAAGGCCTTTACGAATACTTGGCTCAAGAAATGACTCCATTAGAGGTGTCCATTACAACCCTGCATGTTTGTGAATTGCAGTGCCCCTGAGCACCGGTTTTCAACTTGTTTAGGGAAGCAGACACAAAGGGGCAGGATTTCTACAGACCCATTCCAGTTACTGGGGCACCTGAAGGATAGGGAAATTCTTCTTCCATGTAGGAAACTAGAGTAGCATATGCCTGTCCAAACATCTAAGGCTTGTGTCTCATTCCATCCCGCCATTCCCCTTCTTCACCGGAAAATTCCAAGCCGTGCAGAACCGGCTGTTGAGTGTGCTGCCTTCCCAAAGTGGGGAGACTCTAAGGAAAGGAGCTGGGGAACCCGAATACCAGGAGACGTGGAGATGAGGTGACTTTTCCAAAGTCTTCCCGATCAGACGGTGTACCATCCTCTGGATGTGCCATGCATGTTTTAGCTGTAGGAAGGGTCCCCTGCACCTGGAGGTATGGGACCCATGGAATGGGGGCCAGGCAGTATTACTCTAAAAGTGCTGCATTTGCTGTCCCATCCTCACGAAGCCTCTCAGACCAACGAGTGTAGAGCCTTAGGTCCCATCCAGCTCTGTGTCTAGATATGGTCAGTCCAGGTTGCATCACAGCCCTTGAACAAATTTTGTAAGAATTTCTCTCTCTCTCTCACTGTCTTTATTTTGTTCTTGTTATTTAATTTTATAATGGGGTATAGCTGATTTTCAATACTGTGTTTCTTCCTGCTCTACATCTATCCACTTGATTCACTTAAAGAGAGACATCAATACATTCTTTTACAGATTCTTACCAGTCTTATATATCCTTTTCTGGTGATAACAGTGTGCTGAGTCCATCTCTTTGAGCTATAGAGTAGGTGCTGTCGAATACCTATTTTGTTTATGGAACCGTATCTGTGCTAATTTCAACCTCCTGGTTTATGCATCACCCTGCCCCACCTTTCTCCTTTAGCAGCAATAAGTGTGTTTTCTAAATGTGTGACTCCGTTTCTGTTTTGTAATTGCGTTCATGTGTAGGCATTTTTAGATACTATCTATAAGTGATACCTTATGATAAGTCTCTTTTTATGTCTGACTTATGTCACTTAGGATGATCGTACCTCAGTCTCCACGAGTTGCTGCCACTGGCCTTATTTCATTGATTTAATTGCTGAGTAATATTCCATTGTACATAAGTACCACATCTTCTTTATCCATTTTTTCCTTCCAAGGACATGTAAGTTGTACGCAAATCGAGGCATTTCTAAACAGAGCAGCCCTAAACTTTGGGGTGCCTGTGTCTTGTCGATTTTTTGGTTTTCCCAAGATATACGTCCATGAGGGGAAGTGCTGTATGCTCTGTACCTCTGTGTTTTAGAAGTTTTAAGATACAGCATACACTTCTCAAGAGTGGCCGGTGGCAATTTACATACCGCCGATCAGCATAACAAGGCTCCCTTTTCTCCATGGCCTGTCCTGCATTTCTGGGTTTTACACTTTTTCAGCATGGGCCTTTTGACCAATGCGAAGTGAGACATTTTTGTAATGCTGATTTGCATTGCCCGCTTGTTTAGTTGGCCAAAAAGAGCATCTGCGTTTTTTCCAAAATTTATTCAGGAAAGAACGCAGACGCCCTTTTTGGCCAACTGCATCATTGTCGAAGATCTGCAGAATTTCATGTGCTTTAAAGGCGAGTCCAATCTACCTGTGAAAAACTGTTTCCTGCAATTCTGTCTTGCTTTAAAATCCTCTTCATTGCCTTACCTCAATATATTTTTGGACGAGAGTGATCATTTATAACTCTGCAGGTTTGTGAATTGCAGTGCCCCTGAGTTCCATTTTTCAACTCGCTTTCTTGGGAGCTGGCCGCAAAAGCGCAGGATGGCTTCAGGACCTATTCTGGTTCCCTGGGGCAGGCTGAGCCTTTGGTTAATTCTTCTTCCTGATGGAAATTAGAGTGACCTGTGCCTTTCCCAACACCTAGAGCTAGTCTCTCATTGGTTCCCCCTCTTCCCGTTCATCCTCAAGACAAACTGCCACCTGTATGGAACAGGAGGTTAAAGGTGCTGATTCTCCAAGGAGGGAGATTGCTAGTAAAGCGGCTGGAATGGCGAACCCGAGCACAAGGAGATGAGAAATGAGGTGCGTTTTAGAAACCTTTCCCGATCACTTGGTGTACCATCTTCTGGGTTTCTCATGCATGTTTTCGATGTAGGAAGATGCCCTTGAACCTGGAGATTTGGGACCCATGGGATGGGTAAAACGCAGTATTACTTTAAAGCGTCTGTGTTTGCTCACCCAACCTCACCAAACCTCTCAGCCCCAAGAGTGTCCACCCTTATGTCTCAATCAGCTGCGGGTCTAGATATGGTCAATCCAGGTGGCATCACAGCCCCTGAACGAATTTTGTAAGAATTTCTCTCTCTTTCACTGTCTTTGTTTCACTGGTTTTTAAAATTAATTGAGTTTTATAATGGGGTTTAGCTGCTTTTCACTGCTGTGTTTATGCAGCTTTACACCCACTTGACTCACTTACAGAGAGATATCAATACATAAGTTTAAGATTCTTAGTAGTCAGATATATTCTTGGGCGGTGAATAGGGGGTGTTGAGTCCAGTTCCCTGAGCAAGGAGTAGGACTTGTCTATTACATATTGGGTTTATGGAACGGTATCTGAGCTAATTTGAAACCCTTGTTTTATGCATCACCTCACCTCACCTTTCCCGTTAGGCAGCCATAGTGTGATTTCTAAACGTGTGACTCTGTTCTGTTTTGTAATTCAGTTCAAGGGTAGAGGTTTTTACATTCCCTCTATAAGTGATATCTTATGATAAGTGTCCTTTTCTGTGTGACTTATTGCACTTAGAATCGTCGTACCTAAATCCACTCATCATGCTGCTACTAGCCTTATGACGTTGATTTCATGGCTGAGTGATATTCCATTGTACATAAGGAGCACAACTTCTTTATCCATTTTTCTCTTTCCTGGGATATTTAAGGTGTAACGAAGTGGAGGTTCTTGTCAACAGAGCAGCCCTAAACTTTGGGGTGCTTGTGTCTTGCTGATTTTTAGTTTTCCCAATTTATACGCCCATGAGTGGAAGTGCCCTATGCTCTCTAAGCTGAGTTTTGTAGATGTTTCAGGACACACCGTACACTTCTCCAGAGTGGCTGTTGGCAATTTACATCCCGCCCATCAGCGTAGCAAGGCTTCCGTTTCTCCATGGCCTGTCCTGCGTTTTTGGTTTTGACACTTTATTCAGCATGTCCCTTTTGACCAATGGGAAGCGAGACTTCTTTGTACCGCTGATTTGCCTTTCCAGGATGCTTGGACGGCCAAACAGGGCGTGTACGTTTTTTCCTGAATATATTCAGGAAAAAACGCATACGCTCTTTTTGGCCAAGGGCATCATTGTCGAGGTTTTGCCGCTTTTCCTGTGCTTTAAAGGCGATTCGAATCTGCCTCCTGAAATCTGTTTCCTGCAATTCTGCCTTGCTTTCAAATCCTCTTCGTTGCCTTCCCTCAATATATTTGTAGACGAGAGTTATCATTTATAAGTCTGCAGGTTTGTGAATTGCAGTGACCCTGAGCTCCATTTTTCAACTCGGTTTCTTGGGAGCTGGCCGCAGAAGCGCAGGATTTCTTTAGGCCCTATTCTGCTTCCGGGCGGCACTCTGAGCCTGTGGTTAATTCTTCTTCCTGATGGGAAAATAGAGTGACCTGTGCCTGTCGCAACACCTAGAGGCTAGTCTCTCACTGGTTCCCCCTCTTCCCGTTCATCCTCAGGAAACATTGCAACCTGTATGGAATAGGAGGTTAAAGGTGCCGATTCTTCAAGGAGGGAGATTGCTAGTAAAGCGGCTGGAATGGCGAACCCGAGCACAAGGAGATGAGAAATGAGGTGCGTTTTAGAAACCTTCCCCAATCACACGGTGTACCATCTTCTGGGTTTTTCATGCATGTTTTCGATGTAGGAAGATGCCCTTGAACCTGGAGATTTGGGACCCATGGGATGGGTACCACGCAGTATTACTTTAAAGGGTCTGCGTTTGCTCACCCAACCTAACCAAAACTCTCAGCCCCAAGAGTGTCCACCCTTATGACGCAATCAGCTGTGGGTCTAGATATGGCCAATCCAGGTGGCATCACAGCCCCTGAACGAATTTTGTAAGACTTTCTCTCTCTTTCACTGTCTTTGCTTCACGGGTTTTTAAAAGTAATTGATTTTTATAATGGGGTTTAGCTGCTTTTCACTGCTATGTTTATGTCTCTTTACACCGTCTTGACTCACTTACAGGGAGATATCAATGCATAGGTTTTAAGAGTCTTACTAGTCAGATATATTTTTGGGCGGTGAATAGGGGGTGTTGAGTCCAGTTCACTGAGCAAGGAGTAGGTCTTGTCTATTACATATTGGGTTTATGGAACGGTATCTGAGCAAATTAGAAACCCTTTTTTTATGCATCACCCCACCTCACCTTTCCCGTTAAGCAGCCATAGTGTGTTTTCTAAACGTGTGACTCTGTTCTGTTTTGTAATTCAGTTCAAAGGTAGAGGTTTTTACATTCCCTCTATAAGTGATATCTTATGATAAGTGTCTTTTTCTGTGTGACTTATTTCACTTAGAATCGTCGTACCTAAATCCACTCATCATGCTGCTACTAGCCTTATGACATTGATTTCATGGCTGAGTGATATTCCATTGTACATAAGGACCATAACTTCTTTATTCATTTTTCTCTTTCCTGGGATATTTAAGGTGTAACAAAGTGGAGGTTCTTGTCAACAGAGCAGCCCTAAATTTTGGGGTGCCTGTGTCTTGCTGATTTTTAGTTTTCCCAATTTATACGCCCATGAGTGGAAGTGCCCTATGCTCTCTAAGCTGAGTTTTTTAGATGTTTCAGGACACACCGTACACTTCTCCAGAGTGGCTGTTGGCAATTTACATCCCGCCCATCAGCGTAGCAAGGCTCCCGTTTCTCTATGGCCTGTCCTGCATTTCTGGTTTTGACACTTTATTCAGCATGGCCCTTTTGACCGATGGGAAGCGAGACATCTTTGTAGCGCTGTTTTGCCTTTCCAGGTTGCTTGGTTGGCCAAAAAGGGCGTATGCGTTTTTTCCTGAATATATTCAGGAAAAAACGCATACGCCCTTTTTGGCCAAGGGCATCATTGTCGAGGTGTTGCCACTTTTCCTGTGTTTTAAAGGCAATTCGAATCTACCTCCTGAAATCTGTTTCCTGCAATTCTGCCTTGCTTTCTAATCCTCCTCGTTGCCTTCCCTCAATATATTTGTGGACGAGAGTTATCATTTATAACTCTGCAGGTTTGTGAATTGCAGTGCCCCTGAGCTCCACTTTTCGACTCGCTTTCTTGTTTGCTGGCAGAAAAAGCACAGGATTGCTTCAGGCCCTATTCTGCTTCCGGGCGTCAGACTGAGCCTGTGGTTAATTATTCTTCCTCATGGGAAAATAGAGTGACCTGTGCCTGTCCCAACACCTAGAGCTACTCTCTCATTGGTTCCCCCTCTTCCCGTTCATCCTCAGGACAAATTGCAACCTGTATGGAACAGGAGGCTAAAGGTGCTGATTCTCCAAGGAGGGAAATTGCTAGTAAAGCGGCTGGAATGGCGAACCCGAGCACAAGGAGATGAGAAATGAGGTGCGTTTTAGAAACCTTTCCCGATCACTCGGTGTACCATCTTCTGGGTTTCTCATGCATGTTTTCGATGTAGGAAGATGCCCTTGAACCTGGAGATTTGGGACCCATGCGATGGGTACCACGCAGTATTACTTTAAAGCGTCTGCGTTTGCTCACCCAACCTCACCAAAACTCTCAGCCCCAAGAGTGTCCACCCTTATGTCTCAATCAGCTGCAGGTCTAGATATGGTCAATCCAGGTGGCATCACAGCCCCTTAACGAATTTTGTAAGAATTTCTCTCTCTTTCACTGTCTTTGTGTCACGGGTTTTTAAAATTAATTGAGTTTTATAATGGGGTTTAGCTGCTTTTCACTGCTGTGTTTATGCAGCTTTACACCCACTTGACTCACTTACAGAGAGATATCTATACATAGGTTTTAAGATTCTTACTAGTCAGATATATTCTTGGGCGGTTAATAGGGGGTGTTGAGTCCAGTTCACTGAGCAAGGAGTAGGTCTTGTCTATTACATATTGGGTTTTTGGAACGGTATCTGAGCTAATTTGAAACCCTTGTTTTATGCATCACCCCACCTCACCTTTCCCGTTAGGCAGCCATAGTGTGTTTTCTAAACGTGTGACTCTGTTCTGTTTTGTAATTCAGTTCAAGGGTATTGGTTTTTACATTCCCTCTATAAGTGATATCTTATGATAAGTGTCTTTTTCTGTGTGACTTATTTCACTTAGAATCGTCGTACCTAAATCCACTCATCATGCTGCTACTAGCCTTATGACGTTGATTTCATGGCTGAGTGATATTCCATTGTACATAAGGACCAGAACTTCTTTATCCATTTTTCTCTTTTGTGGGATATTTAAGGTGTAACAAAGTGGAGGTTCTTGTCAACAGAGCAGCCCTAAACTTTGGGGTGCTTGTGCCTTGCTGATTTTTAGTTTTCCCATTTTATACGCCCATGAGTGGAAGTGCCCTATGCTCTCTAAGCTGAGTTTTGTAAATGTTTCCGGACACACCGTACACTTCTCCAGAGTGGCTGTTGGCAATTTACATCCCGCCCATCAGCGTAGCAAGGCTCCCGTTTCTCCGTGGCCTTTCCTGCATTTCTGGATTTGACACTTTATTCAGCATGGCCCTTTTGACCAATGGGAAGCGAGACTTCTTTGTAGCCCTGATTTGCCTTTCCAGGTTGCTTGGTTGGCCAAAAAGGGCGTATGCGTTTTTTCCTGAATATATTCAGGAAAGAACGCATACGCCCTTTTTGGCCAAGGGCATCATTGTCGAGGTTTTGCCGCTTTTCCTGTGCTTTAAAGGCGATTCGAATCTGCCTCCTGAAATCTGTTTCCTGCAATTCTGCCTTGCTTTCAAATCGTCTTCGTTGCGTTTCCTCAATCTATTTGTGGACGAGAGTTAACATTTATAACTCTGCAGGTTTGTGAATTGCAGTGCCCCTGAGCTCCATTTTTCAACTCGCTGTTTTGGGAGCTAGCCGCAAAAGCGCAGGATTGCTTCAGGCCCTATTCTGGTTCCGGTCAGCAGACTGAGCCTGCGGTTAATTCTTCTTCCTGATGGGAAAATATAGTGACCTGTGCCTGTCCCAACACCTAGAGCTAGTCTCTCATTGGTTCCCCGTCTTCCCGTTCATCCTCAGGACAAATTGCAACCTGTATGGAACAGGAGGTTAAAGGTGCTTATTCTCCAAGGAGGGAGATTGCTAGTAAAGCGGCTGGAATGGCGAACCCGAGCACAAGGAGATGAGAAATGAGGTGCGTTTTAGAAACCTTTCCCGATCACTCGGTGGACCATCTTCTGGGTTTCTCATGCATGTTTTCCATGTAGGAAGATGCCCTTGAACCTGGAGATTTGGGACCCATGGGATGGGTACCACGCAGTATTACTTTAAAGCGTCTGCGTTTGCTCACCCAACCTCACCAAACCTCTCAGCCCCAAGAGTGTCCACCCTTATGTCTCAATCAGCTGCAGGTCTAGATATGGTCAATCCAGGTGGCATCACAGCCCCTGAACGAATTTTGTAAGAAATTCTCTCTCTTTCACTGTCTTTGCTTCACGGGTTTTTAAAATTAATTGAGTTTTATAATGGGGTTTAGCTGCTTTTTACTGCTGTGTTTATGCAGCTTTACACCCACTTGACTCACTTACAGAGAGATATCAATACATAGGTTTTAAGATTCTTACTAGTCAGGTATATTCTTGGGCAGTGAGTAGGGGGTGTTGAGTCCAGTTCACTGAGCAAGGAGTAGGTCTTGTCTATTACATATTGGGTTTATGGAACGGTATCTGAGCTAATTTGAAACCCTTGTTTTATGCATCACCCCACCTCACCTTTCCCGTTAGGCAGCCATAGTGTGTTTTCTAAACGTGTGACTCTGTTCTGTGTTGTAATTCAGTTCAAGGGTAGCGGTTTTTACATTCCCTCTATAAGTGATATCTTATGATAAGTGTCTTTTTCTGTGTGACTTATTTCACTTAGAATCGTCGTACCTAAATCCACTCATCATGCTGCTACTAGCCTTATGACGTTGATTTCATGGCTGAGTGATATTCCATTGTACATAAGGACCACAACTTCTTTATCCATTTTTCTCTTTCCTGGGATATTTAAGGTGTAACAAAGTGGAGGTTCTTGTCAACAGAGCAGCCCTAAACTTTGGGGTGCTTGTGTCTTGCTGATTTTTGGTTTTCCCAATTTATACGCCCATGAGTGGAAGTGCCCTATGCTCTCTAAGCTGAGTTTTGTAGATGTTTCAGGACACACCGTACAATTCTCCAGAGTGGCTGTTGGCAATTTACATCCTGCCCATCAGCGTAGCAAGGCTTCCGTTTCTCCATGGCCTGTCCTGCGTTTTTGGTTTTGACACTTTATTCAGCATGTCCCTTTTGACCGATGGGAAGCGAGACTTCTTTGTACCGCTGATTTGCCTTTCCAGGATGCTTGGACGGCCAAAAAGGGCGTGTACGTTTTTTCCTGAATATATTCAGGAAAAAACGCATACGCCCTTTTTGGCCAAGGGCATCATTGTCGAGGTTTTGCCGCTTTTCCTGTGGTTTAAAGGCGATTCGAATCTGCCTCCTGAAATCTGTTTCCTGCAATTCTGCCTTGCTTTCAAATCCTCTTTGTTGCCTTCCCTCAATATATTTTTAGACGAGAGTTATCATTTATAATTCTGCAGGTTTGTGAATTGCAGTGCCCCTGAGCTCCATTTTTCAACTCGCTCTCTTGGGAGCTGGCCGAAAAAGCGCAGGATTGCTTTAGGCCCTATTCTGCATCCGGGCGGCAGACTGAGCCTGTGGTTAATTCTTCTTCCTGATGGGAAAATAGAGTGATCTGTGCCTGTCGCAACACCTAGAGCTAGTCTCTCATTGGTTCCCCCTCTTCCCGTTCATCCTCAGAACACATTGCAACCTGTACGGAACAGGAGGTTAAAGCTGCTGATTCTCTAAGGAGGGAGATTGCTAGTAAAGCGGCTGGAATGGCGAACCCGAGCACAAGGAGATAAAAAATGAGGTGCGTTTTAGAAACCTTTCCCGATCACTCGGTGTACCGTCTTCTGGGTTTCTCATGCATGTTTTCGATGTAGGAAGATGCCCTTGAACCTGGAGATTTGGGACCCATGGGATGGTACCACGCAGTATTACTTTAAAGCGTCTGCGTTTGCTCACCCAACGTCACCAAACCTCTCAGCCCCAAGAGTGTCCACCCTTATGTCTCAATCAGCTGCAGGTCTAGATATGGTCAACCCAGGTGGCATCACAGCCCCTGAACGAATTTTGTAAGAATTTCTCTCTCTTTCACTGTCTTTGCTTCACGGGTTTTTAAAATTAATTGAGTTTTATAATGGGGTTTAGCTGCTTTTCACTGCTGTGTTTATGCAGCTTTACACCCACTTGACTCACTTACAGAGAGATATCAATACATAGGTTTTAAGATTCTTACTAGTCAGGTATATTCTTGGGCAGTGAGTAGGGGGTTTTGAGTCCAGTTCACTGAGCAAGGAGTAGGTCTTGTCTATTACATATTGGGTTTATGGAACGGTATCTGAGCTAATTTGAAACCCTTGTTTTATGCATCACCCCACCTCACCTTTCCCGTTAGGCAGCCATAGTGTGTTTTCTAAACGTGTGACTCTGTTCTGTGTTGTAATTCAGTTCAAGGGTAGCGGTTTTTACATTCCCTCTATAAGTGATATCTTATGATAAGTGTCTTTTTCTGTGTGACTTATTTCACTTAGAATCGTCGTACCTAAATCCACTCATCATGCTGCTACTAGCCTTATGACGTTGATTTCATGGCTGAGTGATATTCCATTGTACATAAGGACCACAACTTCTTTATCCATTTTTCTCTTTCCTGGGATATTTAAGGTGTAACAAAGTGGAGGTTCTTGTCAACAGAGCAGCCCTAAACTTTGGGGTGCTTGTGTCTTGCTGATTTTTGGTTTTCCCAATTTATACGCCCATGAGTGGAAGTGCCCTATGCTCTCTAAGCTGAGTTTTGTAGATGTTTCAGGACACACCGTACAATTCTCCAGAGTGGCTGTTGGCAATTTACATCCTACCCATCAGCGTAGCAAGGCTTCTGTTTCTCCATGGCCTGTCCTGCGTTTTTGGTTTTGACACTTTATTCAGCATGTCCCTTTTGACCGATGGGAAGCGAGACTTCTTTGTACCGCTGATTTGCCTTTCCAGGATGCTTGGACGGCCAAAAAGGGCGTGTACGTTTTTTCCTGAATATATTCAGGAAAAAACGCATACGCCCTTTTTGGCCAAGGGCATCATTGTCGAGGTTTTGCCGCTTTTCCTGTGGTTTAAAGGCGATTCGAATCTGCCTCCTGAAATCTGTTTCCTGCAATTCTGCCTTGCTTTCAAATCCTCTTTGTTGCCTTCCCTCAATATATTTTTAGACGAGAGTTATCATTTATAATTCTGCAGGTTTGTGAATTGCAGTGCCCCTGAGCTCCATTTTTCAACTCGCTCTCTTGGGAGCTGGCCGAAAAAGCGCAGGATTGCTTTAGGCCCTATTCTGCATCCGGGCGGCAGACTGAGCCTGTGGTTAATTCTTCTTCCTGATGGGAAAATAGAGTGATCTGTGCCTGTCGCAACACCTAGAGCTAGTCTCTCATTGGTTCCCCCTCTTCCCGTTCATCCTCAGAACACATTGCAACCTGTACGGAACAGGAGGTTAAAGCTGCTGATTCTCTAAGGAGGGAGATTGCTTGTAAAGCGGCTGGAATGGCGAACCCGAGCACAAGGAGATGAGAAATGAGGTGCGTTTTAGAAACCTTTCCCGATCACTCGGTGTACCGCCTTCTGGGTTTCTCATGCATGTTTTCGATGTAGGAAGATGCCCTTGAACCTGGAGATTTGGGACCCATGGGATGGTACCACGCAGTATTACTTTAAAGCGTCTGCGTTTGCTCACCCAACGTCACCAAACCTCTCAGCCCCAAGAGTGTCCACCCTTATGTCTCAATCAGCTGCAGGTCTAGATATGGTCAACCCAGGTGGCATCACAGCCCCTGAACGAATTTTGTAAGAATTTCTCTCTCTTTCACTGTCTTTGTTTCACGGGTTTTTAAAATTAATTGAGTTTTATAATGGGGTTTAGCTGCTTTTCACTGCTGTGTTTATGCAGCTTTACACTCACTTGACTCACTTACAGAGAGATAAGAATACATAGGTTTTAAGATTCTTTCTAGACAGATATATTCTTGGGCGGTGAATAGGGGGTGTTGAGTCCAGTTCACTGAGCAAGGAGTAGGTCTTGTCTATTACATATTGGGTTTTTGGAACGGTATCTGAGCTAATTTGAAACCCTTGTTTTATGCATCACCCCAACTCACCTTTCCCGTTAGGCAGCCATAGTGTGTTTTCTAAACGTGTGACTCTGTTCTGTTTTGTAATTCAGTTCAAGGGTATTGGTTTTTACATTCCCTCTATAAGTGATATCTTATGATAAGTGTCTTTTTCTGTGTGACTTATTTCACTTAGAATCGTCGTACCTAAATCCACTCATCATGCTGCTACTAGCCTTATGACGTTGATTTCATGGCTGAGTGATATTCCATTGTACATAAGGACCAGAACTTCTTTATCCATTTTTCTCTTTCGTGGGATATTTAAGGTGTAACAAAGTGGAGGTTCTTGTCAACAGAGCAGCCCTAAACTTTGGGGTGCTTGTGTCTTGCTGATTTTTAGTTTTCCCATTTTATACGCCCATGAGTGGAAGTGCCCTATGCTCTCTAAGCTGAGTTTTGTAAATGTTTCCGGACACACCGTACACTTCTCCAGAGTGGCTGTTGGCAATTTACATCCCGCCCATCAGCGTAGCAAGGCTCCCGTTTCTCCGTGGCCTTTCCTGCATTTCTGGATTTGACACTTTATTCAGCATGGCCCTTTTGACCAATGGGAAGCGAGACTTCTTTGTAGCCCTGATTTGCCTTTCCAGGTTGCTTGGTTGGCCAAAAAGGGCGTATGCGTTTTTTCCTGAATATATTCAGGAAAAAACGCATACGCCCTTTTTGGCCAAGGGCATCATTGTCGAGGTTTTGCCGCTTTTCCTGTGCTTTAAAGGCGATTCGAATCTGCCTCCTGAAATCTGTTTCCTGCAATTCTGCCTTGCTTTCAAATCGTCTTCGTTGCGTTTCCTCAATCTATTTGTGGACGAGAGTTAACATTTATAACTCTGCAGGTTTGTGAATTGCAGTGCCCCTGAGCTCCATTTTTCAACTCGCTGTTTTGGGAGCTAGCCGCAAAAGCGCAGGATTGCTTCAGGCCCTATTCTGGTTCCGGTCAGCAGACTGAGCCTGCGGTTAATTCTTCTTCCTGATGGGAAAATATAGTGACCTGTGCCTGTCCCAACACCTAGAGCTAGTCTCTCATTGGTTCCCCGTCTTCCCGTTCATCCTCAGGACAAATTGCAACCTGTATGGAACAGGAGGTTAAAGGTGCTGATTCTCCAAGGAGGGAGATTGCTAGTAAAGCGGCTGGAATGGCGAACCCGAGCACAAGGAGATGAGAAATGAGGTGCGTTTTAGAAACCTTTCCCGATCACTCGGTGGACCATCTTCTGGGTTTCTCATGCATGTTTTCCATGTAGGAAGATGCCCTTGAACCTGGAGATTTGGGACCCATGGGATGGGTACCACGCAGTATTACTTTAAAGCGTCTGCGTTTGCTCACCCAACCTCACCAAACCTCTCAGCCCCAAGAGTGTCCACCCTTATGTCTCAATCAGCTGCAGGTCTAGATATGGTCAATCCAGGTGGCATCACAGCCCCTGAACGAATTTTGTAAGAATTTCTCTCTCTTTCACTGTCTTTGCTTCACGGGTTTTTAAAATTAATTGAGTTTTATAATGGGGTTTAGCTGCTTTTTACTGCTGTGTTTATGCAGCTTTACACCCACTTGACTCACTTACAGAGAGATATCAATACATAGGTTTTAAGATTCTTACTAGTCAGGTATATTCTTGGGCAGTGAGTAAGGGGTGTTGAGTCCAGTTCACTGAGCAAGGAGTAGGTCTTGTCTATTACATATTGGGTTTATGGAACGGTATCTGAGCTAATTTGAAACCCTTGTTTTATGCATCACCCCACCTCACCTTTCCCGTTAGGCAGCCATAGTGTGTTTTCTAAACGTGTGACTCTGTTCTGTGTTGTAATTCAGTTCAAGGGTAGCGGTTTTTACATTCCCTCTATAAGTGATATCTTATGATAAGTGTCTTTTTCTGTGTGACTTATTTCACTTAGAATCGTCGTACCTAAATCCACTCATCATGCTGCTACTAGCCTTATGACGTTGATTTCATGGCTGAGTGATATTCCATTGTACATAAGGACCACAACTTCTTTATCCATTTTTCTCTTTCCTGGGATATTTAAGGTGTAACAAAGTGGAGGTTCTTGTCAACAGAGCAGCCCTAAACTTTGGGGTGCTTGTGTCTTGCTGATTTTTGGTTTTCCCAATTTATACGCCCATGAGTGGAAGTGCCCTATGCTCTCTAAGCTGAGTTTTGTAGATGTTTCAGGACACACCGTACAATTCTCCAGAGTGGCTGTTGGCAATTTACATCCTACCCATCAGCGTAGCAAGGCTTCTGTTTCTCCATGGCCTGTCCTGCGTTTTTGGTTTTGACACTTTATTCAGCATGTCCCTTTTGACCGATGGGAAGCGAGACTTCTTTGTACCGCTGATTTGCCTTTCCAGGATGCTTGGACGGCCAAAAAGGGCGTGTACGTTTTTTCCTGAATATATTCAGGAAAAAACGCATACGCCCTTTTTGGCCAAGGGCATCATTGTCGAGGTTTTGCCGCTTTTCCTGTGGTTTAAAGGCGATTCGAATCTGCCTCCTGAAATCTGTTTCCTGCAATTCTGCCTTGCTTTCAAATCCTCTTTGTTGCCTTCCCTCAATATATTTTTAGACGAGAGTTATCATTTATAATTCTGCAGGTTTGTGAATTGCAGTGCCCCTGAGCTCCATTTTTCAACTCGCTCTCTTGGGAGCTGGCCGAAAAAGCGCAGGATTGCTTTAGGCCCTATTCTGCATCCGGGCGGCAGACTGAGCCTGTGGTTAATTCTTCTTCCTGATGGGAAAATAGAGTGATCTGTGCCTGTCGCAACACCTAGAGCTAGTCTCTCATTGGTTCCCCCTCTTCCCGTTCATCCTCAGAACACATTGCAACCTGTACGGAACAGGAGGTTAAAGCTGCTGATTCTCTAAGGAGGGAGATTGCTAGTAAAGCGGCTGGAATGGCGAACCCGAGCACAAGGAGATGAGAAATGAGGTGCGTTTTAGAAACCTTTCCCGATCACTCGGTGTACCGCCTTCTGGGTTTCTCATGCATGTTTTCGATGTAGGAAGATGCCCTTGAACCTGGAGATTTGGGACCCATGGGATGGTACCACGCAGTATTACTTTAAAGCGTCTGCGTTTGCTCACCCAACGTCACCAAACCTCTCAGCCCCAAGAGTGTCCACCCTTATGTCTCAATCAGCTGCAGGTCTAGATATGGTCAACCCAGGTGGCATCACAGCCCCTGAACGAATTTTGTAAGAATTTCTCTCTCTTTCACTGTCTTTGTTTCACGGGTTTTTAAAATTAATTGAGTTTTATAATGGGGTTTAGCTGCTTTTCACTGCTGTGTTTATGCAGCTTTACACTCACTTGACTCACTTACAGAGAGATAAGAATACATAGGTTTTAAGATTCTTTCTAGACAGATATATTCTTGGGCGGTGAATAGGGGGTGTTGAGTCCAGTTCACTGAGCAAGGAGTAGGTCTTGTCTATTACATATTGGGTTTTTGGAACGGTATCTGAGCTAATTTGAAACCCTTGTTTTATGCATCACCCCAACTCACCTTTCCCGTTAGGCAGCCATAGTGTGTTTTCTAAACGTGTGACTCTGTTCTGTTTTGTAATTCAGTTCAAGGGTATTGGTTTTTACATTCCCTCTATAAGTGATATCTTATGATAAGTGTCTTTTTCTGTGTGACTTATTTCACTTAGAATCGTCGTACCTAAATCCACTCATCATGCTGCTACTAGCCTTATGACGTTGATTTCATGGCTGAGTGATATTCCATTGTACATAAGGACCAGAACTTCTTTATCCATTTTTCTCTTTCGTGGGATATTTAAGGTGTAACAAAGTGGAGGTTCTTGTCAACAGAGCAGCCCTAAACTTTGGGGTGCTTGTGTCTTGCTGATTTTTAGTTTTCCCATTTTATACGCCCATGAGTGGAAGTGCCCTATGCTCTCTAAGCTGAGTTTTGTAAATGTTTCCGGACACACCGTACACTTCTCCAGAGTGGCTGTTGGCAATTTACATCCCGCCCATCAGCGTAGCAAGGCTCCCGTTTCTCCGTGGCCTTTCCTGCATTTCTGGATTTGACACTTTATTCAGCATGGCCCTTTTGACCAATGGGAAGCGAGACTTCTTTGTAGCCCTGATTTGCCTTTCCAGGTTGCTTGGTTGGCCAAAAAGGGCGTATGCGTTTTTTCCTGAATATATTCAGGAAAAAACGCATACGCCCTTTTTGGCCAAGGGCATCATTGTCGAGGTTTTGCCGCTTTTCCTGTGCTTTAAAGGCGATTCGAATCTGCCTCCTGAAATCTGTTTCCTGCAATTCTGCCTTGCTTTCAAATCGTCTTCGTTGCGTTTCCTCAATCTATTTGTGGACGAGAGTTAACATTTATAACTCTGCAGGTTTGTGAATTGCAGTGCCCCTGAGCTCCATTTTTCAACTCGCTGTTTTGGGAGCTAGCCGCAAAAGCGCAGGATTGCTTCAGGCCCTATTCTGGTTCCGGTCAGCAGACTGAGCCTGCGGTTAATTCTTCTTCCTGATGGGAAAATATAGTGACCTGTGCCTGTCCCAACACCTAGAGCTAGTCTCTCATTGGTTCCCCGTCTTCCCGTTCATCCTCAGGACAAATTGCAACCTGTATGGAACAGGAGGTTAAAGGTGCTGATTCTCCAAGGAGGGAGATTGCTAGTAAAGCGGCTGGAATGGCGAACCCGAGCACAAGGAGATGAGAAATGAGGTGCGTTTTAGAAACCTTTCCCGATCACTCGGTGGACCATCTTCTGGGTTTCTCATGCATGTTTTCCATGTAGGAAGATGCCCTTGAACCTGGAGATTTGGGACCCATGGGATGGGTACCACGCAGTATTACTTTAAAGCGTCTGCGTTTGCTCACCCAACCTCACCAAACCTCTCAGCCCCAAGAGTGTCCACCCTTATGTCTCAATCAGCTGCAGGTCTAGATATGGTCAATCCAGGTGGCATCACAGCCCCTGAACGAATTTTGTAAGAATTTCTCTCTCTTTCACTGTCTTTGCTTCACGGGTTTTTAAAATTAATTGAGTTTTATAATGGGGTTTAGCTGCTTTTTACTGCTGTGTTTATGCAGCTTTACACCCACTTGACTCACTTACAGAGAGATATCAATACATAGGTTTTAAGATTCTTACTAGTCAGGTATATTCTTGGGCAGTGAGTAGGGGGTGTTGAGTCCAGTTCACTGAGCAAGGAGTAGGTCTTGTCTATTACATATTGGGTTTATGGAACGGTATCTGAGCTAATTTGAAACCCTTGTTTTATGCATCACCCCAACTCACCTTTCCCGTTAGGCAGCCATAGTGTGTTTTCTAAACGTGTGACTCTGTTCTGTGTTGTAATTCAGTTCAAGGGTAGCGGTTTTTACATTCCCTCTATAAGTGATATCTTATGATAAGTGTCTTTTTCTGTGTGACTTATTTCACTTAGAATCGTCGTACCTAAATCCACTCATCATGCTGCTACTAGCCTTATGACGTTGATTTCATGGCTGAGTGATATTCCATTGTACATAAGGACCACAACTTCTTTATCCATTTTTCTCTTTCCTGGGATATTTAAGGTGTAACAAAGTGGAGGTTCTTGTCAACAGAGCAGCCCTAAACTTTGGGGTGCTTGTGTCTTGCTGATTTTTGGTTTTCCCAATTTATACGCCCATGAGTGGAAGTGCCCTATGCTCTCTAAGCTGAGTTTTGTAGATGTTTCAGGACACACCGTACAATTCTCCAGAGTGGCTGTTGGCAATTTACATCCTACCCATCAGCGTAGCAAGGCTTCTGTTTCTCCATGGCCTGTCCTGCGTTTTTGGTTTTGACACTTTATTCAGCATGTCCCTTTTGACCGATGGGAAGCGAGACTTCTTTGTACCGCTGATTTGCCTTTCCAGGATGCTTGGACGGCCAAAAAGGGCGTGTACGTTTTTTCCTGAATATATTCAGGAAAAAACGCATACGCCCTTTTTGGCCAAGGGCATCATTGTCGAGGTTTTGCCGCTTTTCCTGTGGTTTAAAGGCGATTCGAATCTGCCTCCTGAAATCTGTTTCCTGCAATTCTGCCTTGCTTTCAAATCCTCTTTGTTGCCTTCCCTCAATATATTTTTAGACGAGAGTTATCATTTATAATTCTGCAGGTTTGTGAATTGCAGTGCCCCTGAGCTCCATTTTTCAACTCGCTCTCTTGGGAGCTGGCCGAAAAAGCGCAGGATTGCTTTAGGCCCTATTCTGCATCCGGGCGGCAGACTGAGCCTGTGGTTAATTCTTCTTCCTGATGGGAAAATAGAGTGATCTGTGCCTGTCGCAACACCTAGAGCTAGTCTCTCATTGGTTCCCCCTCTTCCCGTTCATCCTCAGAACACATTGCAACCTGTACGGAACAGGAGGTTAAAGCTGCTGATTCTCTAAGGAGGGAGATTGCTAGTAAAGCGGCTGGAATGGCGAACCCGAGCACAAGGAGATGAGAAATGAGGTGCGTTTTAGAAACCTTTCCCGATCACTCGGTGTACCGCCTTCTGGGTTTCTCATGCATGTTTTCGATGTAGGAAGATGCCCTTGAACCTGGAGATTTGGGACCCATGGGATGGTACCACGCAGTATTACTTTAAAGCGTCTGCGTTTGCTCACCCAACGTCACCAAACCTCTCAGCCCCAAGAGTGTCCACCCTTATGTCTCAATCAGCTGCAGGTCTAGATATGGTCAACCCAGGTGGCATCACAGCCCCTGAACGAATTTTGTAAGAATTTCTCTCTCTTTCACTGTCTTTGTTTCACGGGTTTTTAAAATTAATTGAGTTTTATAATGGGGTTTAGCTGCTTTTCACTGCTGTGTTTATGCAGCTTTACACTCACTTGACTCACTTACAGAGAGATAAGAATACATAGGTTTTAAGATTCTTTCTAGACAGATATATTCTTGGGCGGTGAATAGGGGGTGTTGAGTCCAGTTCACTGAGCAAGGAGTAGGTCTTGTCTATTACATATTGGGTTTTTGGAACGGTATCTGAGCTAATTTGAAACCCTTGTTTTATGCATCACCCCACCTCACCTTTCCCGTTAGGCAGCCATAGTGTGTTTTCTAAACGTGTGACTCTGTTCTGTTTTGTAATTCAGTTCAAGGGTATTGGTTTTTACATTCCCTCTATAAGTGATATCTTATGATAAGTGTCTTTTTCTGTGTGACTTATTTCACTTAGAATCGTCGTACCTAAATCCACTCATCATGCTGCTACTAGCCTTATGACGTTGATTTCATGGCTGAGTGATATTCCATTGTACATAAGGACCAGAACTTCTTTATCCATTTTTCTCTTTCGTGGGATATTTAAGGTGTAACAAAGTGGAGGTTCTTGTCAACAGAGCAGCCCTAAACTTTGGGGTGCTTGTGTCTTGCTGATTTTTAGTTTTCCCATTTTATACGCCCATGAGTGGAAGTGCCCTATGCTCTCTAAGCTGAGTTTTGTAAATGTTTCCGGACACACCGTACACTTCTCCAGAGTGGCTGTTGGCAATTTACATCCCGCCCATCAGCGTAGCAAGGCTCCCGTTTCTCCGTGGCCTTTCCTGCATTTCTGGTTTTGACACTTTATTCAGCATGGCCCTTTTGACCAATGGGAAGCGAGACTTCTTTGTAGCCCTGATTTGCCTTTCCAGGTTGCTTGGTTGGCCAAAAAGGGCGTATGCGTTTTTTCCTGAATATATTCAGGAAAAAACGCATACGCCCTTTTTGGCCAAGGGCATCATTGTCGAGGTTTTGCCGCTTTTCCTGTGCTTTAAAGGCGATTCGAATCTGCCTCCTGAAATCTGTTTCCTGCAATTCTGCCTTGCTTTCAAATCGTCTTCGTTGCGTTTCCTCAATCTATTTGTGGACGAGAGTTAACATTTATAACTCTGCAGGTTTGTGAATTGCAGTGCCCCTGAGCTCCATTTTTCAACTCGCTGTTTTGGGAGCTAGCCGCAAAAGCGCAGGATTGCTTCAGGCCCTATTCTGGTTCCGGTCAGCAGACTGAGCCTGCGGTTAATTCTTCTTCCTGATGGGAAAATATAGTGACCTGTGCCTGTCCCAACACCTAGAGCTAGTCTCTCATTGGTTCCCCCTCTTCCCGTTCATCCTCAGGACAAATTGCAACCTGTATGGAACAGGAGGTTAAAGGTGCTGATTCTCCAAGGAGGGAGATTGCTAGTAAAGCAGCTGGAATGGCGAACCCGAGCACAAGGAGATGAGAAATGAGGTGCGTTTTAGAAACCTTTCCCGATCACTCGGTGGACCATCTTCTGGGTTTCTCATGCATGTTTTCCATGTAGGAAGATGCCCTTGAACCTGGAGATTTGGGACCCATGGGATGGGTACCACGCAGTATTACTTTAAAGCGTCTGCGTTTGCTCACCCAACCTCACCAAACCTGTCAGCCCCAAGAGTGTCCACCCTTATGTCTCAATCAGCTGCAGGTCTAGATATGGTCAATCCAGGTGGCATCACAGCCCCTGAACGAATTTTGTAAGAATTTCTCTCTCTTTCACTGTCTTTGCTTCACGGGTTTTTAAAATTAATTGAGTTTTATAATGGGGTTTAGCTGCTTTTCACTGCTGTGTTTATGCAGCTTTACACCCACTTGACTCACTTACAGAGAGATATCAATACATAGGTTTTAAGATTCTTACTAGTCAGGTATATTCTTGGGCAGTGAGTAGGGGGTTTTGAGTCCAGTTCACTGAGCAAGGAGTAGGTCTTGTCTATTACATATTGGGTTTATGGAACGGTATCTGAGCTAATTTGAAACCCTTGTTTTATGCATCACCCCACCTCACCTTTCCCGTTAGGCAGCCATAGTGTGTTTTCTAAACGTGTGACTCTGTTCTGTGTTGTAATTCAGTTCAAGGGTAGCGGTTTTTACATTCCCTCTATAAGTGATATCTTATGATAAGTGTCTTTTTCTGTGTGACTTATTTCACTTAGAATCGTCGTACCTAAATCCACTCATCATGCTGCTACTAGCCTTATGACGTTGATTTCATGGCTGAGTGATATTCCATTGTACATAAGGACCACAACTTCTTTATCCATTTTTCTCTTTCCTGGGATATTTAAGGTGTAACAAAGTGGAGGTTCTTGTCAACAGAGCAGCCCTAAACTTTGGGGTGCTTGTGTCTTGCTGATTTTTGGTTTTCCCAATTTATACGCCCATGAGTGGAAGTGCCCTATGCTCTCTAAGCTGAGTTTTGTAGATGTTTCAGGACACACCGTACAATTCTCCAGAGTGGCTGTTGGCAATTTACATCCTACCCATCAGCGTAGCAAGGCTTCCGTTTCTCCATGGCCTGTCCTGCGTTTTTGGTTTTGACACTTTATTCAGCATGTCCCTTTTGAACGATGGGAAGCGAGACTTCTTTGTACCGCTGATTTGCCTTTCCAGGATGCTTGGACGGCCAAAAAGGGCGTGTACGTTTTTTCCTGAATATATTCAGGAAAAAACGCATACGCCCTTTTTGGCCAAGGGCATCATTGTCGAGGTTTTGCCGCTTTTCCTGTGGTTTAAAGGCGATTCGAATCTGCCTCCTGAAATCTGTTTCCTGCAATTCTGCCTTGCTTTCAAATCCTCTTTGTTGCCTTCCCTCAATATATTTTTAGACGAGAGTTATCATTTATAATTCTGCAGGTTTGTGAATTGCAGTGCCCCTGAGCTCCATTTTTCAACTCGCTCTCTTGGGAGCTGGCCGCAAAAGCGCAGGATTGCTTTAGGCCCTATTCTGCATCCGGGCGGCAGACTGAGCCTGTGGTTAATTCTTCTTCCTGATGGGAAAATAGAGTGATCTGTGCCTGTCGCAACACCTAGAGCTAGTCTCTCATTGGTTCCCCCTCTTCCCGTTCATCCTCAGAACACATTGCAACCTGTACGGAACAGGAGGTTAAAGCTGCTGATTCTCTAAGGAGGGAGATTGCTAGTAAAGCGGCTGGAATGGCGAACCCGAGCACAAGGAGATGAGAAATGAGGTGCGTTTTAGAAACCTTTCCCGATCACTCGGTGTACCGCCTTCTGGGTTTCTCATGCATGTTTTCGATGTAGGAAGATGCCCTTGAACCTGGAGATTTGGGACCCATGGGATGGTACCACGCAGTATTACTTTAAAGCGTCTGCGTTTGCTCACCCAACGTCACCAAACCTCTCAGCCCCAAGAGTGTCCACCCTTATGTCTCAATCAGCTGCAGGTCTAGATATGGTCAACCCAGGTGGCATCACAGCCCCTGAACGAATTTTGTAAGAATTTCTCTCTCTTTCACTGTCTTTGTTTCACGGGTTTTTAAAATTAATTGAGTTTTATAATGGGGTTTAGCTGCTTTTCACTGCTGTGTTTATGCAGCTTTACACTCACTTGACTCACTTACAGAGAGATAAGAATACATAGGTTTTAAGATTCTTTCTAGACAGATATATTCTTGGGCGGTGAATAGGGGGTGTTGAGTCCAGTTCACTGAGCAAGGAGTAGGTCTTGTCTATTACATATTGGGTTTTTGGAACGGTATCTGAGCTAATTTGAAACCCTTGTTTTATGCATCACCCCACCTCACCTTTCCCGTTAGGCAGCCATAGTGTGTTTTCTAAACGTGTGACTCTGTTCTGTTTTGTAATTCAGTTCAAGGGTATTGGTTTTTACATTCCCTCTATAAGTGATATCTTATGATAAGTGTCTTTTTCTGTGTGACTTATTTCACTTAGAATCGTCGTACCTAAATCCACTCATCATGCTGCTACTAGCCTTATGACGTTGATTTCATGGCTGAGTGATATTCCATTGTACATAAGGACCAGAACTTCTTTATCCATTTTTCTCTTTCGTGTGATATTTAAGGTGTAACAAAGTGGAGGTTCTTGTCAACAGAGCAGCCCTAAACTTTGGGGTGCTTGTGTCTTGCTGATTTTTAGTTTTCCCATTTTATACGCCCATGAGTGGAAGTGCCCTATGCTCTCTAAGCTGAGTTTTGTAAATGTTTCCGGACACACCGTACACTTCTCCAGAGTGGCTGTTGGCAATTTACATCCCGCCCATCAGCGTAGCAAGGCTCCCGTTTCTCCGTGGCCTTTCCTGCATTTCTGGTTTTGACACTTTATTCAGCATGGCCCTTTTGACCAATGGGAAGCGAGACTTCTTTGTAGCCCTGATTTGCCTTTCCAGGTTGCTTGGTTGGCCAAAAAGGGCGTATGCGTTTTTTCCTGAATATATTCAGGAAAAAACGCATACGCCCTTTTTGGCCAAGGGCATCATTGTCGAGGTTTTGCCGCTTTTCCTGTGCTTTAAAGGCGATTCGAATCTGCCTCCTGAAATCTGTTTCCTGCAATTCTGCCTTGCTTTCAAATCCTCTTCGTTGCGTTTCCTCAATCTATTTGTGGACGAGAGTTAACATTTATAACTCGGCAGGTTTCTGAATTGCAGTGCCCCTGAGCTCCATTTTTCAACTCGCTGTTTTGGGAGCTAGCCGCAAAAGCGCAGGATTGCTTCAGGCCCTATTCTGGTTCCGGTCAGCAGACTGAGCCTGCGGTTAATTCTTCTTCCTGATGGGAAAATAGAGTGACCTGTGCCTGTCCCAACACCTAGAGCTAGTCTCTCATTGGTTCCCCGTCTTCCCGTTCACCCTCAGTTCAAATTGCCACCTGTATGGAACAGGAGGTTAAAGGTGCTGATTCTCCAAGGAGGGAGATTGCTAGTAAAGCGGCTGGAATGGCGAACCCGAGCACAAGGAGATGAGAAATGAGGTGCGTTTTAGAAACCTTTCCCGATCACTCGGTGTACCGCCTTCTGGGTTTCTCATGCATGTTTTCGATGTAGGAAGATGCCCTTGAACCTGGAGATTTGGGACCCATGGGATGGTACCACGCAGTATTACTTTAAAGCGTCTGCGTTTGCTCACCCAACGTCACCAAACCTCTCAGCCCCAAGAGTGTCCACCCTTATGTCTCAATCAGCTGCAGGTCTAGATATGGTCAACCCAGGTGGCATCACAGCCCCTGAACGAATTTTGTAAGAATTTCTCTCTCTTTCACTGTCTTTGCTTCACGGGTTTTTAAAATTAATTGAGTTTTATAATGGGGTTTAGCTGCTTTTCACTGCTGTGTTTATGCAGCTTTACACCCACTTGACTCACTTACAGAGAGATATCAATACATAGGTTTTAAGATTCTTACTAGTCAGGTATATTCTTGGGCAGTGAGTAGGGGGTGTTGAGTCCAGTTCACTGAGCAAGGAGTAGGTCTTGTCTATTACATATTGGGTTTATGGAACGGTATCTGAGCTAATTTGAAACCCTTGTTTTATGCATCACCCCACCTCACCTTTCCCGTTAGGCAGCCATAGTGTGTTTTCTAAACGTGTGACTCTGTTCTGTGTTGTAATTCAGTTCAAGGGTAGCGGTTTTTACATTCCCTCTATAAGTGATATCTTATGATAAGTGTCTTTTTCTGTGTGACTTATTTCACTTAGAATCGTCGTACCTAAATCCACTCATCATGCTGCTACTAGCCTTATGACGTTGATTTCATGGCTGAGTGATATTCCATTGTACATAAGGACCAAAACTTCTTTATCCATTTTTCTCTTTCCTGGGATATTTAAGGTGTAACAAAGTGGAGGTTCTTGTCAACAGAGCAGCCCTAAACTTTGGGGTGCTTGTGTCTTGCTGATTTTTGGTTTTCCCAATTTATACGCCCATGAGTGGAAGTGCCCTATGCTCTCTAAGCTGAGTTTTGTAGATGTTTCAGGACACACCGTACAATTCTCCAGAGTGGCTGTTGGCAATTTACATCCTGCCCATCAGCGTAGCAAGGCTTCCTTTTCTCCATGGCCTGTCCTGCGTTTTTGGTTTTGACACTTTATTCAGCATGTCCCTTTTGACCGATGGGAAGCGAGACTTCTTTGTACCGCTGATTTGCCTTTCCAGGATGCTTGGACGGCCAAAAAGGGCGTGTACGTTTTTTCCTGAATATATTCAGGAAAAAACGCATACGCCCTTTTTGGCCAAGGGCATCATTGTCGAGGTTTTGCCGCTTTTCCTGTGGTTTAAAGGCGATTCGAATCTGCCTCCTGAAATCTGTTTCCTGCAATTCTGCCTTGCTTTCAAATCCTCTTTGTTGCCTTCCCTCAATATATTTTTAGACGAGAGTTATCATTTATAATTCTGCAGGTTTGTGAATTGCAGTGCCCCTGAGCTCCATTTTTCAACTCGCTCTCTTGGGAGCTGGCCGAAAAAGCGCAGGATTGCTTTAGGCCCTATTCTGCATCCGGGCGGCAGACTGAGCCTGTGGTTAATTCTTCTTCCTGATGGGAAAATAGAGTGATCTGTGCCTGTCGCAACACCTAGAGCTAGTCTCTCATTGGTTCCCCCTCTTCCCGTTCATCCTCAGAACACATTGCAACCTGTACGGAACAGGAGGTTAAAGCTGCTGATTCTCTAAGGAGGGAGATTGCTAGTAAAGCGGCTGGAATGGCGAACCCGAGCACAAGGAGATGAGAAATGAGGTGCGTTTTAGAAACCTTTCCCGATCACTCGGTGTACCGTCTTCTGGGTTTCTCATGCATGTTTTCGATGTAGGAAGATGCCCTTGAACCTGGAGATTTGGGACCCATGGGATGGTACCACGCAGTATTACTTTAAAGCGTCTGCGTTTGCTCACCCAACGTCACCAAACCTCTCAGCCCCAAGAGTGTCCACCCTTATGTCTCAATCAGCTGCAGGTCTAGATATGGTCAACCCAGGTGGCATCACAGCCCCTGAACGAATTTTGTAAGAATTTCTCTCTCTTTCACTGTCTTTGCTTCACGGGTTTTTAAAATTAATTGAGTTTTATAATGGGGTTTAGCTGCTTTTCACTGCTGTGTTTATGCAGCTTTACACCCACTTGACTCACTTACAGAGAGATATCAATACATAGGTTTTAAGATTCTTACTAGTCAGGTATATTCTTGGGCAGTGAGTAGGGGGTGTTGAGTCCAGTTCACTGAGCAAGGAGTAGGTCTTGTCTATTACATATTGGGTTTATGGAACGGTATCTGAGCTAATTTGAAACCCTTGTTTTATGCATCACCCCACCTCACCTTTCCCGTTAGGCAGCCATAGTGTGTTTTCTAAACGTGTGACTCTGTTCTGTGTTGTAATTCAGTTCAAGGGTAGCGGTTTTTACATTCCCTCTATAAGTGATATCTTATGATAAGTGTCTTTTTCTGTGTGACTTATTTCACTTAGAATCGTCGTACCTAAATCCACTCATCATGCTGCTACTAGCCTTATGACGTTGATTTCATGGCTGAGTGATATTCCATTGTACATAAGGACCACAACTTCTTTATCCATTTTTCTCTTTCCTGGGATATTTAAGGTGTAACAAAGTGGAGGTTCTTGTCAACAGAGCAGCCCTAAACTTTGGGGTGCTTGTGTCTTGCTGATTTTTGGTTTTCCCAATTTATACGCCCATGAGTGGAAGTGCCCTATGCTCTCTAAGCTGAGTTTTGTAGATGTTTCAGGACACACCGTACAATTCTCCAGAGTGGCTGTTGGCAATTTACATCCTGCCCATCAGCGTAGCAAGGCTTCCTTTTCTCCATGGCCTGTCCTGCGTTTTTGGTTTTGACACTTTATTCAGCATGTCCCTTTTGACCGATGGGAAGCGAGACTTCTTTGTACCGCTGATTTGCCTTTCCAGGATGCTTGGACGGCCAAAAAGGGCGTGTACGTTTTTTCCTGAATATATTCAGGAAAAAACGCATACGCCCTTTTTGGCCAAGGGCATCATTGTCGAGGTTTTGCCGCTTTTCCTGTGGTTTAAAGGCGATTCGAATCTGCCTCCTGAAATCTGTTTCCTGCAATTCTGCCTTGCTTTCAAATCCTCTTTGTTGCCTTCCCTCAATATATTTTTAGACGAGAGTTATCATTTATAATTCTGCAGGTTTGTGAATTGCAGTGCCCCTGAGCTCCATTTTTCAACTCGCTCTCTTGGGAGCTGGCCGAAAAAGCGCAGGATTGCTTTAGGCCCTATTCTGCATCCGGGCGGCAGACTGAGCCTGTGGTTAATTCTTCTTCCTGATGGGAAAATAGAGTGATCTGTGCCTGTCGCAACACCTAGAGCTAGTCTCTCATTGGTTCCCCCTCTTCCCGTTCATCCTCAGAACACATTGCAACCTGTACGGAACAGGAGGTTAAAGCTGCTGATTCTCTAAGGAGGGAGATTGCTAGTAAAGCGGCTGGAATGGCGAACCCGAGCACAAGGAGATGAGAAATGAGGTGCGTTTTAGAAACCTTTCCCGATCACTCGGTGTACCGTCTTCTGGGTTTCTCATGCATGTTTTCGATGTAGGAAGATGCCCTTGAACCTGGAGATTTGGGACCCATGGGATGGTACCACGCAGTATTACTTTAAAGCGTCTGCGTTTGCTCACCCAACGTCACCAAACCTCTCAGCCCCAAGAGTGTCCACCCTTATGTCTCAATCAGCTGCAGGTCTAGATATGGTCAACCCAGGTGGCATCACAGCCCCTGAACGAATTTTGTAAGAATTTCTCTCTCTTTCACTGTCTTTGTTTCACGGGTTTTTAAAATTAATTGAGTTTTATAATGGGGTTTAGCTGCTTTTCACTGCTGTGTTTATGCGGCTTTACACTCACTTGACTCACTTACAGAGAGATAAGAATACATAGGTTTTAAGATTCTTTCTAGTCAGATATATTCTTGGGCGGTGAATAGGGGGTGTTGAGTCCAGTTCACTGAGCAAGGAGTAGGTCTTGTCTATTACATATTGGGTTTTTGGAACGGTATCTGAGCTAATTTGAAACCCTTGTTTTATGCATCACCCCACCTCACCTTTCCCGTTAGGCAGCCATAGTGTGTTTTCTAAACGTGTGACTCTGTTCTGTTTTGTAATTCAGTTCAAGGGTATTGGTTTTTACATTCCCTCTATAAGTGATATCTTATGATAAGTGTCTTTTTCTGTGTGACTTTTTTCACTTAGAATCGTCGTACCTAAATCCACTCATCATGCTGCTACTAGCCTTATGACGTTGATTTCATGGCTGAGTGATATTCCATTGTACATAAGGACCAGAACTTCTTTATCCATTTTTCTCTTTCGTGGGATATTTAAGGTGTAACAAAGTGGAGGTTCTTGTCAACAGAGCAGCCCTAAACTTTGGGGTGCTTGTGTCTTGCTGATTTTTAGTTTTCCCATTTTATACGCCCATGAGTGGAAGTGCCCTATGCTCTCTAAGCTGAGTTTTGTAAATGTTTCCGGACACACCGTACACTTCTCCAGAGTGGCTGTTGGCAATTTACATCCCGCCCATCAGCGTAGCAAGCCTCCCGTTTCTCCGTGGTCTTTCCTGCATTTCTGGTTTTGACACTTTATTCAGCATGGCCCTTTTGACCAATGGGAAGCGAGACTTCTTTGTAGCCCTGATTTGCCTTTCCAGGTTGCTTGGTTGGCCAAAAAGGGCGTATGCGTTTTTTCCTGAATATATTCAGGAAAAAACGCATTCGCCCTTTTTGGCCAAGGGCATCATTGTCGAGGTTTTGCCGCTTTTCCTGTGCTTTAAAGGCGATTCGAATCTGCCTCCTGAAATCTGTTTCCTGCAATTCTGCCTTGCTTTCAAATCCTCTTCGTTGCGTTTCCTCAATCTACTTGTGGACGAGAGTTAACATTTATAACTCTGCAGGTTTGTGAATTGCAGTGCCCCTGAGCTCCATTTTTCAACTCGCTGTTTTGGGAGCTAGCCGCAAAAGCGCAGGATTGCTTCAGGCCCTATTCTGGTTCCGGTCAGCAGACTGAGCCTGCGGTTAATTCTTCTTCCTGATGGGAAAATATAGTGACCTGTGCCTGTCCCAACACCTAGAGCTAGTCTCTCATTGGTTCCCCCTCTTCCCGTTCATCCTCAGGACAAATTGCAACCTGTATGGAACAGGAGGTTAAAGGTGCTGATTCTCCAAGGAGGGAGATTGCTAGTAAAGCGGCTGGAATGGCGAACCCGAGCACAAGGAGATGAGAAATGAGGTGCGTTTAAGAAACCTTTCCCGATCACTCGGTGGACCATCTTCTGGGTTTCTCATGCATGTTTTCCATGTAGGAAGATGCCCTTGAACCTGGAGATTTGGGACCCATGGGATGGGTACCACGCAGTATTACTTTAAAGCGTCTGCGTTTGCTCACCCAACCTCACCAAACCTCTCAGCCCCAAGAGTGTCCACCCTTATGTCTCAATCAGCTGCAGGTCTAGATATGGTCAATCCAGGTGGCATCACAGCCCCTGAACGAATTTTGTAAGAATTTCTCTCTCTTTCACTGTCTTTGCTTCACGGGTTTTTAAAATTAATTGAGTTTTATAATGGGGTTTAGCTGCTTTTTACTGCTGTGTTTATGCAGCTTTACACCCACTTGACTCACTTACAGAGAGATATCAATACATAGGTTTTAAGATTCTTACTAGTCAGGTATATTCTTGGGCAGTGAGTAGGGGGTGTTGAGTCCAGTTCACTGAGCAAGGAGTAGGTCTTGTCTATTACATATTGGGTTTATGGAACGGTATCTGAGCTAATTTGAAACCCTTGTTTTATGCATCACCCCACCTCACCTTTCCCGTTAGGCAGCCATAGTGTGTTTTCTAAACGTGTGACTCTGTTCTGTGTTGTAATTCAGTTCAAGGGTAGCGGTTTTTACATTCCCTCTATAAGTGATATCTTATGATAAGTGTCTTTTTCTGTGTGACTTATTTCACTTAGAATCGTCGTACCTAAATCCACTCATCATGCTGCTACTAGCCTTATGACGTTGATTTCATGGCTGAGTGATATTCCTTTGTACATAAGGACCACAACTTCTTTATCCATTTTTCTCTTTCCTGGGATATTTAAGGTGTAACAAAGTGGAGGTTCTTGTCAACAGAGCAGCCCTAAACTTTGGGGTGCTTGTGTCTTGCTGATTTTTGGTTTTCCCAATTTATACGCCCATGAGTGGAAGTGCCCTATGCTCTCTAAGCTGAGTTTTGTAGATGTTTCAGGACACACCGTACAATTCTCCAGAGTGGCTGTTGGCAATTTACATCCTGCCCATCAGCGTAGCAAGGCTTCCGTTTCTCCATGGCCTGTCCTGCGTTTTTGGTTTTGACACTTTATTCAGCATGTCCCTTTTGACCGATGGGAAGCGAGACTTCTTTGTACCGCTGATTTGCCTTTCCAGGATGCTTGGACGGCCAAAAAGGGCGTGTACGTTTTTTCCTGAATATATTCAGGAAAAAACGCATACGCCCTTTTTGGCCAAGGGCATCATTGTCGAGGTTTTGCCGCTTTTCCTGTGGTTTAAAGGCGATTCGAATCTGCCTCCTGAAATCTGTTTCCTGCAATTCTGCCTTGCTTTCAAATCCTCTTTGTTGCCTTCCCTCAATATATTTTTAGACGAGAGTTATCATTTATAATTCTGCAGGTTTGTGAATTGCAGTGCCCCTGAGCTCCATTTTTCAACTCGCTCTCTTGGGAGCTGGCCGAAAAAGCGCAGGATTGCTTTAGGCCCTATTCTGCATCCGGGCGGCAGACTGAGCCTGTGGTTAATTCTTCTTCCTGATGGGAAAATAGAGTGATCTGTGCCTGTCGCAACACCTAGAGCTAGTCTCTCATTGGTTCCCCCTCTTCCCGTTCATCCTCAGAACACATTGCAACCTGTACGGAACAGGAGGTTAAAGCTGCTGATTCTCTAAGGAGGGAGATTGCTAGTAAAGCGGCTGGAATGGCGAACCCGAGCACAAGGAGATGAGAAATGAGGTGCGTTTTAGAAACCTTTCCCGATCACTCGGTGTACCGTCTTCTGGGTTTCTCATGCATGTTTTCGATGTAGGAAGATGCCCTTGAACCTGGAGATTTGGGACCCATGGGATGGTACCACGCAGTATTACTTTAAAGCGTCTGCGTTTGCTCACCCAACGTCACCAAACCTCTCAGCCCCAAGAGTGTCCACCCTTATGTCTCAATCAGCTGCAGGTCTAGATATGGTCAACCCAGGTGGCATCACAGCCCCTGAACGAATTTTGTAAGAATTTCTCTCTCTTTCACTGTCTTTGTTTCACGGGTTTTTAAAATTAATTGAGTTTTATAATGGGGTTTAGCTGCTTTTCACTGCTGTGTTTATGCGGCTTTACACTCACTTGACTCACTTACAGAGAGATAAGAATACATAGGTTTTAAGATTCTTTCTAGACAGATATATTCTTGGGCGGTGAATAGGGGGTGTTGAGTCCAGTTCACTGAGCAAGGAGTAGGTCTTGTCTATTACATATTGGGTTTTTGGAACGGTATCTGAGCTAATTTGAAACCCTTGTTTTATGCATCACCCCACCTCACCTTTCCCGTTAGGCAGCCATAGTGTGTTTTCTAAACGTGTGACTCTGTTCTGTTTTGTAATTCAGTTCAAGGGTATTGGTTTTTACATTCCCTCTATAAGTGATATCTTATGATAAGTGTCTTTTTCTGTGTGACTTATTTCACTTAGAATCGTCGTACCTAAATCCACTCATCATGCTGCTACTAGCCTTATGACGTTGATTTCATGGCTGAGTGATATTCCATTGTACATAAGGACCAGAACTTCTTTATCCATTTTTCTCTTTCGTGGGATATTTAAGGTGTAACAAAGTGGAGGTTCTTGTCAACAGAGCAGCCCTAAACTTTGGGGTGCTTGTGTCTTGCTGATTTTTAGTTTTCCCATTTTATACGCCCATGAGTGGAAGTGCCCTATGCTCTCTAAGCTGAGTTTTGTAAATGTTTCCGGACACACCGTACACTTCTCCAGAGTGGCTGTTGGCAATTTACATCCCGCCCATCAGCGTAGCAAGGCTCCCGTTTCTCCGTGGCCTTTCCTGCATTTCTGGTTTTGACACTTTATTCAGCATGGCCCTTTTGACCAATGGGAAGCGAGACTTCTTTGTAGCCCTGATTTGCCTTTCCAGGTTGCTTGGTTGGCCAAAAAGGGCGTATGCGTTTTTTCCTGAATATATTCAGGAAAAAACGCATACGCCCTTTTTGGCCAAGGGCATCATTGTCGAGGTTTTGCCGCTTTTCCTGTGCTTTAAAGGCGATTCGAATCTGCCTCCTGAAATCTGTTTCCTGCAATTCTGCCTTGCTTTCAAATCCTCTTCGTTGCGTTTCCTCAATCTACTTGTGGACGAGAGTTAACATTTATAACTCTGCAGGTTTGTGAATTGCAGTGCCCCTGAGCTCCATTTTTCAACTCGCTGTTTTGGGAGCTAGCCGCAAAAGCGCAGGATTGCTTCAGGCCCTATTCTGGTTCCGGTCAGCAGACTGAGCCTGCGGTTAATTCTTCTTCCTGATGGGAAAATATAGTGACCTGTGCCTGTCCCAACACCTAGAGCTAGTCTCTCATTGGTTCCCCCTCTTCCCGTTCATCCTCAGGACAAATTGCAACCTGTATGGAACAGGAGGTTAAAGGTGCTGATTCTCCAAGGAGGGAGATTGCTAGTAAAGCGGCTGGAATGGCGAACCCGAGCACAAGGAGATGAGAAATGAGGTGCGTTTAAGAAACCTTTCCCGATCACTCGGTGGACCATCTTCTGGGTTTCTCATGCATGTTTTCCATGTAGGAAGATGCCCTTGAACCTGGAGATTTGGGACCCATGGGATGGGTACCACGCAGTATTACTTTAAAGCGTCTGCGTTTGCTCACCCAACCTCACCAAACCTCTCAGCCCCAAGAGTGTCCACCCTTATGTCTCAATCAGCTGCAGGTCTAGATATGGTCAATCCAGGTGGCATCACAGCCCCTGAACGAATTTTGTAAGAATTTCTCTCTCTTTCACTGTCTTTGCTTCACGGGTTTTTAAAATTAATTGAGTTTTATAATGGGGTTTAGCTGCTTTTTACTGCTGTGTTTATGCAGCTTTACACCCACTTGACTCACTTACAGAGAGATATCAATACATAGGTTTTAAGATTCTTACTAGTCAGGTATATTCTTGGGCAGTGAGTAGGGGGTGTTGAGTCCAGTTCACTGAGCAAGGAGTAGGTCTTGTCTATTACATATTGGGTTTATGGAACGGTATCTGAGCTAATTTGAAACCCTTGTTTTATGCATCACCCCACCTCACCTTTCCCGTTAGGCAGCCATAGTGTGTTTTCTAAACGTGTGACTCTGTTCTGTGTTGTAATTCAGTTCAAGGGTAGCGGTTTTTACATTCCCTCTATAAGTGATATCTTATGATAAGTGTCTTTTTCTGTGTGACTTATTTCACTTAGAATCGTCGTACCTAAATCCACTCATCATGCTGCTACTAGCCTTATGACGTTGATTTCATGGCTGAGTGATATTCCTTTGTACATAAGGACCACAACTTCTTTATCCATTTTTCTCTTTCCTGGGATATTTAAGGTGTAACAAAGTGGAGGTTCTTGTCAACAGAGCAGCCCTAAACTTTGGGGTGCTTGTGTCTTGCTGATTTTTGGTTTTCCCAATTTATACGCCCATGAGTGGAAGTGCCCTATGCTCTCTAAGCTGAGTTTTGTAGATGTTTCAGGACACACCGTACAATTCTCCAGAGTGGCTGTTGGCAATTTACATCCTGCCCATCAGCGTAGCAAGGCTTCCGTTTCTCCATGGCCTGTCCTGCGTTTTTGGTTTTGACACTTTATTCAGCATGTCCCTTTTGACCGATGGGAAGCGAGACTTCTTTGTACCGCTGATTTGCCTTTCCAGGATGCTTGGACGGCCAAAAAGGGCGTGTACGTTTTTTCCTGAATATATTCAGGAAAAAACGCATACGCCCTTTTTGGCCAAGTGCATCATTGTCGAGGTTTTGCCGCTTTTCCTGTGGTTTAAAGGCGATTCGAATCTGCCTCCTGAAATCTGTTTCCTGCAATTCTGCCTTGCTTTCAAATCCTCTTTGTTGCCTTCCCTCAATATATTTTTAGACGAGAGTTATCATTTATAATTCTGCAGGTTTGTGAATTGCAGTGCCCCTGAGCTCCATTTTTCAACTCGCTCTCTTGGGAGCTGGCCGAAAAAGCGCAGGATTGCTTTAGGCCCTATTCTGCATCCGGGCGGCAGACTGAGCCTGTGGTTAATTCTTCTTCCTGATGGGAAAATAGAGTGATCTGTGCCTGTCGCAACACCTAGAGCTAGTCTCTCATTGGTTCCCCCTCTTCCCGTTCATCCTCAGAACACATTGCAACCTGTACGGAACAGGAGGTTAAAGCTGCTGATTCTCTAAGGAGGGAGATTGCTAGTAAAGCGGCTGGAATGGCGAACCCGAGCACAAGGAGATGAGAAATGAGGTGCGTTTTAGAAACCTTTCCCGATCACTCGGTGTACCGTCTTCTGGGTTTCTCATGCATGTTTTCGATGTAGGAAGATGCCCTTGAACCTGGAGATTTGGGACCCATGGGATGGTACCACGCAGTATTACTTTAAAGCGTCTGCGTTTGCTCACCCAACGTCACCAAACCTCTCAGCCCCAAGAGTGTCCACCCTTATGTCTCAATCAGCTGCAGGTCTAGATATGGTCAACCCAGGTGGCATCACAGCCCCTGAACGAATTTTGTAAGAATTTCTCTCTCTTTCACTGTCTTTGTTTCACGGGTTTTTAAAATTAATTGAGTTTTATAATGGGGTTTAGCTGCTTTTCACTGCTGTGTTTATGCAGCTTTACACTCACTTGACTCACTTACAGAGAGATAAGAATACATAGGTTTTAAGATTCTTTCTAGACAGATATATTCTTGGGCGGTGAATAGGGGGTGTTGAGTCCAGTTCACTGAGCAAGGAGTAGGTCTTGTCTATTACATATTGGGTTTTTGGAACGGTATCTGAGCTAATTTGAAACCCTTGTTTTATGCATCACCCCACCTCACCTTTCCCGTTAGGCAGCCATAGTGTGTTTTCTAAACGTGTGACTCTGTTCTGTTTTGTAATTCAGTTCAAGGGTATTGGTTTTTACATTCCCTCTATAAGTGATATCTTATGATAAGTGTCTTTTTCTGTGTGACTTATTTCACTTAGAATCGTCGTACCTAAATCCACTCATCATGCTGCTACTAGCCTTATGACGTTGATTTCATGGCTGAGTGATATTCCATTGTACATAAGGACCAGAACTTCTTTATCCATTTTTCTCTTTCGTGGGATATTTAAGGTGTAACAAAGTGGAGGTTCTTGTCAACAGAGCAGCCCTAAACTTTGGGGTGCTTGTGTCTTGCTGATTTTTAGTTTTCCCATTTTATACGCCCATGAGTGGAAGTGCCCTATGCTCTCTAAGCTGAGTTTTGTAAATGTTTCAGGACACACCGTACACTTCTCCAGAGTGGCTGTTGGCAATTTACATCCCGCCCATCAGCGTAGCAAGGCTCCCGTTTCTCCGTGGCCTTTCCTGCATTTCTGGTTTTGACACTTTATTCAGCATGGCCCTTTTGACCAATGGGAAGCGAGACTTCTTTGTAGCCCTGATTTGCCTTTCCAGGTTGCTTGGTTGGCCAAAAAGGGCGTATGCGTTTTTTCCTGAATATATTCAGGAAAAAACGCATACGCCCTTTTTGGCCAAGGGCATCATTGTCGAGGTTTTGCCGCTTTTCCTGTGCTTTAAAGGCGATTCGAATCTGCCTCCTGAAATCTGTTTCCTGCAATTCTGCCTTGCTTTCAAATCCTCTTCGTTGCGTTTCCTCAATCTATTTGTGGACGAGAGTTAACATTTATAACTCTGCAGGTTTGTGAATTGCAGTGCCCCTGAGCTCCATTTTTCAACTCGCTCTCTTGGGAGCTGGCCGCAAAAGCGCAGGATTGCTTCAGGCCCTATTCTGGTTCCGGTCAGCAGACTGAGCCTGCGGTTAATTCTTCTTCCTGATGGGAAAATATAGTGACCTGTGCCTGTCCCAACACCTAGAGCTAGTCTCTCATTGGTTCCCCCTCTTCCCGTTCATCCTCAGGACAAATTGCAACCTGTATGGAACAGGAGGTTAAAGGTGCTGATTCTCCAAGGAGGGAGATTGCTAGTAAAGCGGCTGGGATGGCGAACCCGAGCACAAGGAGATGAGAAATGAGGTGCGTTTAAGAAACCTTTACCGATCACTCGGTGTACCATCTTCTGGGTTTCTCATGCATGTTTTCCATGTAGGAAGATGCCCTTGAACCTGGAGATTTGGGACCCATGGGATGGGTACCACGCAGTATTACTTTAAAGCGTCTGCGTTTGCTCACCCAACCTCACCAAACCTCTCAGCCCCAAGAGTGTCCACCCTTATGTCTCAATCAGCTGCAGGTCTAGATATGGTCAATCCAGGTGGCATCACAGCCCCTGAACGAATTTTGTAAGAATTTCTCTCTCTTTCACTGTCTTTGCTTCACGGGTTTTTAAAATTAATTGAGTTTTATAATGGGGTTTAGCTGCTTTTTACTGCTGTGTTTATGCAGCTTTACACCCACTTGACTCACTTACAGAGAGATATCAATACATAGGTTTTAAGATTCTTACTAGTCAGGTATATTCTTGGGCAGTGAGTAGGGGGTGTTGAGTCCAGTTCACTGAGCAAGGAGTAGGTCTTGTCTATTACATATTGGGTTTATGGAACGGTATCTGAGCTAATTTGAAACCCTTGTTTTATGCATCACCCCACCTCACCTTTCCCGTTAGGCAGCCATAGTGTGTTTTCTAAACGTGTGACTCTGTTCTGTGTTGTAATTCAGTTCAAGGGTAGCGGTTTTTACATTCCCTCTATAAGTGATATCTTATGATAAGTGTCTTTTTCTGTGTGACTTATTTCACTTAGAATCGTCGTACCTAAATCCACTCATCATGCTGCTACTAGCCTTATGACGTTGATTTCATGGCTGAGTGATATTCCTTTGTACATAAGGACCACAACTTCTTTATCCATTTTTCTCTTTCCTGGGATATTTAAGGTGTAACAAAGTGGAGGTTCTTGTCAACAGAGCAGCCCTAAACTTTGGGGTGCTTGTGTCTTGCTGATTTTTGGTTTTCCCAATTTATACGCCCATGAGTGGAAGTGCCCTATGCTCTCTAAGCTGAGTTTTGTAGATGTTTCAGGACACACCGTACAATTCTCCAGAGTGGCTGTTGGCAATTTACATCCTGCCCATCAGCGTAGCAAGGCTTCCGTTTCTCCATGGCCTGTCCTGCGTTTTTGGTTTTGACACTTTATTCAGCATGTCCCTTTTGACCGATGGGAAGCGAGACTTCTTTGTACCGCTGATTTGCCTTTCCAGGATGCTTGGACGGCCAAAAAGGGCGTGTACGTTTTTTCCTGAATATATTCAGGAAAAAACGCATACGCCCTTTTTGGCCAAGGGCATCATTGTCGAGGTTTTGCCGCTTTTCCTGTGGTTTAAAGGCGATTCGAATCTGCCTCCTGAAATCTGTTTCCTGCAATTCTGCCTTGCTTTCAAATCCTCTTTGTTGCCTTCCCTCAATATATTTTTAGACGAGAGTTATCATTTATAATTCTGCAGGTTTGTGAATTGCAGTGCCCCTGAGCTCCATTTTTCAACTCGCTCTCTTGGGAGCTGGCCGCAAAAGCGCAGGATTGCTTTAGGCCCTATTCTGCATCCGGGCGGCAGACTGAGCCTGTGGTTAATTCTTCTTCCTGATGGGAAAATAGAGTGATCTGTGCCTGTCGCAACACCTAGAGCTAGTCTCTCATTGGTTCCCCCTCTTCCCGTTCATCCTCAGAACACATTGCAACCTGTACGGAACAGGAGGTTAAAGCTGCTGATTCTCTAAGGAGGGAGATTGCTAGTAAAGCGGCTGGAATGGCGAACCCGAGCACAAGGAGATGAGAAATGAGGTGCGTTTTAGAAACCTTTCCCGATCACTCGGTGTACCGCCTTCTGGGTTTCTCATGCATGTTTTCGATGTAGGAAGATGCCCTTGAACCTGGAGATTTGGGACCCATGGGATGGTACCACGCAGTATTACTTTAAAGCGTCTGCGTTTGCTCACCCAACGTCACCAAACCTCTCAGCCCCAAGAGTGTCCACCCTTATGTCTCAATCAGCTGCAGGTCTAGATATGGTCAACCCAGGTGGCATCACAGCCCCTGAACGAATTTTGTAAGAATTTCTCTCTCTTTCACTGTCTTTGTTTCACGGGTTTTTAAAATTAATTGAGTTTTATAATGGGGTTTAGCTGCTTTTCACTGCTGTGTTTATGCAGCTTTACACTCACTTGACTCACTTACAGAGAGATAAGAATACATAGGTTTTAAGATTCTTTCTAGACAGATATATTCTTGGGCGGTGAATAGGGGGTGTTGAGTCCAGTTCACTGAGCAAGGAGTAGGTCTTGTCTATTACATATTGGGTTTTTGGAACGGTATCTGAGCTAATTTGAAACCCTTGTTTTATGCATCACCCCACCTCACCTTTCCCGTTAGGCAGCCATAGTGTGTTTTCTAAACGTGTGACTCTGTTCTGTTTTGTAATTCAGTTCAAGGGTATTGGTTTTTACATTCCCTCTATAAGTGATATCTTATGATAAGTGTCTTTTTCTGTGTGACTTATTTCACTTAGAATCGTCGTACCTAAATCCACTCATCATGCTGCTACTAGCCTTATGACGTTGATTTCATGGCTGAGTGATATTCCATTGTACATAAGGACCAGAACTTCTTTATCCATTTTTCTCTTTCGTGTGATATTTAAGGTGTAACAAAGTGGAGGTTCTTGTCAACAGAGCAGCCCTAAACTTTGGGGTGCTTGTGTCTTGCTGATTTTTAGTTTTCCCATTTTATACGCCCATGAGTGGAAGTGCCCTATGCTCTCTAAGCTGAGTTTTGTAAATGTTTCCGGACACACCGTACACTTCTCCAGAGTGGCTGTTGGCAATTTACATCCCGCCCATCAGCGTAGCAAGGCTCCCGTTTCTCCGTGGCCTTTCCTGCATTTCTGGTTTTGACACTTTATTCAGCATGGCCCTTTTGACCAATGGGAAGCGAGACTTCTTTGTAGCCCTGATTTGCCTTTCCAGGTTGCTTGGTTGGCCAAAAAGGGCGTATGCGTTTTTTCCTGAATATATTCAGGAAAAAACGCATACGCCCTTTTTGGCCAAGGGCATCATTGTCGAGGTTTTGCCGCTTTTCCTGTGCTTTAAAGGCGATTCGAATCTGCCTCCTGAAATCTGTTTCCTGCAATTCTGCCTTGCTTTCAAATCCTCTTCGTTGCGTTTCCTCAATCTATTTGTGGACGAGAGTTAACATTTATAACTCGGCAGGTTTCTGAATTGCAGTGCCCCTGAGCTCCATTTTTCAACTCGCTGTTTTGGGAGCTAGCCGCAAAAGCGCAGGATTGCTTCAGGCCCTATTCTGGTTCCGGTCAGCAGACTGAGCCTGCGGTTAATTCTTCTTCCTGATGGGAAAATAGAGTGACCTGTGCCTGTCCCAACACCTAGAGCTAGTCTCTCATTGGTTCCCCGTCTTCCCGTTCACCCTCAGTTCAAATTGCCACCTGTATGGAACAGGAGGTTAAAGGTGCTGATTCTCCAAGGAGGGAGATTGCTAGTAAAGCGGCTGGAATGGCGAACCCGAGCACAAGGAGATGAGAAATGAGGTGCGTTTTAGAAACCTTTCCCGATCACTCGGTGTACCGCCTTCTGGGTTTCTCATGCATGTTTTCGATGTAGGAAGATGCCCTTGAACCTGGAGATTTGGGACCCATGGGATGGTACCACGCAGTATTACTTTAAAGCGTCTGCGTTTGCTCACCCAACGTCACCAAACCTCTCAGCCCCAAGAGTGTCCACCCTTATGTCTCAATCAGCTGCAGGTCTAGATATGGTCAACCCAGGTGGCATCACAGCCCCTGAACGAATTTTGTAAGAATTTCTCTCTCTTTCACTGTCTTTGCTTCACGGGTTTTTAAAATTAATTGAGTTTTATAATGGGGTTTAGCTGCTTTTCACTGCTGTGTTTATGCAGCTTTACACCCACTTGACTCACTTACAGAGAGATATCAATACATAGGTTTTAAGATTCTTACTAGTCAGGTATATTCTTGGGCAGTGAGTAGGGGGTGTTGAGTCCAGTTCACTGAGCAAGGAGTAGGTCTTGTCTATTACATATTGGGTTTATGGAACGGTATCTGAGCTAATTTGAAACCCTTGTTTTATGCATCACCCCACCTCACCTTTCCCGTTAGGCAGCCATAGTGTGTTTTCTAAACGTGTGACTCTGTTCTGTGTTGTAATTCAGTTCAAGGGTAGCGGTTTTTACATTCCCTCTATAAGTGATATCTTATGATAAGTGTCTTTTTCTGTGTGACTTATTTCACTTAGAATCGTCGTACCTAAATCCACTCATCATGCTGCTACTAGCCTTATGACGTTGATTTCATGGCTGAGTGATATTCCATTGTACATAAGGACCAAAACTTCTTTATCCATTTTTCTCTTTCCTGGGATATTTAAGGTGTAACAAAGTGGAGGTTCTTGTCAACAGAGCAGCCCTAAACTTTGGGGTGCTTGTGTCTTGCTGATTTTTGGTTTTCCCAATTTATACGCCCATGAGTGGAAGTGCCCTATGCTCTCTAAGCTGAGTTTTGTAGATGTTTCAGGACACACCGTACAATTCTCCAGAGTGGCTGTTGGCAATTTACATCCTGCCCATCAGCGTAGCAAGGCTTCCTTTTCTCCATGGCCTGTCCTGCGTTTTTGGTTTTGACACTTTATTCAGCATGTCCCTTTTGACCGATGGGAAGCGAGACTTCTTTGTACCGCTGATTTGCCTTTCCAGGATGCTTGGACGGCCAAAAAGGGCGTGTACGTTTTTTCCTGAATATATTCAGGAAAAAACGCATACGCCCTTTTTGGCCAAGGGCATCATTGTCGAGGTTTTGCCGCTTTTCCTGTGGTTTAAAGGCGATTCGAATCTGCCTCCTGAAATCTGTTTCCTGCAATTCTGCCTTGCTTTCAAATCCTCTTTGTTGCCTTCCCTCAATATATTTTTAGACGAGAGTTATCATTTATAATTCTGCAGGTTTGTGAATTGCAGTGCCCCTGAGCTCCATTTTTCAACTCGCTCTCTTGGGAGCTGGCCGAAAAAGCGCAGGATTGCTTTAGGCCCTATTCTGCATCCGGGCGGCAGACTGAGCCTGTGGTTAATTCTTCTTCCTGATGGGAAAATAGAGTGATCTGTGCCTGTCGCAACACCTAGAGCTAGTCTCTCATTGGTTCCCCCTCTTCCCGTTCATCCTCAGAACACATTGCAACCTGTACGGAACAGGAGGTTAAAGCTGCTGATTCTCTAAGGAGGGAGATTGCTAGTAAAGCGGCTGGAATGGCGAACCCGAGCACAAGGAGATGAGAAATGAGGTGCGTTTTAGAAACCTTTCCCGATCACTCGGTGTACCGTCTTCTGGGTTTCTCATGCATGTTTTCGATGTAGGAAGATGCCCTTGAACCTGGAGATTTGGGACCCATGGGATGGTACCACGCAGTATTACTTTAAAGCGTCTGCGTTTGCTCACCCAACGTCACCAAACCTCTCAGCCCCAAGAGTGTCCACCCTTATGTCTCAATCAGCTGCAGGTCTAGATATGGTCAACCCAGGTGGCATCACAGCCCCTGAACGAATTTTGTAAGAATTTCTCTCTCTTTCACTGTCTTTGCTTCACGGGTTTTTAAAATTAATTGAGTTTTATAATGGGGTTTAGCTGCTTTTCACTGCTGTGTTTATGCAGCTTTACACCCACTTGACTCACTTACAGAGAGATATCAATACATAGGTTTTAAGATTCTTACTAGTCAGGTATATTCTTGGGCAGTGAGTAGGGGGTGTTGAGTCCAGTTCACTGAGCAAGGAGTAGGTCTTGTCTATTACATATTGGGTTTATGGAACGGTATCTGAGCTAATTTGAAACCCTTGTTTTATGCATCACCCCACCTCACCTTTCCCGTTAGGCAGCCATAGTGTGTTTTCTAAACGTGTGACTCTGTTCTGTGTTGTAATTCAGTTCAAGGGTAGCGGTTTTTACATTCCCTCTATAAGTGATATCTTATGATAAGTGTCTTTTTCTGTGTGACTTATTTCACTTAGAATCGTCGTACCTAAATCCACTCATCATGCTGCTACTAGCCTTATGACGTTGATTTCATGGCTGAGTGATATTCCATTGTACATAAGGACCACAACTTCTTTATCCATTTTTCTCTTTCCTGGGATATTTAAGGTGTAACAAAGTGGAGGTTCTTGTCAACAGAGCAGCCCTAAACTTTGGGGTGCTTGTGTCTTGCTGATTTTTGGTTTTCCCAATTTATACGCCCATGAGTGGAAGTGCCCTATGCTCTCTAAGCTGAGTTTTGTAGATGTTTCAGGACACACCGTACAATTCTCCAGAGTGGCTGTTGGCAATTTACATCCTGCCCATCAGCGTAGCAAGGCTTCCTTTTCTCCATGGCCTGTCCTGCGTTTTTGGTTTTGACACTTTATTCAGCATGTCCCTTTTGACCGATGGGAAGCGAGACTTCTTTGTACCGCTGATTTGCCTTTCCAGGATGCTTGGACGGCCAAAAAGGGCGTGTACGTTTTTTCCTGAATATATTCAGGAAAAAACGCATACGCCCTTTTTGGCCAAGGGCATCATTGTCGAGGTTTTGCCGCTTTTCCTGTGGTTTAAAGGCGATTCGAATCTGCCTCCTGAAATCTGTTTCCTGCAATTCTGCCTTGCTTTCAAATCCTCTTTGTTGCCTTCCCTCAATATATTTTTAGACGAGAGTTATCATTTATAATTCTGCAGGTTTGTGAATTGCAGTGCCCCTGAGCTCCATTTTTCAACTCGCTCTCTTGGGAGCTGGCCGAAAAAGCGCAGGATTGCTTTAGGCCCTATTCTGCATCCGGGCGGCAGACTGAGCCTGTGGTTAATTCTTCTTCCTGATGGGAAAATAGAGTGATCTGTGCCTGTCGCAACACCTAGAGCTAGTCTCTCATTGGTTCCCCCTCTTCCCGTTCATCCTCAGAACACATTGCAACCTGTACGGAACAGGAGGTTAAAGCTGCTGATTCTCTAAGGAGGGAGATTGCTAGTAAAGCGGCTGGAATGGCGAACCCGAGCACAAGGAGATGAGAAATGAGGTGCGTTTTAGAAACCTTTCCCGATCACTCGGTGTACCGTCTTCTGGGTTTCTCATGCATGTTTTCGATGTAGGAAGATGCCCTTGAACCTGGAGATTTGGGACCCATGGGATGGTACCACGCAGTATTACTTTAAAGCGTCTGCGTTTGCTCACCCAACGTCACCAAACCTCTCAGCCCCAAGAGTGTCCACCCTTATGTCTCAATCAGCTGCAGGTCTAGATATGGTCAACCCAGGTGGCATCACAGCCCCTGAACGAATTTTGTAAGAATTTCTCTCTCTTTCACTGTCTTTGTTTCACGGGTTTTTAAAATTAATTGAGTTTTATAATGGGGTTTAGCTGCTTTTCACTGCTGTGTTTATGCGGCTTTACACTCACTTGACTCACTTACAGAGAGATAAGAATACATAGGTTTTAAGATTCTTTCTAGTCAGATATATTCTTGGGCGGTGAATAGGGGGTGTTGAGTCCAGTTCACTGAGCAAGGAGTAGGTCTTGTCTATTACATATTGGGTTTATGGAACGGTATCTGAGCTAATTTGAAACCCTTGTTTTATGCATCACCCCACCTCACCTTTCCCGTTAGGCAGCCATAGTGTGTTTTCTAAACGTGTGACTCTGTTCTGTGTTGTAATTCAGTTCAAGGGTAGCGGTTTTTACATTCCCTCTATAAGTGATATCTTATGATAAGTGTCTTTTTCTGTGTGACTTATTTCACTTAGAATCGTCGTACCTAAATCCACTCATCATGCTGCTACTAGCCTTATGACGTTGATTTCATGGCTGAGTGATATTCCTTTGTACATAAGGACCACAACTTCTTTATCCATTTTTCTCTTTCCTGGGATATTTAAGGTGTAACAAAGTGGAGGTTCTTGTCAACAGAGCAGCCCTAAACTTTGGGGTGCTTGTGTCTTGCTGATTTTTGGTTTTCCCAATTTATACGCCCATGAGTGGAAGTGCCCTATGCTCTCTAAGCTGAGTTTTGTAGATGTTTCAGGACACACCGTACAATTCTCCAGAGTGGCTGTTGGCAATTTACATCCTGCCCATCAGCGTAGCAAGGCTTCCGTTTCTCCATGGCCTGTCCTGCGTTTTTGGTTTTGACACTTTATTCAGCATGTCCCTTTTGACCGATGGGAAGCGAGACTTCTTTGTACCGCTGATTTGCCTTTCCAGGATGCTTGGACGGCCAAAAAGGGCGTGTACGTTTTTTCCTGAATATATTCAGGAAAAAACGCATACGCCCTTTTTGGCCAAGGGCATCATTGTCGAGGTTTTGCCGCTTTTCCTGTGGTTTAAAGGCGATTCGAATCTGCCTCCTGAAATCTGTTTCCTGCAATTCTGCCTTGCTTTCAAATCCTCTTTGTTGCCTTCCCTCAATATATTTTTAGACGAGAGTTATCATTTATAATTCTGCAGGTTTGTGAATTGCAGTGCCCCTGAGCTCCATTTTTCAACTCGCTCTCTTGGGAGCTGGCCGAAAAAGCGCAGGATTGCTTTAGGCCCTATTCTGCATCCGGGCGGCAGACTGAGCCTGTGGTTAATTCTTCTTCCTGATGGGAAAATAGAGTGATCTGTGCCTGTCGCAACACCTAGAGCTAGTCTCTCATTGGTTCCCCCTCTTCCCGTTCATCCTCAGAACACATTGCAACCTGTACGGAACAGGAGGTTAAAGCTGCTGATTCTCTAAGGAGGGAGATTGCTAGTAAAGCGGCTGGAATGGCGAACCCGAGCACAAGGAGATGAGAAATGAGGTGCGTTTTAGAAACCTTTCCCGATCACTCGGTGTACCGTCTTCTGGGTTTCTCATGCATGTTTTCGATGTAGGAAGATGCCCTTGAACCTGGAGATTTGGGACCCATGGGATGGTACCACGCAGTATTACTTTAAAGCGACTGCGTTTGCTCACCCAACGTCACCAAACCTCTCAGCCCCAAGAGTGTCCACCCTTATGTCTCAATCAGCTGCAGGTCTAGATATGGTCAACCCAGGTGGCATCACAGCCCCTGAACGAATTTTGTAAGAATTTCTCTCTCTTTCACTGTCTTTGTTTCACGGGTTTTTAAAATTAATTGAGTTTTATAATGGGGTTTAGCTGCTTTTCACTGCTGTGTTTATGCGGCTTTACACTCACTTGACTCACTTACAGAGAGATAAGAATACATAGGTTTTAAGATTCTTTCTAGACAGATATATTCTTGGGCGGTGAATAGGGGGTGTTGAGTCCAGTTCACTGAGCAAGGAGTAGGTCTTGTCTATTACATATTGGGTTTTTGGAACGGTATCTGAGCTAATTTGAAACCCTTGTTTTATGCATCACCCCACCTCACCTTTCCCGTTAGGCAGCCATAGTGTGTTTTCTAAACGTGTGACTCTGTTCTGTTTTGTAATTCAGTTCAAGGGTATTGGTTTTTACATTCCCTCTATAAGTGATATCTTATGATAAGTGTCTTTTTCTGTGTGACTTATTTCACTTAGAATCGTCGTACCTAAATCCACTCATCATGCTGCTACTAGCCTTATGACGTTGATTTCATGGCTGAGTGATATTCCATTGTACATAAGGACCAGAACTTCTTTATCCATTTTTCTCTTTCGTGGGATATTTAAGGTGTAACAAAGTGGAGGTTCTTGTCAACAGAGCAGCCCTAAACTTTGGGGTGCTTGTGTCTTGCTGATTTTTAGTTTTCCCATTTTATACGCCCATGAGTGGAAGTGCCCTATGCTCTCTAAGCTGAGTTTTGTAAATGTTTCCGGACACACCGTACACTTCTCCAGAGTGGCTGTTGGCAATTTACATCCCGCCCATCAGCGTAGCAAGCCTCCCGTTTCTCCGTGGTCTTTCCTGCATTTCTGGTTTTGACACTTTATTCAGCATGGCCCTTTTGACCAATGGGAAGCGAGACTTCTTTGTAGCCCTGATTTGCCTTTCCAGGTTGCTTGGTTGGCCAAAAAGGGCGTATGCGTTTTTTCCTGAATATATTCAGGAAAAAACGCATACGCCCTTTTTGGCCAAGGGCATCATTGTCGAGGTTTTGCCGCTTTTCCTGTGCTTTAAAGGCGATTCGAATCTGCCTCCTGAAATCTGTTTCCTGCAATTCTGCCTTGCTTTCAAATCCTCTTCGTTGCGTTTCCTCAATCTACTTGTGGACGAGAGTTAACATTTATAACTCTGCAGGTTTGTGAATTGCAGTGCCCCTGAGCTCCATTTTTCAACTCGCTGTTTTGGGAGCTAGCCGCAAAAGCGCAGGATTGCTTCAGGCCCTATTCTGGTTCCGGTCAGCAGACTGAGCCTGCGGTTAATTCTTCTTCCTGATGGGAAAATATAGTGACCTGTGCCTGTCCCAACACCTAGAGCTAGTCTCTCATTGGTTCCCCCTCTTCCCGTTCATCCTCAGGACAAATTGCAACCTGTATGGAACAGGAGGTTAAAGGTGCTGATTCTCCAAGGAGGGAGATTGCTAGTAAAGCGGCTGGAATGGCGAACCCGAGCACAAGGAGATGAGAAATGAGGTGCGTTTAAGAAACCTTTCCCGATCACTCGGTGGACCATCTTCTGGGTTTCTCATGCATGTTTTCCATGTAGGAAGATGCCCTTGAACCTGGAGATTTGGGACCCATGGGATGGGTACCACGCAGTATTACTTTAAAGCGTCTGCGTTTGCTCACCCAACCTCACCAAACCTCTCAGCCCCAAGAGTGTCCACCCTTATGTCTCAATCAGCTGCAGGTCTACATATGGTCAATCCAGGTGGCATCACAGCCCCTGAACGAATTTTGTAAGAATTTCTCTCTCTTTCACTGTCTTTGCTTCACGGGTTTTTAAAATTAATTGAGTTTTATAATGGGGTTTAGCTGCTTTTTACTGCTGTGTTTATGCAGCTTTACACCCACTTGACTCACTTACAGAGAGATATCAATACATAGGTTTTAAGATTCTTACTAGTCAGGTATATTCTTGGGCAGTGAGTAGGGGGTGTTGAGTCCAGTTCACTGAGCAAGGAGTAGGTCTTGTCTATTACATATTGGGTTTATGGAACGGTATCTGAGCTAATTTGAAACCCTTGTTTTATGCATCACCCCACCTCACCTTTCCCGTTAGGCAGCCATAGTGTGTTTTCTAAACGTGTGACTCTGTTCTGTGTTGTAATTCAGTTCAAGGGTAGCGGTTTTTACATTCCCTCTATAAGTGATATCTTATGATAAGTGTCTTTTTCTGTGTGACTTATTTCACTTAGAATCGTCGTACCTAAATCCACTCATCATGCTGCTACTAGCCTTATGACGTTGATTTCATGGCTGAGTGATATTCCTTTGTACATAAGGACCACAACTTCTTTATCCATTTTTCTCTTTCCTGGGATATTTAAGGTGTAACAAAGTGGAGGTTCTTGTCAACAGAGCAGCCCTAAACTTTGGGGTGCTTGTGTCTTGCTGATTTTTGGTTTTCCCAATTTATACGCCCATGAGTGGAAGTGCCCTATGCTCTCTAAGCTGAGTTTTGTAGATGTTTCAGGACACACCGTACAATTCTCCAGAGTGGCTGTTGGCAATTTACATCCTGCCCATCAGCGTAGCAAGGCTTCCGTTTCTCCATGGCCTGTCCTGCGTTTTTGGTTTTGACACTTTATTCAGCATGTCCCTTTTGACCGATGGGAAGCGAGACTTCTTTGTACCGCTGATTTGCCTTTCCAGGATGCTTGGACGGCCAAAAAGGGCGTGTACGTTTTTTCCTGAATATATTCAGGAAAAAACGCATACGCCCTTTTTGGCCAAGGGCATCATTGTCGAGGTTTTGCCGCTTTTCCTGTGGTTTAAAGGCGATTCGAATCTGCCTCCTGAAATCTGTTTCCTGCAATTCTGCCTTGCTTTCAAATCCTCTTTGTTGCCTTCCCTCAATATATTTTTAGACGAGAGTTATCATTTATAATTCTGCAGGTTTGTGAATTGCAGTGCCCCTGAGCTCCATTTTTCAACTCGCTCTCTTGGGAGCTGGCCGCAAAAGCGCAGGATTGCTTTAGGCCCTATTCTGCATCCGGGCGGCAGACTGAGCCTGTGGTTAATTCTTCTTCCTGATGGGAAAATAGAGTGATCTGTGCCTGTCGCAACACCTAGAGCTAGTCTCTCATTGGTTCCCCCTCTTCCCGTTCATCCTCAGAACACATTGCAACCTGTACGGAACAGGAGGTTAAAGCTGCTGATTCTCTAAGGAGGGAGATTGCTAGTAAAGCGGCTGGAATGGCGAACCCGAGCACAAGGAGATGAGAAATGAGGTGCGTTTTAGAAACCTTTCCCGATCACTCGGTGTACCGTCTTCTGGGTTTCTCATGCATGTTTTCGATGTAGGAAGATGCCCTTGAACCTGGAGATTTGGGACCCATGGGATGGTACCACGCAGTATTACTTTAAAGCGTCTGCGTTTGCTCACCCAACGTCACCAAACCTCTCAGCCCCAAGAGTGTCCACCCTTATGTCTCAATCAGCTGCAGGTCTAGATATGGTCAACCCAGGTGGCATCACAGCCCCTGAACGAATTTTGTAAGAATTTCTCTCTCTTTCACTGTCTTTGTTTCACGGGTTTTTAAAATTAATTGAGTTTTATAATGGGGTTTAGCTGCTTTTCACTGCTGTGTTTATGCAGCTTTACACTCACTTGACTCACTTACAGAGAGATAAGAATACATAGGTTTTAAGATTCTTTCTAGACAGATATATTCTTGGGCGGTGAATAGGGGGTGTTGAGTCCAGTTCACTGAGCAAGGAGTAGGTCTTGTCTATTACATATTGGGTTTTTGGAACGGTATCTGAGCTAATTTGAAACCCTTGTTTTATGCATCACCCCACCTCACCTTTCCCGTTAGGCAGCCATAGTGTGTTTTCTAAACGTGTGACTCTGTTCTGTTTTGTAATTCAGTTCAAGGGTATTGGTTTTTACATTCCCTCTATAAGTGATATCTTATGATAAGTGTCTTTTTCTGTGTGACTTATTTCACTTAGAATCGTCGTACCTAAATCCACTCATCATGCTGCTACTAGCCTTATGACGTTGATTTCATGGCTGAGTGATATTCCATTGTACATAAGGACCAGAACTTCTTTATCCATTTTTCTCTTTCGTGGGATATTTAAGGTGTAACAAAGTGGAGGTTCTTGTCAACAGAGCAGCCCTAAACTTTGGGGTGCTTGTGTCTTGCTGATTTTTAGTTTTCCCATTTTATACGCCCATGAGTGGAAGTGCCCTATGCTCTCTAAGCTGAGTTTTGTAAATGTTTCCGGACACACCGTACACTTCTCCAGAGTGGCTGTTGGCAATTTACATCCCGCCCATCAGCGTAGCAAGGCTCCCGTTTCTCCGTGGCCTTTCCTGCATTTCTGGTTTTGACACTTTATTCAGCATGGCCCTTTTGACCAATCGGAAGCGAGACTTCTTTGTAGCCCTGATTTGCCTTTCCAGGTTGCTTGGTTGGCCAAAAAGGGCGTATGCGTTTTTTCCTGAATATATTCAGGAAAAAACGCATACGCCCTTTTTGGCCAAGGGCATCATTGTCGAGGTTTTGCCGCTTTTCCTGTGCTTTAAAGGCGATTCGAATCTGCCTCCTGAAATCTGTTTCCTGCAATTCTGCCTTGCTTTCAAATCGTCTTCATTGCGTTTCCTCAATCTATTTGTGGACGAGAGTTAACATTTATAACTCTGCAGGTTTGTGAATTGCAGTGCCCCTGAGCTCCATTTTTCAACTCGCTGTTTTGGGAGCTAGCCGCAAAAGCGCAGGATTGCTTCAGGCCCTATTCTGGTTCCGGTCAGCAGACTGAGCCTGCGGTTAATTCTTCTTCCTGATGGGAAAATATAGTGACCTGTGCCTGTCCCAACACCTAGAGCTAGTCTCTCATTGGTTCCCCCTCTTCCCGTTCATCCTCAGGACAAATTGCAACCTGTATGGAACAGGAGGTTAAAGGTGCTGATTCTCCAAGGAGGGAGATTGCTAGTAAAGCGGCTGGGATGGCGAACCCGAGCACAAGGAGATGAGAAATGAGGTGCGTTTAAGAAACCTTTCCCGATCACTCGGTGTACCATCTTCTGGGTTTCTCATGCATGTTTTCCATGTAGGAAGATGCCCTTGAACCTGGAGATTTGGGACCCATGGGATGGGTACCACGCAGTATTACTTTAAAGCGTCTGCGTTTGCTCACCCAACCTCACCAAACCTCTCAGCCCCAAGAGTGTCCACCCTTATGTCTCAATCAGCTGCAGGTCTAGATATGGTCAATCCAGGTGGCATCACAGCCCCTGAACGAATTTTGTAAGAATTTCTCTCTCTTTCACTGTCTTTGCTTCACGGGTTTTTAAAATTAATTGAGTTTTATAATGGGGTTTAGCTGCTTTTTACTGCTGTGTTTATGCAGCTTTACACCCACTTGACTCACTTACAGAGAGATATCAATACATAGGTTTTAAGATTCTTACTAGTCAGGTATATTCTTGGGCAGTGAGTAGGGGGTGTTGAGTCCAGTTCACTGAGCAAGGAGTAGGTCTTGTCTATTACATATTGGGTTTATGGAACGGTATCTGAGCTAATTTGAAACCCTTGTTTTATGCATCACCCCACCTCACCTTTCCCGTTAGGCAGCCATAGTGTGTTTTCTAAACGTGTGACTCTGTTCTGTGTTGTAATTCAGTTCAAGGGTAGCGGTTTTTACATTCCCTCTATAAGTGATATCTTATGATAAGTGTCTTTTTCTGTGTGACTTATTTCACTTAGAATCGTCGTACCTAAATCCACTCATCATGCTGCTACTAGCCTTATGACGTTGATTTCATGGCTGAGTGATATTCCATTGTACATAAGGACCACAACTTCTTTATCCATTTTTCTCTTTCCTGGGATATTTAAGGTGCAACGAAGTGGAGGTTCTTGTCAACAGAGCAGCCCTAAACTTTGGGGTGCTTGTGTCTTGCTGATTTTTAGTTTTCCCAATGTATACGCCCATAAGTGGAAGTGCCCTATGCTCTCTAAGCTGAGTTTTGTAGATGTTTCAGGACACACCGTACAATTCTCCAGAGTGGCTGTTGGCAATTTACATCCTGCCCATCAGCGTAGCAAGGCTTCCGTTTCTCCATGGCCTGTCCTGCGTTTTTGGTTTTGACACTTTATTCAGCATGTCCCTTTTGACCGATGGGAAGCGAGACTTCTTTGTACCGCTGATTTGCCTTTCCAGGATGCTTGGACGGCCAAAAAGGGCGTGTACGTTTTTTCCTGAATATATTCAGGAAAAAACGCATACGCCCTTTTTGGCCAAGGGCATCATTGTCGAGGTTTTGCCGCTTTTCCTGTGGTTTAAAGGCGATTCGAATCTGCCTCCTGAAATCTGTTTCCTGCAATTCTGCCTTGCTTTCAAATCCTCTTTGTTGCCTTCCCTCAATATATTTTTAGACGAGAGTTATCATTTATAATTCTGCAGGTTTGTGAATTGCAGTGCCCCTGAGCTCCATTTTTCAACTCGCTCTCTTGGGAGCTGGCCGAAAAAGCGCAGGATTGCTTTAGGCCCTATTCTGCATCCGGGCGGCAGACTGAGCCTGTGGTTAATTCTTCTTCCTGATGGGAAAATAGAGTGATCTGTGCCTGTCGCAACACCTAGAGCTAGTCTCTCATTGGTTCCCCCTCTTCCCGTTCATCCTCAGAACACATTGCAACCTGTACGGAACAGGAGGTTAAAGCTGCTGATTCTCTAAGGAGGGAGATTGCTAGTAAAGCGGCTGGAATGGCGAACCCGAGCACAAGGAGATGAGAAATGAGGTGCGTTTTAGAAACCTTTCCCGATCACTCGGTGTACCGCCTTCTGGGTTTCTCATGCATGTTTTCGATGTAGGAAGATGCCCTTGAACCTGGAGATTTGGGACCCATGGGATGGTACCACGCAGTATTACTTTAAAGCGTCTGCGTTTGCTCACCCAACGTCACCAAACCTCTCAGCCCCAAGAGTGTCCACCCTTATGTCTCAATCAGCTGCAGGTCTAGATATGGTCAACCCAGGTGGCATCACAGCCCCTGAACGAATTTTGTAAGAATTTCTCTCTCTTTCACTGTCTTTGTTTCACGGGTTTTTAAAATTAATTGAGTTTTATAATGGGGTTTAGCTGCTTTTCACTGCTGTGTTTATGCAGCTTTACACTCACTTGACTCACTTACAGAGAGATAAGAATACATAGGTTTTAAGATTCTTTCTAGTCAGATATATTCTTGGGCAGTGAATAGGGGGTGTTGAGTCCAGTTCACTGAGCAAGGAGTAGGTCTTGTCTATTACATATTGGGTTTTTGGAACGGTATCTGAGCTAATTTGAAACCCTTGTTTTATGCATCACCCCACCTCACCTTTCCCGTTAGGCAGCCATAGTGTGTTTTCTAAACGTGTGACTCTGTTCTGTTTTGTAATTCAGTTCAAGGGTATTGGTTTTTACATTCCCTCTATAAGTGATATCTTATGATAAGTGTCTTTTTCTGTGTGACTTTTTTCACTTAGAATCGTCGTACCTAAATCCACTCATCATGCTGCTACTAGCCTTATGACGTTGATTTCATGGCTGAGTGATATTCCATTGTACATAAGGACCAGAACTTCTTTATCCATTTTTCTCTTTCGTGGGATATTTAAGGTGTAACAAAGTGGAGGTTCTTGTCAACAGAGCAGCCCTAAACTTTGGGGTGCTTGTGTCTTGCTGATTTTTAGTTTTCCCATTTTATACGCCCATGAGTGGAAGTGCCCTATGCTCTCTAAGCTGAGTTTTGTAAATGTTTCAGGACACACCGTACACTTCTCCAGAGTGGCTGTTGGCAATTTACATCCCGCCCATCAGCGTAGCAAGCCTCCCGTTTCTCCGTGGTCTTTCCTGCATTTCTGGTTTTGACACTTTATTCAGCATGGCCCTTTTGACCAATGGGAAGCGAGACTTCTTTGTAGCCCTGATTTGCCTTTCCAGGTTGCTTGGTTGGCCAAAAAGGGCGTATGCGTTTTTTCCTGAATATATTCAGGAAAAAACGCATACGCCCTTTTTGGCCAAGGGCATCATTGTCGAGGTTTTGCCGCTTTTCCTGTGCTTTAAAGGCGATTCGAATCTGCCTCCTGAAATCTGTTTCCTGCAATTCTGCCTTGCTTTCAAATCCTCTTCGTTGCGTTTCCTCAATCTACTTGTGGACGAGAGTTAACATTTATAACTCTGCAGGTTTGTGAATTGCAGTGCCCCTGAGCTCCATTTTTCAACTCGCTGTTTTGGGAGCTAGCCGCAAAAGCGCAGGATTGCTTCAGGCCCTATTCTGGTTCCGGTCAGCAGACTGAGCCTGCGGTTAATTCTTCTTCCTGATGGGAAAATATAGTGACCTGTGCCTGTCCCAACACCTAGAGCTAGTCTCTCATTGGTTCCCCCTCTTCCCGTTCATCCTCAGGACAAATTGCAACCTGTATGGAACAGGAGGTTAAAGGTGCTGATTCTCCAAGGAGGGAGATTGCTAGTAAAGCGGCTGGAATGGCGAACCCGAGCACAAGGAGATGAGAAATGAGGTGCGTTTAAGAAACCTTTCCCGATCACTCGGTGTACCATCTTCTGGGTTTCTCATGCATGTTTTCCATGTAGGAAGATGCCCTTGAACCTGGAGATTTGGGACCCATGGGATGGGTACCACGCAGTATTACTTTAAAGCGTCTGCGTTTGCTCACCCAACCTCACCAAACCTCTCAGCCCCAAGAGTGTCCACCCTTATGTCTCAATCAGCTGCAGGTCTAGATATGGTCAATCCAGGTGGCATCACAGCCCCTGAACGAATTTTGTAAGAATTTCTCTCTCTTTCACTGTCTTTGCTTCACGGGTTTTTAAAATTAATTGAGTTTTATAATGGGGTTTAGCTGCTTTTTACTGCTGTGTTTATGCAGCTTTACACCCACTTGACTCACTTACAGAGAGATATCAATACATAGGTTTTAAGATTCTTACTAGTCAGGTATATTCTTGGGCAGTGAGTAGGGGGTGTTGAGTCCAGTTCACTGAGCAAGGAGTAGGTCTTGTCTATTACATATTGGGTTTTTGGAACGGTATCTGAGCTAATTTGAAACCCTTGTTTTATGCATCACCCCACCTCACCTTTCCCGTTAGGCAGCCATAGTGTGTTTTCTAAACGTGTGACTCTGTTCTGTGTTGTAATTCAGTTCAAGGGTAGCGGTTTTTACATTCCCTCTATAAGTGATATCTTATGATAAGTGTCTTTTTCTGTGTGACTTATTTCACTTAGAATCGTCGTACCTAAATCCACTCATCATGCTGCTACTAGCCTTATGACGTTGATTTCATGGCTGAGTGATATTCCTTTGTACATAAGGACCACAACTTCTTTATCCATTTTTCTCTTTCCTGGGATATTTAAGGTGTAACAAAGTGGAGGTTCTTGTCAACAGAGCAGCCCTAAACTTTGGGGTGCTTGTGTCTTGCTGATTTTTGGTTTTCCCAATTTATACGCCCATGAGTGGAAGTGCCCTATGCTCTCTAAGCTGAGTTTTGTAGATGTTTCAGGACACACCGTACAATTCTCCAGAGTGGCTGTTGGCAATTTACATCCTGCCCATCAGCGTAGCAAGGCTTCCGTTTCTCCATGGCCTGTCCTGCGTTTTTGGTTTTGACACTTTATTCAGCATGTCCCTTTTGACCGATGGGAAGCGAGACTTCTTTGTACCGCTGATTTGCCTTTCCAGGATGCTTGGACGGCCAAAAAGGGCGTGTACGTTTTTTCCTGAATATATTCAGGAAAAAACGCATACGCCCTTTTTGGCCAAGGGCATCATTGTCGAGGTTTTGCCGCTTTTCCTGTGGTTTAAAGGCGATTCGAATCTGCCTCCTGAAATCTGTTTCCTGCAATTCTGCCTTGCTTTCAAATCCTCTTTGTTGCCTTCCCTCAATATATTTTTAGACGAGAGTTATCATTTATAATTCTGCAGGTTTGTGAATTGCAGTGCCCCTGAGCTCCATTTTTCAACTCGCTCTCTTGGGAGCTGGCCGCAAAAGCGCAGGATTGCTTTAGGCCCTATTCTGCATCCGGGCGGCAGACTGAGCCTGTGGTTAATTCTTCTTCCTGATGGGAAAATAGAGTGATCTGTGCCTGTCGCAACACCTAGAGCTAGTCTCTCATTGGTTCCCCCTCTTCCCGTTCATCCTCAGAACACATTGCAACCTGTACGGAACAGGAGGTTAAAGCTGCTGATTCTCTAAGGAGGGAGATTGCTAGTAAAGCGGCTGGAATGGCGAACCCGAGCACAAGGAGATGAGAAATGAGGTGCGTTTTAGAAACCTTTCCCGATCACTCGGTGTACCGTCTTCTGGGTTTCTCATGCATGTTTTCGATGTAGGAAGATGCCCTTGAACCTGGAGATTTGGGACCCATGGGATGGTACCACGCAGTATTACTTTAAAGCGTCTGCGTTTGCTCACCCAACGTCACCAAACCTCTCAGCCCCAAGAGTGTCCACCCTTATGTCTCAATCAGCTGCAGGTCTAGATATGGTCAACCCAGGTGGCATCACAGCCCCTGAACGAATTTTGTAAGAATTTCTCTCTCTTTCACTGTCTTTGTTTCACGGGTTTTTAAAATTAATTGAGTTTTATAATGGGGTTTAGCTGCTTTTCACTGCTGTGTTTATGCAGCTTTACACTCACTTGACTCACTTACAGAGAGATAAGAATACATAGGTTTTAAGATTCTTTCTAGACAGATATATTCTTGGGCGGTGAATAGGGGGTGTTGAGTCCAGTTCACTGAGCAAGGAGTAGGTCTTGTCTATTACATATTGGGTTTTTGGAACGGTATCTGAGCTAATTTGAAACCCTTGTTTTATGCATCACCCCACCTCACCTTTCCCGTTAGGCAGCCATAGTGTGTTTTCTAAACGTGTGACTCTGTTCTGTTTTGTAATTCAGTTCAAGGGTATTGGTTTTTACATTCCCTCTATAAGTGATATCTTATGATAAGTGTCTTTTTCTGTGTGACTTATTTCACTTAGAATCGTCGTACCTAAATCCACTCATCATGCTGCTACTAGCCTTATGACGTTGATTTCATGGCTGAGTGATATTCCATTGTACATAAGGACCAGAACTTCTTTATCCATTTTTCTCTTTCGTGTGATATTTAAGGTGTAACAAAGTGGAGGTTCTTGTCAACAGAGCAGCCCTAAACTTTGGGGTGCTTGTGTCTTGCTGATTTTTAGTTTTCCCATTTTATACGCCCATGAGTGGAAGTGCCCTATGCTCTCTAAGCTGAGTTTTGTAAATGTTTCCGGACACACCGTACACTTCTCCAGAGTGGCTGTTGGCAATTTACATCCCGCCCATCAGCGTAGCAAGGCTCCCGTTTCTCCGTGGCCTTTCCTGCATTTCTGGTTTTGACACTTTATCCAGCATGGCCCTTTTGACCAATGGGAAGCGAGACTTCTTTGTAGCCCTGATTTGCCTTTCCAGGTTGCTTGGTTGGCCAAAAAGGGCGTATGCGTTTTTTCCTGAATATATTCAGGAAAAAACGCATACGCCCTTTTTGGCCAAGGGCATCATTGTCGAGGTTTTGCCGCTTTTCCTGTGCTTTAAAGGCGATTCGAATCTGCCTCCTGAAATCTGTTTCCTGCAATTCTGCCTTGCTTTCAAATCGTCTTCGTTGCGTTTCCTCAATCTATTTGTGGACGAGAGTTAACATTTATAACTCTGCAGGTTTGTGAATTGCAGTGCCCCTGAGCTCCATTTTTCAACTCGCTGTTTTGGGAGCTAGCCGCAAAAGCGCAGGATTGCTTCAGGCCCTATTCTGGTTCCGGTCAGCAGACTGAGCCTGCGGTTAATTCTTCTTCCTGATGGGAAAATATAGTGACCTGTGCCTGTCCCAACACCTAGAGCTAGTCTCTCATTGGTTCCCCCTCTTCCCGTTCATCCTCAGGACAAATTGCAACCTGTATGGAACAGGAGGTTAAAGGTGCTGATTCTCCAAGGAGGGAGATTGCTAGTAAAGCGGCTGGGATGGCGAACCCGAGCACAAGGAGATGAGAAATGAGGTGCGTTTAAGAAACCTTTCCCGATCACTCGGTGTACCATCTTCTGGGTTTCTCATGCATGTTTTCCATGTAGGAAGATGCCCTTGAACCTGGAGATTTTGGACCCATGGGATGGGTACCACGCAGTATTACTTTAAAGCGTCTGCGTTTGCTCACCCAACCTCACCAAACCTCTCAGCCCCAAGAGTGTCCACCCTTATGTCTCAATCAGCTGCAGGTCTAGATATGGTCAATCCAGGTGGCATCACAGCCCCTGAACGAATTTTGTAAGAATTTCTCTCTCTTTCACTGTCTTTGCTTCACGGGTTTTTAAAATTAATTGAGTTTTATAATGGGGTTTAGCTGCTTTTTACTGCTGTGTTTATGCAGCTTTACACCCACTTGACTCACTTACAGAGAGATATCAATACATAGGTTTTAAGATTCTTACTAGTCAGGTATATTCTTGGGCAGTGAGTAGGGGGTGTTGAGTCCAGTTCACTGAGCAAGGAGTAGGTCTTGTCTATTACATATTGGGTTTATGGAACGGTATCTGAGCTAATTTGAAACCCTTGTTTTATGCATCACCCCACCTCACCTTTCCCGTTAGCCAGCCATAGTGTGTTTTCTAAACGTGTGACTCTGTTCTGTGTTGTAATTCAGTTCAAGGGTAGCGGTTTTTACATTCCCTCTATAAGTGATATCTTATGATAAGTGTCTTTTTCTGTGTGACTTATTTCACTTAGAATCGTCGTACCTAAATCCACTCATCATGCTGCTACTAGCCTTATGACGTTGATTTCATGGCTGAGTGATATTCCATTGTACATAAGGACCACAACTTCTTTATCCATTTTTCTCTTTCCTGGGATATTTAAGGTGCAACGAAGTGGAGGTTCTTGTCAACAGAGCAGCCCTAAACTTTGGGGTGCTTGTGTCTTGCTGATTTTTAGTTTTCCCAATGTATACGCCCATAAGTGGAAGTGCCCTATGCTCTCTAAGCTGAGTTTTGTAGATGTTTCAGGACACACCGTACAATTCTCCAGAGTGGCTGTTGGCAATTTACATCCTGCCCATCAGCGTAGCAAGGCTTCCGTTTCTCCATGGCCTGTCCTGCGTTTTTGGTTTTGACACTTTATTCAGCATGTCCCTTTTGACCGATGGGAAGCGAGACTACTTTGTACCGCTGATTTGCCTTTCCAGGATGCTTGGACGGCCAAAAAGGGCGTGTACGTTTTTTCCTGAATATATTCAGGAAAAAACGCATACGCCCTTTTTGGCCAAGGGCATCATTGTCGAGGTTTTGCCGCTTTTCCTGTGGTTTAAAGGCGATTCGAATCTGCCTCCTGAAATCTGTTTCCTGCAATTCTGCCTTGCTTTCAAATCCTCTTTGTTGCCTTCCCTCAATATATTTTTAGACGAGAGTTATCATTTATAATTCTGCAGGTTTGTGAATTGCAGTGCCCCTGAGCTCCATTTTTCAACTCGCTCTCTTGGGAGCTGGCCGAAAAAGCGCAGGATTGCTTTAGGCCCTATTCTGCATCCGGGCGGCAGACTGAGCCTGTGGTTAATTCTTCTTCCTGATGGGAAAATAGAGTGATCTGTGCCTGTCGCAACACCTAGAGCTAGTCTCTCATTGGTTCCCCCTCTTCCCGTTCATCCTCAGAACACATTGCAACCTGTACGGAACAGGAGGTTAAAGCTGCTGATTCTCTAAGGAGGGAGATTGCTAGTAAAGCGGCTGGAATGGCGAACCCGAGCACAAGGAGATGAGAAATGAGGTGCGTTTTAGAAACCTTTCCCGATCACTCGGTGTACCGCCTTCTGGGTTTCTCATGCATGTTTTCGATGTAGGAAGATGCCCTTGAACCTGGAGATTTGGGACCCATGGGATGGTACCACGCAGTATTACTTTAAAGCGTCTGCGTTTGCTCACCCAACGTCACCAAACCTCTCAGCCCCAAGAGTGTCCACCCTTATGTCTCAATCAGCTGCAGGTCTAGATATGGTCAACCCAGGTGGCATCACAGCCCCTGAACGAATTTTGTAAGAATTTCTCTCTCTTTCACTGTCTTTGTTTCACGGGTTTTTAAAATTAATTGAGTTTTATAATGGGGTTTAGCTGCTTTTCACTGCTGTGTTTATGCAGCTTTACACTCACTTGACTCACTTACAGAGAGATAAGAATACATAGGTTTTAAGATTCTTTCTAGTCAGATATATTCTTGGGCGGTGAATAAGGGGTGTTGAGTCCAGTTCACTGAGCAAGGAGTAGGTCTTGTCTATTACATATTGGGTTTTTGGAACGGTATCTGAGCTAATTTGAAACCCTTGTTTTATGCATCACCCCACCTCACCTTTCCCGTTAGGCAGCCATAGTGTGTTTTCTAAACGTGTGACTCTGTTCTGTTTTGTAATTCAGTTCAAGGGTATTGGTTTTTACATTCCCTCTATAAGTGATATCTTATGATAAGTGTCTTTTTCTGTGTGACTTATTTCACTTAGAATCGTCGTACCTAAATCCACTCATCATGCTGCTACTAGCCTTATGACGTTGATTTCATGGCTGAGTGATATTCCATTGTACATAAGGACCAGAACTTCTTTATCCATTTTTCTCTTTCGTGGGATATTTAAGGTGTAACAAAGTGGAGGTTCTTGTCAACAGAGCAGCCCTAAACTTTGGGGTGCTTGTGTCTTGCTGATTTTTAGTTTTCCCATTTTATACGCCCATGAGTGGAAGTGCCCTATGCTCTCTAAGCTGAGTTTTGTAAACGTTTCAGGACACACCGTACACTTCTCCAGAGTGGCTGTTGGCAATTTACATCCCGCCCATCAGCGTAGCAAGGCTCCCGTTTCTCCGTGGTCTTTCCTGCATTTCTGGTTTTGACACTTTATTCAGCATGGCCCTTTTGACCAATGGGAAGCGAGACTTCTTTGTAGCCCTGATTTGCCTTTCCAGGTTGCTTGGTTGGCCAAAAAGGGCGTATGCGTTTTTTCCTGAATATATTCAGGAAAAAACGCATACGCCCTTTTTGGCCAAGGGCATCATTGTCGAGGTTTTGCCGCTTTTCCTGTGCTTTAAAGGCGATTCGAATCTGCCTCCTGAAATCTGTTTCCTGCAATTCTGCCTTGCTTTCAAATCCTCTTCGTTGCGTTTCCTCAATCTATTTGTGGACGAGAGTTAACATTTATAACTCTGCAGGTTTGTGAATTGCAGTGCCCCTGAGCTCCATTTTTCAACTCGCTGTTTTGGGAGCTAGCCGCAAAAGCGCAGGATTGCTTCAGGCCCTATTCTGGTTCCGGTCAGCAGACTGAGCCTGCGGTTAATTCTTCTTCCTGATGGGAAAATATAGTGACCTGTGCCTGTCCCAACACCTAGAGCTAGTCTCTCATTGGTTCCCCCTCTTCCCGTTCATCCTCAGGACAAATTGCAACCTGTATGGAACAGGAGGTTAAAGGTGCTGATTCTCCAAGGAGGGAGATTGCTAGTAAAGCGGCTGGAATGGCGAACCCGAGCACAAGGAGATGAGAAATGAGGTGCGTTTAAGAAACCTTTCCCGATCACTCGGTGTACCATCTTCTGGGTTTCTCATGCATGTTTTCCATGTAGGAAGATGCCCTTGAACCTGGAGATTTGGGACCCATGGGATGGGTACCACGCAGTATTACTTTAAAGCGTCTGCGTTTGCTCACCCAACCTCACCAAACCTCTCAGCCCCAAGAGTGTCCACCCTTATGTCTCAATCAGCTGCAGGTCTAGATATGGTCAATCCAGGTGGCATCACAGCCCCTGAACGAATTTTGTAAGACTTTCTCTCTCTTTCACTGTCTTTGCTTCACGGGTTTTTAAAATTAATTGAGTTTTATAATGGGGTTTAGCTGCTTTTTACTGCTGTGTTTATGCAGCTTTACACCCACTTGACTCACTTACAGAGAGATATCAATACATAGGTTTTAAGATTCTTACTAGTCAGGTATATTCTTGGGCAGTGAGTAGGGGGTGTTGAGTCCAGTTCACTGAGCAAGGAGTAGGTCTTGTCTATTACATATTGGGTTTATGGAACGGTATCTGAGCTAATTTGAAACCCTTGTTTTATGCATCACCCCACCTCACCTTTCCCGTTAGGCAGCCATAGTGTGTTTTCTAAACGTGTGACTCTGTTCTGTGTTGTAATTCAGTTCAAGGGTAGCGGTTTTTACATTCCCTCTATAAGTGATATCTTATGATAAGTGTCTTTTTCTGTGTGACTTATTTCACTTAGAATCGTCGTACCTAAATCCACTCATCATGCTGCTACTAGCCTTATGACGTTGATTTCATGGCTGAGTGATATTCCATTGTACATAAGGACCACAACTTCTTTATCCATTTTTCTCTTTCCTGGGATATTTAAGGTGTAACAAAGTGGAGGTTCTTGTCAACAGAGCAGCCCTAAACTTTGGGGTGCTTGTGTCTTGCTGATTTTTGGTTTTCCCAATTTATACGCCCATGAGTGGAAGTGCCCTATGCTCTCTAAGCTGAGTTTTGTAGATGTTTCAGGACACACCGTACAATTCTCCAGAGTGGCTGTTGGCAATTTACATCCTGCCCATCAGCGTAGCAAGGCTTCCATTTCTCCATGGCCTGTCCTGCGTTTTTGGTTTTGACACTTTATTCAGCATGTCCCTTTTGACCGATGGGAAGCGAGACTTCTTTGTACCGCTGATTTGCCTTTCCAGGATGCTTGGACGGCCAAAAAGGGCGTGTACGTTTTTTCCTGAATATATTCAGGAAAAAACGCATACGCCCTTTTTGGCCAACGGCATCATTGTCGAGGTTTTGCCGCTTTTCCTGTGGTTTAAAGGCGATTCGAATCTGCCTCCTGAAATCTGTTTCCTGCAATTCTGCCTTGCTTTCAAATCCTCTTTGTTGCCTTCCCTCAATATATTTTTAGACGAGAGTTATCATTTATAATTCTGCAGGTTTGTGAATTGCAGTGCCCCTGAGCTCCATTTTTCAACTCGCTCTCTTGGGAGCTGGCCGAAAAAGCGCAGGATTGCTTTAGGCCCTATTCTGCATCCGGGCGGCAGACTGAGCCTGTGGTTAATTCTTCTTCCTGATGGGAAAATAGAGTGATCTGTGCCTGTCGCAACACCTAGAGCTAGTCTCTCATTGGTTCCCCCTCTTCCCGTTCATCCTCAGAACACATTGCAACCTGTACGGAACAGGAGGTTAAAGCTGCTGATTCTCTAAGGAGGGAGATTGCTAGTAAAGCGGCTGGAATGGCGAACCCGAGCACAAGGAGATGAGAAATGAGGTGCGTTTTAGAAACCTTTCCCGATCACTCGGTGTACCGTCTTCTGGGTTTCTCATGCATGTTTTCGATGTAGGAAGATGCCCTTGAACCTGGAGATTTGGGACCCATGGGATGGTACCACGCAGTATTACTTTAAAGCGTCTGCGTTTGCTCACCCAACGTCACCAAACCTCTCAGCCCCAAGAGTGTCCACCCTTATGTCTCAATCAGCTGCAGGTCTAGATATGGTCAACCCAGGTGGCATCACAGCCCCTGAACGAATTTTGTAAGAATTTCTCTCTCTTTCACTGTCTTTGTTTCACGGGTTTTTAAAATTAATTGAGTTTTATAATGGGGTTTAGCTGCTTTTCACTGCTGTGTTTATGCAGCTTTACACTCACTTGACTCACTTACAGAGAGATAAGAATACATAGGTTTTAAGATTCTTTCTAGACAGATATATTCTTGGGCGGTGAATAGGGGGTGTTGAGTCCAGTTCACTGAGCAAGGAGTAGGTCTTGTCTATTACATATTGGGTTTTTGGAACGGTATCTGAGCTAATTTGAAACCCTTGTTTTATGCATCACCCCACCTCACCTTTCCCGTTAGGCAGCCATAGTGTGTTTTCTAAACGTGTGACTCTGTTCTGTTTTGTAATTCAGTTCAAGGGTATTGGTTTTTACATTCCCTCTATAAGTGATATCTTATGATAAGTGTCTTTTTCTGTGTGACTTATTTCACTTAGAATCGTCGTACCTAAATCCACTCATCATGCTGCTACTAGCCTTATGACGTTGATTTCATGGCTGAGTGATATTCCATTGTACATAAGGACCAGAACTTCTTTATCCATTTTTCTCTTTCGTGTGATATTTAAGGTGTAACAAAGTGGAGGTTCTTGTCAACAGAGCAGCCCTAAACTTTGGGGTGCTTGTGTCTTGCTGATTTTTAGTTTTCCCATTTTATACGCCCATGAGTGGAAGTGCCCTATGCTCTCTAAGCTGAGTTTTGTAAATGTTTCCGGACACACCGTACACTTCTCCAGAGTGGCTGTTGGCAATTTACATCCCGCCCATCAGCGTAGCAAGGCTCCCGTTTCTCCGTGGCCTTTCCTGCATTTCTGGTTTTGACACTTTATTCAGCATGGCCCTTTTGACCAATGGGAAGCGAGACTTCTTTGTAGCCCTGATTTGCCTTTCCAGGTTGCTTGGTTGGCCAAAAAGGGCGTATGCGTTTTTTCCTGAATATATTCAGGAAAAAACGCATACGCCCTTTTTGGCCAAGGGCATCATTGTCGAGGTTTTGCCGCTTTTCCTGTGCTTTAAAGGCGATTCGAATCTGCCTCCTGAAATCTGTTTCCTGCAATTCTGCCTTGCTTTCAAATCCTCTTCGTTGCGTTTCCTCAATCTATTTGTGGACGAGAGTTAACATTTATAACTCTGCAGGTTTGTGAATTGCAGTGCCCCTGAGCTCCATTTTTCAACTCGCTGTTTTGGGAGCTAGCCGCAAAAGCGCAGGATTGCTTCAGGCCCTATTCTGGTTCCGGTCAGCAGACTGAGCCTGCGGTTAATTCTTCTTCCTGATGGGAAAATATAGTGACCTGTGCCTGTCCCAACACCTAGAGCTAGTCTCTCATTGGTTCCCCCTCTTCCCGTTCATCCTCAGGACAAATTGCAACCTGTATGGAACAGGAGGTTAAAGGTGCTGATTCTCCAAGGAGGGAGATTGCTAGTAAAGCGGCTGGAATGGCGAACCCGAGCACAAGGAGATGAGAAATGAGGTGCGTTTTAGAAACCTTTCCCGATCACTCGGTGGACCATCTTCTGGGTTTCTCATGCATGTTTTCCATGTAGGAAGATGCCCTTGAACCTGGAGATTTGGGACCCATGGGATGGGTACCACGCAGTATTACTTTAAAGCGTCTGCGTTTGCTCACCCAACCTCACCAAACCTCTCAGCCCCAAGAGTGTCCACCCTTATGTCTCAATCAGCTGCAGGTCTACATATGGTCAATCCAGGTGGCATCACAGCCCCTGAACGAATTTTGTAAGAATTTCTCTCTCTTTCACTGTCTTTGCTTCACGGGTTTTTAAAATTAATTGAGTTTTATAATGGGGTTTAGCTGCTTTTTACTGCTGTGTTTATGCAGCTTTACACCCACTTGACTCACTTACAGAGAGATATCAATACATAGGTTTTAAGATTCTTACTAGTCAGGTATATTCTTGGGCAGTGAGTAGGGGGTGTTGAGTCCAGTTCACTGAGCAAGGAGTAGGTCTTGTCTATTACATATTGGGTTTATGGAACGGTATCTGAGCTAATTTGAAACCCTTGTTTTATGCATCACCCCACCTCACCTTTCCCGTTAGGCAGCCATAGTGTGTTTTCTAAACGTGTGACTCTGTTCTGTGTTGTAATTCAGTTCAAGGGTAGCGGTTTTTACATTCCCTCTATAAGTGATATCTTATGATAAGTGTCTTTTTCTGTGTGACTTATTTCACTTAGAATCTTCGTACCTAAATCCACTCATCATGCTGCTACTAGCCTTATGACGTTGATTTCATGGCTGAGTGATATTCCATTGTACATAAGGACCACAACTTCTTTATCCATTTTTCTCTTTCCTGGGATATTTAAGGTGTAACAAAGTGGAGGTTCTTGTCAACAGAGCAGCCCTAAACTTTGGGGTGCTTGTGTCTTGCTGATTTTTGGTTTTCCCAATTTATACGCCCATGAGTGGAAGTGCCCTATGCTCTCTAAGCTGAGTTTTGTAGATGTTTCAGGACACACCGTACAATTCTCCAGAGTGGCTGTTGGCAATTTACATCCTGCCCATCAGCGTAGCAAGGCTTCCGTTTCTCCATGGCCTGTCCTGCGTTTTTGGTTTTGACACTTTATTCAGCATGTCCCTTTTGACCGATGGGAAGCGAGACTTCTTTGTACCGCTGATTTGCCTTTCCAGGATGCTTGGACGGCCAAAAAGGGCGTGTACGTTTTTTCCTGAATATATTCAGGAAAAAACGCATACGCCCTTTTTGGCCAAGGGCATCATTGTCGAGGTTTTGCCGCTTTTCCTGTGGTTTAAAGGCGATTCGAATCTGCCTCCTGAAATCTGTTTCCTGCAATTCTGCCTTGCTTTCAAATCCTCTTTGTTGCCTTCCCTCAATATATTTTTAGACGAGAGTTATCATTTATAATTCTGCAGGTTTGTGAATTGCAGTACCCCTGAGCTCCATTTTTCAACTCGCTCTCTTGGGAGCTGGCCGAAAAAGCGCAGGATTGCTTTAGGCCCTATTCTGCATCCGGGCGGCAGACTGAGCCTGTGGTTAATTCTTCTTCCTGATAGGAAAATAGAGTGATCTGTGCCTGTCGCAACACCTAGAGCTAGTCTCTCATTGGTTCCCCCTCTTCCCGTTCATCCTCAGAACATATTGCAACCTGTACGGAACAGGAGGTTAAAGCTGCTGATTCTCTAACGAGGGAGATTGCTAGTAAAGCGGCTGGAATGGCGAACCCGAGCACAAGGAGATGAGAAATGAGGTGCGTTTTAGAAACCTTTCCCGATCACTCGGTGTACCGTCTTCTGGGTTTCTCATGCATGTTTTCGATGTAGGAAGATGCCCTTGAACCTGGAGATTTGGGACCCATGGGATGGTACCACGCAGTATTACTTTAAAGCGTCTGCGTTTGCTCACCCAACGTCACCAAACCTCTCAGCCCCAAGAGTGTCCACCCTTATGTCTCAATCAGCTGCAGGTCTAGATATGGTCAACCCAGGTGGCATCACAGCCCCTGAACGAATTTTGTAAGAATTTCTCTCTCTTTCACTGTCTTTGTTTCACGGGTTTTTAAAATTAATTGAGTTTTATAATGGGGTTTAGCTGCTTTTCACTGCTGTGTTTATGCAGCTTTACACCCACTTGACTCACTTACAGAGAGATAAGAATACATAGGTTTTAAGATTCTTTCTAGTCAGATATATTCTTGGGCGGTGAATAGGGGTGTTGAGTCCAGTTCACTGAGCAAGGAGTAGGTCTTGTCTATTACATATTGGGTTTTTGGAACGGTATCTGAGCTAATTTGAAACCCTTGTTTTATGCATCACCCCACCTCACCTTTCCCGTTAGGCAGCCATAGTGTGTTTTCTAAACGTGTGACTCTGTTCTGTTTTGTAATTCAGTTCAAGGGTATTGGTTTTTACATTCCCTCTATAAGTGATATCTTATGATAAGTGTCTTTTTCTGTGTGACTTATTTCACTTAGAATCGTCGTACCTAAATCCACTCATCATGCTGCTACTAGCCTTATGACGTTGATTTCATGGCTGAGTGATATTCCATTGTACATAAGGACCAGAACTTCTTTATCCATTTTTCTCTTTCGTGTGATATTTAAGGTGTAACAAAGTGGAGGTTCTTGTCAACAGAGCAGCCCTAAACTTTGGGGTGCTTGTGTCTTGCTGATTTTTAGTTTTCCCAATTTATACGCCCATGAGTGGAAGTGCCCTATGCTCTCTAAGCTGAGTTTTGTAAATGTTTCAGGACACACCGTACACTTCTCCAGAGTGGCTGTTGGCAATTTACATCCCGCCCATCAGCGTAGCAAGGCTCCCGTTTCTCCGTGGCCTTTCCTGCATTTCTGGTTTTGACACTTTATTCAGCATGGCCCTTGTGACCGATGGGAAGCGAGACTTCTTTGTAGCCCTGATTTGTCTTTCCAGGTTGCTTGGTTGGCCAAAAAGTGCGTATGCGTTTTTTCCTGAATATATTCAGGAAAAAACGCATACGCCCTTTTTGGCCAAGGGCATCATTGTCGAGGTTTTCCCACTTTTCCTGTGCTTTAAAGGCGATTCGAATCTGCCTCCTGAAATTTGTTTCCTGCAATTCTGCCTTGCGTTCAAATCCTCTTCGTTGCTTTCCCTCAATCTATTTGTGGACGAGAGTTAACATTTATAACTCTGCAGGTTTGTGAGTTGCAGTGACCCTGAGCTCCAATTTTCAACTCGGTTTTTTGGGAGCTAGCTGCAAAAGCGCTGGATTCCTTCAGGCCCTATTCTGGTTCCAGTCAGCAGACTGAGCTTGCGGTTAATTCTTCTTCCTGATGGGAAAATAGAGTGACCTGTGCCTGTCCCAACACCTAGAGCTAGTCTCTCATTGGTTCTCCCTCTTCCCGTACATAGTCAGGACAAATTGAAACCTGTATGGAACAGGAGGTTAAAGGTGCTGATTCTCCAAGGTGGGAGATTGCTAGTAAAGCGGCTGGAATGGCGTACCCGAGCACAAGGAGATGAGAAATGAGGTGCGTTTTAGAAACCTTTCCCGTTCACACAGTGTAACTTCTTCTGGGTTTCTCATGCATGGTTTCGATGTAGGAAGATGCCCTTGAACCTGGAGATTTGGGACCCATGGGATGGGTACCACGCAGTATTACTTTAAAGTGTCTGCGTTTGGTCACCCAATCTCACCAAACCTCTCAGCCCCAAGAGTGTCCACCCTTATGTCTAAATCAGGTGTGGGTCTAGATATGGTGAATCCAGGTGGCATCACAGCCCCTGAAGGAATTTTATAAGAATTTCTCTCTCTTTCATTGTCTTTGCTTCACGGGTTTTTAAAAGTAATTATTTTTTATAATGGGGTTTAGCTGCTTTTCACTGCTGTGTTTATGCCGCTTTACACCCACTTGACTGACTTACAGAGAGATATCAATACATGGGATTTAAGATTCTTACTAGTCAGATACATTCTTGGGCGGTGAATAGGGGGTGTTGAGTCCAGTTCACTGAGCAAGGAGTAGGTCTTGTCTATTACGTATTGGGTTTATGGAACGGTATCTGAGCTAATTTGAAACCCTTGTTTTATGCATCACCCCACCTCACCTTTCCCGTTAAGCAGCCATAGTGTGTTTTCTAACCGTGTGACTCTGTTCTGTTTTGTAATTCAGTTCAAGCGTAGCGGTTTTTACATTCCCTCTATAAGTGATATCTTATGATAAGTGTCTTTTTCTGTGTGACTTATTTCACTTAGAATCGTCGTACCTAAATCCACTCATCATGCTGCTACTAGCCTTATGACGTTGATTTCATGGCTGAGTGATATTCCATTGTACATAAGGACCACAACTTCTTTATCCATTTTTCTCTTTCCTGGGATATTTAAGGTGCAACGAAGTGGCGGTTCTTGTCAACAGAGCAGCCCTAAACTTTGGGGTGCTTGTGTCTTGCTGATTTTTGGTTTTCCCAATTTATACGCCCATGAGTGGTAGTGCCCTATGCTCTCTAGGCTGAGTTTTGTAGATGTTTCAGGACACACCGTACAATTCTCCAGAGTGGCTGTTGGCAATTTACATCCCGCCCATCAGCGTAGCAAGGCTTCCGTTTCTCCATGGCCTGTCCTGCGTTTTTGGTTTTGACACTTTATTCAGCATGTCCCTATTGACCGATGGGAAGCGAAACTTCTTTGTACCGCTGATTTGCCTTTCCAGGATGCTTGGACGGCCAAAAAAGGCGTGTACGTTTTTTCCTGAATATATTCAGGAAAAAACGCATACGCCCTTTTTGGCCAAGGGCATCATTGTCGAGGTTTTGCCGCTTTTCCTGTGCTTTAAAGGCGATTCGAATCTGCCTCCTGAAATCTGTTTCCTGCAATTCTGCCTTGCTTTCAAATCCTCTTCGTTGCCTTCCCACAATATATTTGTAGACGAGAGTTATCATTTATAAGTCTGCAGGTTTGTGAATTGCAGTGCCCCTGAGCTCCATTTTTCAACTCGCTCTCTTGGGAGCTGGCCGCAAATGCGCAGGATTGCTTTAAGCCCTATTCTGCTTCCGGGCGTCAGACTGAGCTTGTGGTTAATTCTTCTTCCTGATGGGAAAAAAGAGTGACCTGTGCCTGTCCCAACATATAGAGCTAGTCTCTCATTGGTTCCCCCTCTTCCCGTTCATCCTCAGGACAAATTGCAACCTGTATGGAACAGGAGGTTAAAGGTGCTGATTCTCCAAGGAGGGAGATTGCTAGTAAAGCGGCTGGAATGGCGAACCCGAGCACAAGGAGATGAGAAATGAGGTGTGTTTTAGAAACCTTTCCTGATCACTCGGTGGACCATCTTCTGGGTTTCTCATGCATGTTTTCGATGTAGGAAGATGCCCTTGAACCTGGAGATTTGGGACCCATGGGATGGGTACCACGCAGTATTACTGTAAAGCGTCTGCGTTTGCTCACCCAACCTCACCAAACCTCTCAGCCCCAAGAGTGTCCACCCTTATGTCTCAATCAGCTGCAGGTCTAGATATGGTCAATCCAGGTGGCATCACAGCCCCTGAACGAATTTTGTAAGAATTTCTCTCTCTTTCACTGTCTTTGTTTCACGGGTTTTTAAAATTAATTGAGTTTTATAATGGGGTTTAGCTGCTTTTCACTGCTGTGTTTATGCAGCTTTACACCCACTTGACTCACTTACAGAGAGATATCAATACATAGGTTTTAAGATTCTTACTAGTCAGATATATTCTTGGGCGGTGAATAGGGGGTGTTGAGTCCAGTTCCCTGAGCAAGGAGTAGGTCTTGTCTATTACTTATTGGGTTTATGGAACGGTATCTGAGCTAATTTGAAACCCTTGTTTTATGCATCACCCCACCTCACCTTTCCCGTTAGGCAGCCATAGTGTGTTTTCTAACCGTGTGACTCTGTTCTGTTTTGTAATTCAGTTCAAGGGTAGCGGTTTTTACATTCCGTCTATAAGTGATATCTTATGATAAGTGTCTTTTTCTGTGTGACTTATTTCACTTAGAATCGTCGTACCTAAATCCACTCATCATGCTGCTACTAGCCTTATGACGTTGATTTCATGGCTGAGTGATGTTCCATTGTACATAAGGACCACAACTTCTTTATCCATTTTTCTCTTTCCTGGGATATTTAAGGTGTAACGATGTGGAGATTCTTGTCAACAGAGCAGCCCTAAACTGTGGGGTGCTTGTGTCTTGCTGATTTTTACTTTTCCCAATTTATACGCCCATGAGTGGAAGTGCCCTATGCTCTCTAAGCTGAGTTTTGTAAATGTTTCAGGACACACCGTACACTTCTCCAGAGTGGCTTTTGGCAATTTAAATCCCGCCCATCAGCGTAGCAAGGCTCCCGTTTCTCCGTGGCCTGTCCTGCATTTCTGGTTTTGACACTTTATTCAGCATGGCCCTTTTGACCGAAGGGAAGCGAGACTTCTTTGTAGCGCTGATTTGCCTTTCCAGGTTGCTTGGTTGGCCAAAAAGGGCGTATGCGTTTTTTCCTGAATATATTCAGGAAAAAACGCATACGCCCTTTTTGGCCAAGGGCATCATTGTCGAGGTTTTGCCGCTTTTCCTGTGCTTTAAAGGCGATTCGAATCTGCCTCCTGAAATCTGTTTCCTGCCATTCTGCCTTGCTTTCAAATCCTCTTCGTTGCCTTCCCTCAATATATTTGTAGACGAGAGTTATCATTTATAAGTCTGCAGGTTTGTGAATTGCAGTGCCCCTGAGCTCCATTTTTCAACTCGCTCTCTTGGGAGCTGGCCGCAAAAGCGCAGGATTGCTTTAGGCCCTATTCTGCTTCCGGGCGGCAGACTGAGCTTGTGGTTAATTCTTCTTCCTGAAGGGAAAAAAGAGTGACCTGTGCCTGTCCCAACACCTAGAGCTAGTCTCTCATTGGTTCCCCCTCTTCCCGTTCATCCTCAGGACAAATTGCAACCTGTATGGAACAGGAGGTTAAAGGTGCTGATTCTCCAAGGAGGGAGATTGCTAGTAAAGCGGCTGGAATGGCGAACCCGAGCACAAGGAGATGAGAAATGAGGTGTGTTTTAGAAACCTTTCCTGATCACTCGGTGTACCATCTTCTGGGTTTCTCATGCATGTTTTCGATGTAGGAAGATGCCCTTGAACCTGGAGATTTGGGACCCATGGGATGGGTACCACGCAGTATTACTTTAAAGCGTCTGCGTTTGCTCACCCAACCTCACCAAATCTCTCAGCCCCAAGAGTGTCCACCCTTATGTCTCAATCAGCTGCAGGTCTAGATATGGTCAATCCAGGTGGCATCACAGGCCCTGAACGAATTTTGTAAGAATTTCTCTCTCTTTCACTGTCTTTGTTTCACGGGTTTTTAAAATTAATTGAGTTTTATAATGGGGTTTAGCTGCTTTTCACTGCTGTGTTTATGCAGCTTTACACCCACTTGACTCACTTACAGAGAGATATCAATACATAGGTTTTAAGATTCTTACTAGTCAGATATATTCTTGGGCGGTGAATAGGGGGTGTTGAGTCCAGTTCCCTGAGCAAGGAGTAGGTCTTGTCTATTACTTATTGGGTTTATGGAACGGTATCTGAGCTAATTTGAAACCCTTGTTTTATGCATCACCCCACCTCACCTTTCCCGTTAGGCAGCCATAGTGTGTTTTCTAACCGTGTGACTCTGTTCTGTTTTGTAATTCAGTTCAAGGGTAGCGGTTTTTACATTCCCTCTATAAGTGATATCTTATGATAAGTGTCTTTTTCTGTGTGACTTATTTGACTTAGAATCGTCGTACTTAAATCCACTCATCATGCTGCTACTAGCCTTATGACGTTGATTTCATGGCTGAGTGATGTTCCATTGTACATAAGGACCACAACTTCTTTATCCATTTTTCTCTTTCCTGGCATATTTAAGGTGTAACGATGTGGAGATTCTTGTCAACAGAGCAGCCCTAAACTTTGGGGTGCTTGTGTCTTGCTGATTTTTACTTTTCCCAATTTATACGCCCATGAGTGGAAGTGCCCTATGCTCTCTAAGCTGAGTTTTGTAAATGTTTCAGGACACACCGTACACTTCTCCAGAGTGGCTGTTGGCAATTTAAATCCCGCCCATCAGCGTAGCAAGGCTCCCGTTTCTCCGTGGCCTGTCCTGCATTTCTGGTTTTGACACTTTATTCAGCATGTCCCTATTGAACGATGGGAAGCGAAACTTCTTTGTACCGCTGATTTGCCTTTCCAGGATGCTTGGACGGCCAAAAAAGGCGTGTACGTTTTTTCCTGAATATATTCAGGAAAAAACGCATACGCCCTTTTTGGCCAAGGGCATCATTGTCGAGGTTTTGCCGCTTTTCCTGTGCTTTAAAGGCGATTCGAATCTGCCTCCTGAAATCTGTTTCCTGCCATTCTGCCTTGCTTTCAAATCCTCTTTGTTGCCTTCCCTCAATAAATTTGTAGACGAGAGTTATCATTTATAAGTCTGCAGGTTTGTGAATTGCAGTGCCCCTGAGCTCCATTTTTCAACTCGCTCTCTTGGGAGCTGGCCGCAAAAGCGCAGGATTGCTTTAGGCCCTATTCTGCTTCCGGGCGGCAGACTGAGCTTGTGGTTAATTCTTCTTCCTGATGGGAAAAAAGAGTGACCTGTGCCTGTCCCAACACCTAGAGCTAGTCTCTCATTGGTTCCCCCTCTTCCCGTTCATCCTCAGGACAAATTGCAACCTGTATGGAACAGGAGGTTAAAGGTGGTGATTCTCCAAGGAGGGAGATTGCTAGTAAAGCGGCTGGAATGGCGAACCCGAGCACAAGGAGATGAGAAATGAGGTGCGTTTTAGAAACCTTTCCCGATCACTCGGTGGACCATCTTCTGGGTTTCTCATGCATGTTTTCGATGTAGGAAGATGCCCTTGAACCTGGAGATTTGGGACCCATGGGATGGGTACCACGCAGTATTACTTTAAAGCGTCTGTGTTTGCTCACCCAACCTCACCAAACCTCTCAGCCCCAAGAGTGTCCACCCTTATGTCTCAATCAGCTGCGGGTCTAGATATGGTCAATCCAGGTGGCATCACAGCCCCTGAACGAATTTTGTAAGAATTTCTCTCTCTTTCACTGTCTTTGTTTCACGGGTTTTTAAAATTAATTGAGTTTTATAATGGGGTTTAGCTGCTTTTCACTGCTGTGTTTATGCAGCTTTACACCCACTTGACTCACTTACAGAGAGATATCAATACATAGGTTTTAAGATTCTTACTAGTCAGATATATTCTTGGGCGGTGAATAGGGGGTGTTGAGTCCAGTTCCCTGAGCAAGGAGTAGGTCTTGTCTATTACGTATTGGGTTTATGGAACGGTATCTGAGCTAATTTGAAACCCTTGTTTTATGCATCACCCCACCTCACCTTTCCCGTTAGGCAGCCATAGTGTGTTTTCTAACCGTGTGACTCTGTTCTGTTTTGTAATTCAGTTCAAGGGTAGCGGTTTTTACATTCCCTCTATAAGTGATATCTCATGATAAGTGTCTTTTTCTGTGTGACTTATTTCACTTAGAATCGTCGTACCTAAATCCACTCATCATGCTGCTACTAGCCTTATGACGTTGATTTCATGGCTGAGTGATATTCCATTGTACATAAGGAGCACAACATCTTTATCCATTTTTCTCTTTCCTGGGATATTTAAGGTGTAACGAAGTGGAGGTTCTTGTCAACAGAGCAGCCCTAAACTTTGGGGTGCTTGTGTCTTGCTGATTTTTAGTTTTCCCAATGTATACGCCCATGAGTGGAAGTGCCCTATGCTCTCTAAGCTGAGTTTTGTAAATGTTTCAGGACACACCGTACACTTCTCCAGAGTGGCTGTTGGCAATTTACATCCCGCCCATCAGCGTAGCAAGGCTCCCGTTTCTCCGTGGCCTGTCCTGCATTTCTGGTTTTGACCCTTTATTCAGCATGGCCCTTTTGACCGATGGGAAGCGAGACTTCTTTGTAGCGCTGATTTGCCTTTCCAGGTTGCTTGGTTGGCCAAAAAGGGCGTATGCGTTTTTTCCTGAATATATTCAGGAAAAAACGCATACGCCCTTTTTGGCCAAGGGCATCATTGTCGAGGTTTTGCCGCTTTTCCTGTGCTTTAAAGGCGATTCGAATCTGCCTCCTGAAATCTGTTTCCTGCCATTCTGCCTTGCTTTCAAATCCTCTTTGTTGCCTTCCCTCAATAAATTTGTAGACGAGAGTTATCATTTATAAGTCTGCAGGTTTGTGAATTGCAGTGCCCCTGAGCTCCATTTTTCAATTCGCCCTCTTGGGAGCTGGCCGCAAAAGCGCAGGATTGCTTTAGGCCCTATTCTGCTTCCGGGCGGCAGACTGAGCTTGTGGTTAATTCTTCTTCCTGATGGGAAAAAAGAGTGACCTGTGCCTGTCCCAACACCTAGAGCTAGTCTCTCATTGGTTCCCCCTCTTCCCGTTCATCCTCAGAACACATAGCAACCTGTAGGGAACAGGAGGTTAAAGGTCCTGATTCTCTAAGGAGGGAGATTGCTAGTAAAGCGGCTGGAATGGCGAACCCGAGCACAAGGAGATGAGAAATGAGGTGCGTTTTAGAAACCTTTCCGATCACTCGGTGTACCGTCTTCTGGGTTTCTCATGCATATTTTCAATGTAGGAAGATGCCCTTGAACCTGGAGATTTGGGACCCATGGGATGGGTACCACGCAGTATTACTTTAAAGCGTCTGCGTTTACTCACCCAACCTCACCAAACCTCTCAGCCGCAAGAGTGTCCACCCTTATGTCTCAATCAGATGCAAGGTCTGGATATGGTCAATCCAGGTGGCATCACAGCCCCTGAACGAATTTTGTAAGAATTTCTCTCTCTTTCACTGTCTTTCTTTCACGGGTTTTTAAAATTAATTGAGTTTTATAATGGGGTTTAGCTGCTTTTCACTGCTGTGTTTATGCAGCTTTACACCCACCTGACTCACTTACAGAGAGATATCAATACATAGGTTTTAAGATTCTTATTAGTCAGATACATTATTGGGCGGTGAATAGGGGGTGTTGAGTCCAGTTCCCTGAGCAAGGAGTAGGTCTTCTCTATTACATATTGGGTTTATGGAACGGTATGTGAGCTAATTTGAAACCCTTGTTTTATGCATCACCCCACCTCACCTTTCCCGTTAGGCAGCCATAGTGTGTTTTCTAACCGTGTGACTCTGTTCTGTTTTGTAATTCAGTTCAAGGGTATTGGTTTTTACATTCCCTCTATAAGTGATATCTTATGATAAGTGTCTTTTTCTGTGTGACTTATTTCACATAGAATCGTCGTACCTAAATCCACTCATCATGCTGCTACTAGCCTTATGACGTTGATTTCATGGCTGAGTGATATTCCATTGTACATAAGGACCACAACTTCTTTATCCATTTTTCTCTTTCGTGGGATATTTAAGGAGTAACAAGGTGGAGGTTCTTGTCAACAGAGCAGCCCTAAACTTTGGGCTGCTTGTGTCTTGCTGATTTTTAGTTTTCCCAATTTATACGCCCATGAGTGGAAGTGCCCTATGCTCTCTAAGCTGAGTTTTGTAAATGTTTCAGGACACACCGTACACTTCTCCAGAGTGGCTGTTGGCAATTTACATCCCGCCCATCAGCGTAGCAAGGCTCCCGTTTCTCCGTGGCCTTTCCTGCATTTCTGGTTTTGACACTTTATTCAGCATGGCCCTTTTGACCGATGGGAAGCGAGACTTCTTTGTAGCCCTGATTTGCCTTTCCAGGTTGCTTGGTTGGCCAAAAAGGGCGTATGCGTTTTTTCCTGAATATATTCAGGAAAAAACGCATACGCCCTTTTTGGCCAAGGGCATCATTGTCGAGGTTTTCCCACTTTTCCTGTGCTTTAAAGGCGATTCGAATCTGCCTCCTGAAATCTGTTTCCTGCCATTCTGCCTTGCGTTCAAATCCTCTTCGTTGCTTTCCCTCAATCTATTTGTGGACGAGAGTTAACATTTATAACTCTGCAGGTTTGTGAGTTGCAGTGCCCCTGAGCTCCATTTTTCAACTCGCTTTTTTGGGAGCTAGCCGCAAAAGCGCTGGATTCCTTCAGGCCCTATTCTGGTTCCAGTCAGCAGACTGAGCTTGCGGTTAATTCTTCTTCCTGATGGGAAAATAGAGTGACCTGTGCCTGTCCCAACACCTAGAGCTAGTCTCTCATTGGTTCTCCCTCTTCCCGTACATAGTCAGGACAAATTGAAAACTGTATGGAACAGGAGGTTAAAGGTGCTGATTCTCCAAGGTGGGAGATTGCTAGTAAAGCGGCTGGAATGGCGTACCCGAGCACAAGGAGATGAGAAATGAGGTGCGTTTTAGAAACCTTTCCCGTTCACACGGTGTAACTTCTTCTGGGTTTCTCATGCATGGTTTCGATGTAGGAAGATGCCCTTGAACCTGGAGATTTGTGACCCATGGGATGGGTACCACGCAGTATTACTTTAAAGTGTCTGCGTTTGGTCACCCAATCTCACCAAACCTCTCAGCCCCAAGAGTGTCCACCCTTATGTCTCAATCAGGTGTGGGTCTAGATATGGTGAATCCAGGTGGCATCACAGCCCCTGAACGAATTTTATAAGAATTTCTCTCTCTTTCATTGTCTTTGCTTCACGGGTTTTTAAAAGTAATTATTTTTTATAATGGGGTTTAGCTGCTTTTCACTGCTGTGTTTATGCCGCTTTACACCCACTTGACTGACTTACAGAGAGATATCAATACATGGGATTTAAGATTCTGACTAGTCAGATACATTCTTGGGCGGTGAATAGGGGGTGTTGAGTCCAGTTCACTGAGCAAGGAGTAGGTCTTGTCTATTACGTATTGGGTTTATGGAACGGTATCTGAGTTAATTTGAAACCCTTGTTTTATGCATCACCCCACCTCACCTTTCCTGTTAAGCAGCCATAGTGAGTTTTCTAACCGTGTGACTCTGTTCTGTTTTGTAATTCAGTTCAAGCGTAGCGGTTTTTACATTCCCTCTATAAGTGATATCTTATGATAAGTGTCTTTTTCTGTGTGACTTATTTCACTTAGAATCGTCGTACCTAAATCCACTCATCATGCTGCTACTAGCCTTATGACGTTGATTTCATGGCTGAGTGATATTCCATTGTACATAAGGAGCACAACATCTTTATCCAATTTTCTCTTTCCTGGGATATTTAAGGTGCAACGAAGTGGAGGTTCTTGTCAACAGAGCAGCCCTAAACTTTGGGGTGCTTGTGTCTTGCTGATTTTTAGTTTTCCCAATGTATACGCCCATGAGTGGAAGTGCCCTATGCTCTCTAAGCTGAGTTTTGTAAATGTTTCAGGACACACCGTACACTTTTCCCGAGTGGCTGTTGGCAATTTACATCCCGCCCATCAGCGTAGCAAGGATCCAGTTTCTCCGTGGCCTGTCCTGCATTTCTGGTTTTGACCCTTTATTCAGCATGGCCCTTTTGACCGATGGGAAGCGAGACTTCTTTGTAGCGCTGATTTGCCTTTCCAGGTTGCTTGGTTGGCCAAAAAGGGCGTATGCGTTTTTTCCTGAATATATTCAGGAAAAAACGCATACGCCCTTTTTGGCCAAGGGCATCATTGTCGAGGTTTTGCCGCTTTTCCTGTGCTTTAAAGGCGATTCGAATCTGCCTCCTGAAATCTGTTTCCTGCCATTCTGCCTTGCTTTCAAATCCTCTTTGTTGCCTTCCCTCAATAAATTTGTAGACGAGAGTTATCATTTATAAGTCTGCAGGTTTGTGAATTGCAGTGCCCCTGAGCTCCATTTTTCAACTCGCTCTCTTGGGAGCTGGCCGCAAAAGCGCAGGATTGCTTTAGGCCCTATTCTGCTTCCGGGCGGCAGACTGAGCTTGTGGTTAATTCTTCTTCCTGATGGGAAAAAAGAGTGACCTGTGCCTGTCCCAACACCTAGAGCTAGTCTCTCATTGGTTCCCCCTCTTCCCGTTCATCCTCAGGACAAATTGCAACCTGTATGGAACAGGAGGTTAAAGGTGCTGATTCTCCAAGGAGGGAGATTGCTAGTAAAGCGGCTGGAATGGCGAACCCGAGCACAAGGAGATGAGAAATGAGGTGCGTTTTAGAAACCTTTCCCGATCACTCGGTGGACCATCTTCTGGGTTTCTCATGCATGTTTTCGATGTAGGAAGATGCCCTTGAACCTGGAGATTTGGGACCCATGGGATGGGTACCACGCAGTATTACTTTAAAGCGTCTGTGTTTGCTCACCCAACCTCACCAAACCTCTCAGCCCCAAGAGTGTCCACCCTTATGTCTCAATCAGCTGCGGGTCTAGATATGGTCAATCCAGGTGGCATCACAGCCCCTGAACGAATTTTGTAAGAATTTCTCTCTCTTTCACTGTCTTTGTTTCACGGGTTTTTAAAATTAATTGAGTTTTATAATGGGGTTTAGCTGCTTTTCACTGCTGTGTTTATGCAGCTTTACACCCACTTGACTCACTTACAGAGAGATATCAATACATAGGTTTTAAGATTCTTACTAGTCAGATATATTCTTGGGCGGTGAATAGGGGGTGTTGAGTCCAGTTCCCTGAGCAAGGAGTAGGTCTTGTCTATTACGTATTGGGTTTATGGAACGGTATCTGAGCTAATTTGAAACCCTTGTTTTATGCATCACCCCACCTCACCTTTCCCGTTAGGCAACCATAGTGTGTTTTCTAACCGTGTGACTCTGTTCTGTTTTGTAATTCAGTTCAAGGGTAGCGGTTTTTACATTCCCTCTATAAGTGATATCTTATGATAAGTGTCTTTTTCTGTGTGACTTATTTGAGTTAGAATCGTCGTACCTAAATCCACTCATCATGCTGCTACTAGCCTTATGACGTTGATTTCATGGCTGAGTGATATTCCATTGTACATAAGGAGCACAACATCTTTATCCATTTTTCTCTTTCCTGGGATATTTAAGGTGTAACGAAGTGGAGGTTCTTGTCAACAGAGCAGCCCTAAACTTTGGGGTGCTTGTGTCTTGCTGATTTTTAGTTTTCCCAATGTATACGCCCATGAGTGGAAGTGCCCTATGCTCTCTAAGCTGAGTTTTGTAAATGTTTCAGGACACACCGTACACTTCTCCAGAGTGGCTGTTGGCAATTTACATCCCGCCCATCAGCGTAGCAAGGCTCCCGTTTCTCCGTGGCCTGTCCTGCATTTCTGGTTTTGACCCTTTATTCAGCATGGCCCTTTTGACCGATGGGAAGCGAGACTTCTTTGTAGCGCTGATTTGCCTTTCCAGGTTGCTTGGTTGGCCAAAAAGGGCGTATGCGTTTTTTCCTGAATATATTCAGGAAAAAACGCATACGCCCTTTTTGGCCAAGGGCATCATTGTCGAGGTTTTGCCGCTTTTCCTGTGCTTTAAAGGCGATTCGAATCTGCCTCCTGAAATCTGTTTCCTGCCATTCTGCCTTGCTTTCAAATCCTCTTTGTTGCCTTCCCTCAATAAATTTGTAGACGAGAGTTATCATTTATAAGTCTGCAGGTTTGTGAATTGCAGTGCCCCTGAGCTCCATTTTTCAATTCGCCCTCTTGGGAGCTGGCCGCAAAAGCGCAGGATTGCTTTAGGCCCTATTCTGCTTCCGGGCGGCAGACTGAGCTTGTGGTTAATTCTTCTTCCTGATGGGAAAAAAGAGTGACCTGTGCCTGTCCCAACACCTAGAGCTAGTCTCTCATTGGTTCCCCCTCTTCCCGTTCATCCTCAGAACACATAGCAACCTGTAGGGAACAGGAGGTTAAAGGTCCTGATTCTCTAAGGAGGGAGATTGCTAGTAAAGCGGCTGGAATGGCGAACCCGAGCACAAGGAGATGAGAAATGAGGTGCGTTTTAGAAACCTTTCCGATCACTCGGTGTACCGTCTTCTGGGTTTCTCATGCATATTTTCAATGTAGGAAGATGCCCTTGAACCTGGAGATTTGGGACCCATGGGATGGGTACCACGCAGTATTACTTTAAAGCGTCTGCGTTTACTCACCCAACCTCACCAAACCTCTCAGCCGCAAGAGTGTCCACCCTTATGTCTCAATCAGATGCAAGGTCTGGATATGGTCAATCCAGGTGGCATCACAGCCCCTGAACGAATTTTGTAAGAATTTCTCTCTCTTTCACTGTCTTTGTTTCACGGGTTTTTAAAATTAATTGAGTTTTATAATGGGGTTTAGCTGCTTTTCACTGCTGTGTTTATGCAGCTTTACACCCACCTGACTCACTTACAGAGAGATATCAATACATAGGTTTTAAGATTCTTATTAGTCAGATACATTATTGGGCGGTGAATAGGGGGTGTTGAGTCCAGTTCCCTGAGCAAGGAGTAGGTCTTCTCTATTACATATTGGGTTTATGGAACGGTATCTGAGCTAATTTGAAACCCTTGTTTTATGCATCACCCCACCTCACCTTTCCCGTTAGGCAGCCATAGTGTGTTTTCTAACCGTGTGACTCTGTTCTGTTTTGTAATTCAGTTCAAGGGTATTGGTTTTTACATTCCCTCTATAAGTGATATCTTATGATAAGTGTCTTTTTCTGTGTGACTTATTTCACATAGAATCGTCGTACCTAAATCCACTCATCATGCTGCTACTAGCCTTATGACGTTGATTTCATGGCTGAGTGATATTCCATTGTACATAAGGACCACAACTTCTTTATCCATTTTTCTCTTTCGTGGGATATTTAAGGTGTAACAAGGTGGAGGTTCTTGTCAACAGAGCAGCCCTAAACTTTGGGGTGCTTGTGTCTTGCTGATTCTTAGTTTTCCCAATTTTTACGCCCATGAGTGGAAGTGCCCTATGCTCTCTAAGCTGAGTTTTGTAAATGTTTCAGGACACACCGTACACTTCTCCAGAGTGGCTGTTGGCAATTTACATCCCGCCCATCAGCGTAGCAAGGCTCCCGTTTCTCCGTGGCCTTTCCTGCATTTCTGGTTTTGACACTTTATTCAGCTTGGCCCTTTTGACCGATGGGAAGCGAGACTTCTTTGTAGCCCTGATTTGCCTTTCCAGGTTGCTTGGTTGGCCAAAAAGGGCGTATGCGTTTTTTCCTGAATATATTCAGGAAAAAACGCATACGCCCTTTTTGGCCAAGGGCATCATTGTCGAGGTTTTCCCACTTTTCCTGTGCTTTAAAGGCGATTCGAATCTGCCTCCTGAAATCTGTTTCCTGCCATTCTGCCTTGCGTTCAAATCCTCTTCGTTGCTTTCCCTCAATCTATTTGTGGACGAGAGTTAACATTTATAACTCTGCAGGTTTGTGAGTTGCAGTGCCCCTGAGCTCCATTTTTCAACTCGCTTTTTTGGGAGCTAGCCGCAAAAGCGCTGGATTCCTTCAGGCCCTATTCTGGTTCCAGTCAGCAGACTGAGCTTGTGGTTAATTCTTCTTCCTGATGGGAAAATAGAGTGACCTGTGCCTGTCCCAACACCTAGAGCTAGTCTCTCATTGGTTCTCCCTCTTCCCGTACATAGTCAGGACAAATTGCAACCTGTATGGAACAGGAGGTTAAAGGTGCTGATTCTCCAAGGTGGGAGATTGCTAGTAAAGCGGCTGGAATGGCGTACCCGAGCACAAGGAGATGAGAAATGAGGTGCGTTTTAGAAACCTTTCCCGTTCACACGGTGTAACTTCTTCTGGGTTTCTCATGCATGGTTTCGATGTAGGAAGATGCCCTTGAACCTGGAGATTTGGGACCCATGGGATGGGTACCACGCAGTATTACTTTAAAGTGTCTGCGTTTGGTCACCCAATCTCACCAAACCTCTCAGCCCCAAGAGTGTCCACCCTTATGTCTCAATCAGGTGTGGGTCTAGATATGGTGAATCCAGGTGGCATCACAGCCCCTGAACGAATTTTATAAGAATTTCTCTCTCTTTCATTGTCTTTGCTTCACGGGTTTTTAAAAGTAATTATTTTTTATAATGGGGTTTAGCTGCTTTTCACTGCTGTGTTTATGCCGCTTTACACCCACTTGACTGACTTACAGAGAGATATCAATACATGGGATTTAAGATTCTGACTAGTCAGATACATTCTTGGGCGGTGAATAGGGGGTGTTGAGTCCAGTTCACTGAGCAAGGAGTAGGTCTTGTCTATTACGTATTGGGTTTATGGAACGGTATCTGAGCTAATTTGAAACCCTTGTTTTATGCATCACCCCACCTCACCTTTCCCGTTAAGCAGCCATAGTGAGTTTTCTAACCGTGTGACTCTGTTCTGTTTTGTAATTCAGTTCAAGCGTAGCGGTTTTTACATTCCCTCTATAAGTGATATCTTATGATAAGTGTCTTTTTCTGTGTGACTTATTTCACTTAGAATCGTCGTACCTAAATCCACTCATCATGCTGCTACTAGCCTTATGACGTTGATTTCATGGCTGAGTGATATTCCATTGTACATAAGGAGCACAACATCTTTATCCATTTTTCTCTTTCCTGGGATATTTAAGGTGCAACGAAGTGGAGGTTCTTGTCAACAGAGCAGCCCTAAACTTTGGGGTGCTTGTGTCTTGCTGATTTTTAGTTTTCCCAATGTATACGCCCATGAGTGGAAGTGCCCTATGCTCTCTAAGCTGAGTTTTGTAAATGTTTCAGGACACACCGTACACTTTTCCAGAGTGGCTGTTGGCAATTTACATCCCGCCCATCAGCGTAGCAAGGATCCCGTTTCTCCGTGGCCTGTCCTGCATTTCTGGTTTTGACCCTTTATTCAGCATGGCCCTTTTGACCGATGGGAAGCGAGACTTCTTTGTAGCGCTGATTTGCCTTTCCAGGTTGCTTGGTTGGCCAAAAAGGGCGTATGCGTTTTTTCCTGAATATATTCAGGAAAAAACGCATACGCCCTTTTTGGCCAAGGGCATCATTGTCGAGGTTTTGCCGCTTTTCCTGTGCTTTAAAGGCGATTCGAATCTGCCTCCTGAAATCTGTTTCCTGCCATTCTGCCTTGCTTTCAAATCCTCTTTGTTGCCTTCCCTCAATAAATTTGTAGACGAGAGTTATCATTTATAAGTCTGCAGGTTTGTGAATTGCAGTGCCCCTGAGCTCCATTTTTCAACTCGCTCACTTGGGAGCTGGCCGCAAAAGCGCAGGATTGCTTTAGGCCCTATTCTGCTTCCGGGCGGCAGACTGAGCTTGTGGTTAATTCTTCTTCCTGATGGGAAAAAAGAGTGACCTGTGCCTGTCCCAACACCTAGAGCTAGTCTCTCATTGGTTCCCCCTCTTCCCGTTCATCCTCAGGACAAATTGCAACCTGTATGGAACAGGAGGTTAAAGGTGCTGATTCTCCAAGGAGGGAGATTGCTAGTAAAGCGGCTGGAATGGCGAACCCGAGCACAAGGAGATGAGAAATGAGGTGCGTTTTAGAAACCTTTCCCGATCACTCGGTGGACCATCTTCTGGGTTTCTCATGCATGTTTTCGATGTAGGAAGATGCCCTTGAACCTGGAGATTTGGGACCCATGGGATGGGTACCACGCAGTATTACTTTAAAGCGTCTGTGTTTGCTCACCCAACCTCACCAAACCTCTCAGCCCCAAGAGTGTCCACCCTTATGTCTCAATCAGCTGCGGGTCTAGATATGGTCAATCCAGGTGGCATCACAGCCCCTGAACGAATTTTGTAAGAATTTCTCTCTCTTTCACTGTCTTTGTTTCACGGGTTTTTAAAATTAATTGAGTTTTATAATGGGGTTTAGCTGCTTTTCACTGCTGTGTTTATGCAGCTTTACACCCACTTGACTCACTTACAGAGAGATATCAATACATAGGTTTTAAGATTCTTACTAGTCAGATATATTCTTGGGCGGTGAATAGGGGGTGTTGAGTCCAGTTCCCTGAGCAAGGAGTAGGTCTTGTCTATTACGTATTGGGTTTATGGAACGGTATCTGAGCTAATTTGAAACCCTTGTTTTATGCATCACCCCACCTCACCTTTCCCGTTAGGCAGCCATAGTGTGTTTTCTAACCGTGTGACTCTGTTCTGTTTTGTAATTCAGTTCAAGGGTAGCGGTTTTTACATTCCCTCTATAAGTGATATCTCATGATAAGTGTCTTTTTCTGTGTGACTTATTTCACTTAGAATCGTCGTACCTAAATCCACTCATCATGCTGCTACTAGCCTTATGACGTTGATTTCATGGCTGAGTGATATTCCATTGTACATAAGGAGCACAACATCTTTATCCATTTTTCTCTTTCCTGGGATATTTAAGGTGTAACGAAGTGGAGGTTCTTGTCAACAGAGCAGCCCTAAACTTTGGGGTGCTTGTGTCTTGCTGATTTTTAGTTTTCCCAATGTATACGCCCATGAGTGGAAGTGCCCTATGCTCTCTAAGCTGAGTTTTGTAAATGTTTCAGGACACACCGTACACTTCTCCAGAGTGGCTGTTGGCAATTTACATCCCGCCCATCAGCGTAGCAAGGCTCCCGTTTCTCCGTGGCCTGTCCTGCATTTCTGGTTTTGACCCTTTATTCAGCATGGCCCTTTTGACCGATGGGAAGCGAGACTTCTTTGTAGCGCTGATTTGCCTTTCCAGGTTGCTTGGTTGGCCAAAAAGGGCGTATGCGTTTTTTCCTGAATATATTCAGGAAAAAACGCATACGCCCTTTTTGGCCAAGGGCATCATTGTCGAGGTTTTGCCGCTTTTCCTGTGCTTTAAAGGCGATTCGAATCTGCCTCCTGAAATCTGTTTCCTGCCATTCTGCCTTGCTTTCAAATCCTCTTTGTTGCCTTCCCTCAATAAATTTGTAGACGAGAGTTATCATTTATAAGTCTGCAGGTTTGTGAATTGCAGTGCCCCTGAGCTCCATTTTTCAACTCGCTCTCTTGGGAGCTGGCCACAAAAGCGCAGGATTGCTTTAGGCCCTATTCTGCTTCCGGGCGGCAGACTGAGCCTGTGGTTAATTCTTCTTCCTGATGGGAAAATAGAGTGACCTGTGCCTGTCCCAACACCTAGAGCTAGTCTCTCATTGGTTCCCCGTCTTCCCGTTCACCCTCAGGACAAATTGCAACCTGTATGGAACAGGAGGTTAAAGGTGCTGATTCTCCAAGGAGGGAGATTGCTAGTAAAGCGGCTGGAATGGCGAACCCGAGCACAAGGAGATGAGAAATGAGGTGCGTTTTAGAAACCTTTCCCGATCACTCGGTGGACCATCTTCTGGGTTTCTCATGCATGTTTTCAATGTAGGAAGATGCCCTTGAACCTGGAGATTTGGGACCCATGGGATGGGTACCACGCAGTATTACTTTAAAGCGTCTGCGTTTGCTCACCCAACCTCACCAAACCTCTCAGCCCCAAGAGTGTCCACCCTTATGTCTCAATCAGCTGCGGGTCTAGATTTGGTCAATCCAGGTGGCATCACAGCCCCTGAACGAATTTTGTAAGAATTTCTCTCTCTTTCACTGTCTTTGTTTCACGGGTTTTTAAAATTAATTGAGTTTTATAATGGGGTTTAGCTGCTTTTCACTGCTGTGTTTATGCAGCTTTACACCCACGTGACTCACTTACAGAGAGATATCAATAGATAGGTTTTAAGATTCTTACTAGTCAGATATATTCTTGGGCGGTGAATAGGGGGTGTTGAGTCCAGTTCCCTGAGCAAGGAGTAGGTCTTGTCTATTACGTATTGGGTTTATGGAACGGTATCTGAGCTAATTTGAAACCCTTGTTTTATGCATCACCCCACCTCACCTTTCCCGTTAGGCAGCCATAGTGTGTTTTCTAACCGTGTGACTCTGTTCTGTTTTGTAATTCAGTTCAAGGGTAGCGGTTTTTACATTCCCTCTATAAGTGATATCTTATGATAAGTGTCTTTTTCTGTGTGACTTATTGCACTTAGAATCGTCGTACCTAAATCCACTCATCATGCTGCTACTAGCCTTATGACGTTGATTTCATGGCTGAGTGATATTCCATTGTACATAAGGACCACAACTTCTTTATCCATTTTTATCTTTCCTGGGATATTTAAGGTGTAACGAAGTGGAGGTTCTTGTCAACAGAGCAGCCCTAAACTTTGGGGTGCTTTTGTCTTGCTGATTTTTAGTTTTCCCAATTTATACGCCCATGAGTGGAAGTGCCCTATGCTCTCTAAGCTGAGTTTTGTAAATGTTTCAGGACACACCGTACACTTCTCCAGAGTGTCTGTTGGCAATTTACATCCCGCCCATCAGCGTAGCAAGGCTCCCGTTTCTCCGTGGCCTGTCCTGCATTTCTGGTTTTGACACTTTACTCAGCATGGCCCTTTTGACCGATGGGAAGCGAGACTTCTTTGTAGCGCTGATTTGCCTTTCCAGGTTGCTTGGTTGGCCAAAAAGGGCGTATGCGTTTTTTCCTGAATATATTCAGGAAAAAACGCATACGCCCTTTTTGGCCAAGGGCATCATTGTCGAGGTTTTGCCGCTTTTCCTGTGCTTTAAAGGCGATTCGAATCTGCCTCCTGAAATCTGTTTCCTGCAATTCTGCCTTGCTTTCAAATCCTCTTTGTTGCCTTCCCTCAATATATTTGTAGACGAGAGTTATCATTTATAAGTCTGCAGGTTTGTGAATTGCAGTGCCCCCGAGCTCCATTTTTCAACTCGCTCTCTTGGGAGCTGGCCGCAAAAGCGCAGGATTGCTTTAGGCCCTATTCTGCTTCCGGGCGGCAGACTGAGCCTGTGGTTAATTCTTCTTCCTGATGGGAAAATAGAGTGACCTGTGCCTGTCCCAACACCTAGAGCTAGTCTCTCATTGGTTCCCCGTCTTCCCATTCACCCTCAGTTCAAATTGCCACCTGTATGGAACAGGAGGTTAAAGGTGCTGATTCTCCAAGGAGGGAGATTGCTAGTAAAGCGGCTGGAATGGCGAACCCGAGCACAAGGAGACGAGAAATGAGGTGCGTTTTAGAAACCTTTCCCAATCACTCGGTGGACCGTCTTCTGGGTTTCTCATGCATGTTTTCGATGTAGGAAGATGCCCTTGAACCTGGAGATTTGGGACCCATGGGATGGGTACCACGCAGTATTACTTTAAAGCGTCTGCGTTTGCTCACCGAACCTCACCAAACCCCTCAGCCCCAAGAGTGTCCACCCTTATGTCTCAATCAGTTGCGGGTCTAGATATGGTCAATCCAGGTGGCATCACAGCGCCTGAACGAATTTTGTAAGAATTTCTCTCCCTTTCACTGTCTTTGTTTCACGGGTTTTTAAAATTAATTGAGTTTTATAATGGGGTTTAGCTGCTTTTCACTGCTGTGTTTATGCAGCTTTACACCCACTTGACTCACTTACAGAGAGATATCAATACATAGGTTTTAAGTTTCTTACTAGTCAGATATATTCTTGGGCGGTGAATAGGGGGTGTTGAGTCCAGTTCCCTGAGCAAGGAGTAGGTCTTGTCTATTACGTATTGGGTTTATGGAACGGTATCTGAGCTAATTTGAAACCCTTGTTTTATGCATCACCCCACCTCACCTTTCCCGTTAGGCAGCCATAGTGTGTTTTCTAACCGTGTGACTCTGTTCTGTTTTGTAATTCAGTTCAAGGGTAGCGGTTTTTACATTCCCTCTATAAGTGATATCTTATGATAAGTGTCTTTTTCTGTGTGACTTATTGCACTTAGAATCGTCGTACCTAAATCCACTCATCATGCTGCTACTAGCCTTATGACGTTGATTTCATGGCTGAGTGATATTCCATTGTACATAAGGACCACAACTTCTTTATCCATTTTTCTCTTTCCTGGGATATTTAAGGTGTAACGAAGTGGAGGTTCTTGTCAACAGAGCAGCCCTAAACTTTGGGGTGCTTGTGTCTTGCTGATTTTTAGTTTTCCGAATTTATACGCCCATGAGTGGAAGTGCCCTATGCTCTCTAAGCTGAGTTTTGTAAATGTTTCAGGACACACCGTACACTTCTCCAGAGTGGCTGTTGGCAATTTACATCCCGCCCATCAGCGTAGCAAGGCTCCCGTTTCTCCGTGGCTTGTCCTGCATTTCTGGTTTTGACACTTTATTCAGCATGGCCCTTTTGACCGATGGGAAGCGAGACTTCTTTGTAGCGCTGATTTGCCTTTCCAGATTGCTTGGTTGGCCAAAAAGGGCGTATGCGTTTTTTCCTGAATATATTCAGGAAAAAACGCATACGCCCTTTTTGGCCAAGGGCATCATTGTCGAGGTTTTGCCGCTTTTCCTGTGCTTTAAAGGCGATTCGAATCTGCCTCCTGAAATCTGTTTCCTGCAATTCTGCCTTGCTTTCAAATCCTCTTTGTTGCCTTCCCTCAATATATTTGTAGACGAGAGTTATCATTTATAAGTCTGCAGGTTTGTGAATTGCAGTGCCCCTGAGCTCCATTTTTCAACTCGCTCTCTTGGGAGCTGGCCGCAAAAGCGCAGGATTGCTTTAGGCCCTATTCTGCTTCCGGGCGGCAGACTGAGCCTGTGGTTAATTCTTCTTCCTGATGGGAAAATAGAGTGACCTGTGCCTGTCCCAACACCTAGAGCTAGTCTCTCATTGGTTCCCCGTCTTCCCGTTCACCCTCAGTTCAAATTGCCACCTGTATGGAACAGGAGGTTAAAGGTGCTGATTCTCCAAGGAGGGAGATTGCTAGTAAAGCGGCTGGAATGGCGAACCCGAGCACAAGGAGACGAGAAATGAGGTGCGTTTTAGAAACCTTTCCCGATCACTCGGTGGACCATCTTCTGGGTTTCTCATGCATGTTTTCGATGTAGGAAGATGCCCTTGAACCTGGAGATTTGGGACCCATGGGATGGGTACCACGCAGTATTACTTTAAAGCGTCTGCGTTTGCTCACCGAACCTCACCAAACCCCTCAGCCCCAAGAGTGTCCACCCTTATGTCTCAATCAGCTGCGGGTCTAGATATGGTCAATCCAGGTGGCATCACAGCGCCTGAACGAATTTTGTAAGAATTTCTCTCCCTTTCACTGTCTTTGTTTCACGGGTTTTTAAAATTAATTGAGTTTTATAATGGGATTTAGCTGCTTTTCACTGCTGTGTTTATGCAGCTTTACACCCACTTGACTCACTTACAGAGAGATATCAATACATAGGTTTTAAGATTCTTACTAGTCAGATATACTCTTGGGCGGTGAATAGGGGGTGTTGAGTCCAGTTCCCTGAGCAAGGAGTAGGTCTTGTCTATTACGTATTGGGTTTATGGAACGGTATCTGAGCTAATTTGAAACCCTTGTTTTATGCATCACCCCACCTCACCTTTCCCGTTAGGCAGCCATAGTGTGTTTTCTAACCGTGTGAATCTGTTCTGTTTTGTAATTCAGTTCAAGGGTAGCGGTGTTTACATTCCCTCTATAGGTGATAACTTATGATAAGTGTCTTTTTCTGTGTGACTTATTGCACTTAGAATCGTCGTACCTAAATCCACTCATCATGCTGCTACTAGCCTTATGACGTTGATTTCATGGCTGAGTGATATTCCATTGTACATAAGGACCACAACTTCTGTATCCATTTTTCTCTTTCCTGGGATATTTAAGGTGTAACGAAGTGGAGGTTCTTGTCAACAGAGCAGCCCTAAATTTTGGGGTGCTTGTGTCTTGCTGATTTTTAGTTTTCCCAATTTATACGCCCATGAGTGGAAGTGCCCTATGCTCTCTAAGCTGAGTTTTGTAAATGTTTCAGGACACACCGTACACTTCTCCAGAGTGGCTGTTGGCAATTTACATCACGCCCATCAGCGTAGAAAGGCTCCCGTTTCTCCGTGGCCTGTCCTGCATTTCTGGTTTTGACACTTTATTCAGCATGGCCCTTTTGACCGATGGGAAGCGAGACTTCTTTGTAGCGCTGATTTGCCTTTCCAGGTTGCTTGGTTGGCCAAAAAGGGCGTATGCGTTTTTTCCTGAATATATTCAGGAAAAAAGGCATACGCCCTTTTTGGCCAAGGGCATCATTGTCGAGGTTTTGCCGCTTTTCCTGTGCTTTAAAGGCGATTCGAATCTGCCTCCTGAAATCTGTTTCCGGCAATTCTGCCTTGCTTTCAAATCCTCTTTGTTGCCTTCCCTCAATATATTTGTAGACGAGAGTTATCATTTATAAGTCTGCAGGTTTGTGAATTGCAGTGCCCCTGAGCTCCATTTTTCAACTCGCTCTCTTGGGAGCTGGCCGCAAAAGCGCAGGATTGCTTTAGGCCCTATTCTGCTTCCGGGCGGCAGACTGAGCCTGTGGTTAATTCTTCTTCCTGATGGGAAAATAGAGTGACCTGTGCCTGTCCCAACACCTAGAGCTAGTCTCTCATTGGTTCCCCCTCTTCCCGTTCACCCTCAGGACAAATTGCAACCTGTATGGAACAGGAGGTTAAAGGTGCTGATTCTCCAAGGAGGGAGATTGCTAGTAAAGCGGCTGGAATGGCGAACCCGAGCACAAGGAGATGAGAAATGAGGTGCGTTTTAGAAACCTTTCCCGTTCACTCGGTGGACCGTCTTCTGGGTTTCTCATGCATGTTTTCGATGTAGGAAGATGCCCTTGAACCTGGAGATTTGGGACCCATGGGATGGGTACCACGCAGTATTACTTTAAAGCGTCTGCGTTTGCTCACCCAACCTCACCAAACCTCTCAGCCCCAAGAGTGTCCACCCTTATGTCTCAATCAGCTGCGGGTCTAGATATGGTCAATCCAGGTGGCATCACAGCCCCTGAACGAATTTTGTAAGAATTTCTCTCCCTTTCACTGTCTTTGTTTCACGGGTTTTTAAAATTAATTGAGTTTTATAATGGGGTTTAGCTGCTTTTCACTGCTGTGTTTATGCAGCTTTACACCCACTTGACTCACTTACAGAGAGATATCAATACATAGGTTTTAAGATTCTTACTAGTCAGATATACTCTTGGGCGGTGAATAGGGGGTTTTGAGTCCAGTTCCCTGAGCAAGGAATAGGTCTTGTCTATTACGTATTGGGTTTATGGAACGGTATCTGAGCTAATTTGAAACCCTTGTTTTATGCATCACCCCACCTCACCTTTCCCGTCAGGCAGCCATAGTGTGTTTTCTAACCGTGTGACTCTGTTCTGTTTTGTAATTCAGTTCAAGGGCAGCGGTTTTTACATTCCCTCTATAGGTGATATCTTATGATAAGTGTCTTTTTCTGTGTGACTTATTTGACTTAGAATCGTCGTAACTAAATCCACTCATCATGCTGCTACTAGCCTTATGACGTTGATTTCATGGCTGAGTGATATTCCATTGTACATAAGGACCACAACTTCTTTATCCATTTTTATCTTTCCTGGGATATTTAAGGTGTAACGAAGTGGAGGTTCTTGTCAACAGAGCAGCCCTAAACTTTGGGGTGCTTGTGTCTTGCTGATTTTTAGTTTTCCCAATTTATACGCCCATGAGTGGAAGTGCCCTATGCTCTCTAAGCTGAGTTTTGTAAGTGTTTCAGGACACACCGTACACTTCTCCAGAGTGGCTGTTGGCAATTTACATCCCGCCCATCAGCGTAGCAAGGCTCCCGTTTCTCCGTGGCCTGTCCTGCATTTCTGGTTTTGACACTTTATTCAGCATGGCCCTTTTGACCGATGGGAAGCGAGACTTCTTTGTAGCGCTGATTTGCCTTTCCAGGTTGCTTGGTTGGCCAAAAAGGGCGTATGCGTTTTTTCCTGAATATATTCAGGAAAAAACGCATACGCCCTTTTTGGCCAAGGGCATCATTGTCGAGGTTTTGCCGCTTTTCCTGTGCTTTAAAGGCGATTCGAATCTGCCTCCTGAAATCTGTTTCCTGCAATTCTGCCTTGCTTTCAAATCCTCTTTGTTGCCTTCCCTCAATATATTTGTAGACGAGAGTTATCATTTATAAGTCTGCAGGTTTGTGAATTGCAGTGCCCCTGAGCTCCATTTTTCAACTCGCTCTCTTGGGAGCTGGCCACAAAAGCGCAGGATTGCTTTAGGCCCTATTCTGCTTCCGGGCGGCAGACTGAGCCTGTGGTTAATTCTTCTTCCTGATGAGAAAATAGAGTGACCTTTGCCTGTCCCAACACCTAGAGCTAGTCTCTCATTGGTTCCCCGTCTTCCCGTTCACCCTCAGGACAAATTGCAACCTGTATGGAACAGGAGGTTAAAGGTGCTGATTCTCCAAGGAGGGAGATTGCTAGTAAAGCGGCTGGAATGGCGAACCCGAGCACAAGGAGATGAGAAATGAGGTGCGTTTTAGAAACCTTTCCCGATCACTCGGTGGACCATCTTCTGGGTTTCTCATGCATGTTTTCAATGTAGGAAGATGCCCTTGAACCTGGAGATTTGGGACCCATGGGATGGGTACCACGCAGTATTACTTTAAAGCGTCTGCGTTTGCTCACCCAACCTCACCAAACCTCTCAGCCCCAAGAGTGTCCACCCTTATGTCTCAATCAGCTGCGGGTCTAGATATGGTCAATCCAGGTGGCATCACAGCCCCTGAACGAATTTTGTAAGAATTTCTCTCTCTTTCACTGTCTTTGTTTCACGGGTTTTTAAAATTAATTGAGTTTTATAATGGGGTTTAGCTGCTTTTCACTGCTGTGTTTATGCAGCTTTACACCCACGTGACTCACTTACAGAGAGATATCAATAGATAGGTTTTAAGATTCTTACTAGTCAGATATATTCTTGGGCGGTGAATAGGGGGTGTTGAGTCCAGTTCCCTGAGCAAGGAGTAGGTCTTGTCTATTACGTATTGGGTTTATGGAACGGTATCTGAGCTAATTTGAAACCCTTGTTTTATGCATCACCCCACCTCACCTTTCCCGTTAGGCAGCCATAGTGTGTTTTCTAACCGTGTGACTCTGTTCTGTTTTGTAATTCAGTTCAAGGGTAGCGGTTTTTACATTCCCTCTATAAGTGATATCTTATGATAAGTGTCTTTTTCTGTGTGACTTATTGCACTTAGAATCGTCGTACCTAAATCCACTCATCATGCTGCTACTAGCCTTATGACGTTGATTTCATGGCTGAGTGATATTCCATTGTACATAAGGACCACAACTTCTTTATCCATTTTTATCTTTCCTGGGATATTTAAGGTGTAACGAAGTGGAGGTTCTTGTCAACAGAGCAGCCCTAAACTTTGGGGTGCTTGTGTCTTGCTGATTTTTAGTTTTCCCAATTTATACGCCCATGAGTGGAAGTGCCCTATGCTCTCTAAGCTGAGTTTTGTAAATGTTTCAGGACACACCGTACACTTCTCCAGAGTGGCTGTTGGCAATTTACATCCCGCCCATCAGCGTAGCAAGGCTCCCGTTTCTCCGTGGCTTGTCCTGCATTTCTGGTTTTGACACTTTATTCAGCATGGCCCTTTTGACCGATGGGAAGCGAGACTTCTTTGTAGCGCTGTTTTGCCTTTCCAGGTTGCTTGGTTGGCCAAAAAGGGCGTATGCGTTTTTTCCTGAATATATTCAGGAAAAAACGCATACGCCCTTTTTGGCCAAGGGCATCATTGTCGAGGTTTTGCCGCTTTTCCTGTGCTTTAAAGGCGATTCGAATCTGCCTCCTGAAATCTGTTTCCTGCAATTCTGCCTTGCTTTCAAATCCTCTTTGTTGCCTTCCCTCAATATATTTGTAGACGAGAGTTATCATTTATAAGTCTGCAGGTTTGTGAATTGCAGTGCCCCTGAGCTCCATTTTTCAACTCGCTCTCTTGGGAGCTGGCCGCAAAAGCGCAGGATTGCTTTAGGCCCTATTCTGCTTCCGGGCGGCAGACTGAGCCTGTGGTTAATTCTTCTTCCTGATGGGAAAATAGAGTGACCTGTGCCTGTCCCAACACCTAGAGCTAGTCTCTCATTGGTTCCCCGTCTTCCCGTTCACCCTCAGTTCAAATTGCCACCTGTATGGAACAGGAGGTTAAAGGTGCTGATTCTCCAAGGAGGGAGATTGCTAGTAAAGCGGCTGGAATGGCGAACCCGAGCACAAGGAGACGAGAAATGAGGTGCGTTTTAGAAACCTTTCCCGATCACTCGGTGGACCATCTTCTGGGTTTCTCATGCATGTTTTCGATGTAGGAAGATGCCCTTGAACCTGGAGATTTGGGACCCATGGGATGGGTACCACGCAGTATTACTTTAAAGCGTCTGCGTTTGCTCACCGAACCTCACCAAACCCCTCAGCCCCAAGAGTGTCCACCCTTATGTCTCAATCAGCTGCGGGTCTAGATATGGTCAATCCAGGTGGCATCACAGCGCCTGAACGAATTTTGTAAGAATTTCTCTCCCTTTCACTGTCTTTGTTTCACGGGTTTTTAAAATTAATTGAGTTTTATAATGGGATTTAGCTGCTTTTCACTGCTGTGTTTATGCAGCTTTACACCCACTTGACTCACTTACAGAGAGATATCAATACATAGGTTTTAAGATTCTTACTAGTCAGATATACTCTTGGGCGGTGAATAGGGGGTGTTGAGTCCAGTTCCCTGAGCAAGGAGTAGGTCTTGTCTATTACGTATTGGGTTTATGGAACGGTATCTGAGCTAATTTGAAACCCTTGTTTTATGCATCACCCCACCTCACCTTTCCCGTTAGGCAGCCATAGTGTGTTTTCTAACCGTGTGAATCTGTTCTGTTTTGTAATTCAGTTCAAGGGTAGCGGTTTTTACATTCCCTCTATAGGTGATAACTTATGATAAGTGTCTTTTTCTGTGTGACTTATTGCACTTAGAATCGTCGTACCTAAATCCACTCATCATGCTGCTACTAGCCTTATGACGTTGATTTCATGGCTGAGTGATATTCCATTGTACATAAGGACCACAACTTCTGTATCCATTTTTCTCTTTCCTGGGATATTTAAGGTGTAACGAAGTGGAGGTTCTTGTCAACAGAGCAGCTCTAAATTTTGGGGTGCTTGTGTCTTGCTGATTTTTATTTTTCCCAATTTATACGCCCATGAGTGGAAGTGCCCTATGCTCTCTAAGCTGAGTTTTGTAAATGTTTCAGGACACACCGTACACTTCTCCAGAGTGGCTGTTGGCAATTTACATCCCGCCCATCAGCGTAGCAAGGCTCCCGTTTCTCCGTGGCCTGTCCTGCATTTCTGGTTTTGACACTTTATTCAGCATGGCCCTTTTGACCGATGGGAAGCGAGACTTCTTTGTAGCGCTGATTTGCCTTTCCAGGTTGCTTGGTTGGCCAAAAAGGGCGTATGCGTTTTTTCCTGAATATATTCAGGAAAAAACGCATACGCCCTTTTTGGCCAAGGGCATCATTGTCGAGGTTTTGCCGCTTTTCCTGTGCTTTAAAGGCGATTCGAATCTGCCTCCTGAAATCTGTTTCCGGCAATTCTGCCTTGCTTTCAAATCCTCTTTGTTGCCTTCCCTCAATATATTTGTAGACGAGAGTTATCATTTATAAGTCTGCAGGTTTGTGAATTGCAGTGCCCCTGAGCTCCATTTTTCAACTCGCTCTCTTGGGAGCTGGCCGCAAAAGCGCAGGATTGCTTTAGGCCCTATTCTGCTTCCGGGCGGCAGACTGAGCCTGTGGTTAATTCTTCTTCCTGATGGGAAAATAGAGTGACCTGTGCCTGTCCCAACACCTAGAGCTAGTCTCTCATTGGTTCCCCCTCTTCCCGTTCACCCTCAGGACAAATTGCAACCTGTATGGAACAGGAGGTTAAAGGTGCTGATTCTCCAAGGAGGGAGATTGCTAGTAAAGCGGCTGGAATGGCGAACCCGAGCACAAGGAGATGAGAAATGAGGTGCGTTTTAGAAACCTTTCCAGTTCACTCGGTGGACCGTCTTCTGGGTTTCTCATGCATGTTTTCGATGTAGGAAGATGCCCTTGAACCTGGAGATTTGGGACCCATGGGATGGGTACCACGCAGTATTACTTTAAAGCGTCTGCGTTTGCTCACCCAACCTCACCAAACCTCTCAGCCCCAAGAGTGTCCACCCTTATGTCTCAATCAGCTGCGGGTCTAGATATGGTCAATCCAGGTGGCATCACAGCCCCTGAACGAATTTTGTAAGAATTTCTCTCCCTTTCACTGTCTTTGTTTCACGGGTTTTTAAAATTAATTGAGTTTTATAATGGGATTTAGCTGCTTTTCACTGCTGTGTTTATGCAGCTTTACACCCACTTGACTCACTTACAGAGAGATGTCAATACATAGGTTTTAAGATTCTTACTAGTCAGATATAATCTTGGGCGGTGAATAGGGGGTGTTGAGTCCAGTTCCCTGAGCAAGGAGTAGGTCTTGTCTATTACGTATTGGGTTTATGGAACGGTATCTGAGCTAATTTGAAACCCTTGTTTTATGCATCACCCCACCTCACCTTTCCCGTTAGGCAGCCATAGTGTGTTTTCTAACCGTGTGACTCTGTTCTGTTTTGTAATTCAGTTCAAGGGTAGTGGTTTTTACATTCCCTCTATAAGTGATATCTTATGATAAGTGTCTTTTTCTGTGTGACTTATTGCACTTAGAATCGTCGTACCTAAATCCACTCATCATGCTGCTACTAGCCTTATGACGTTGATTTCATGGCTGAGTGATATTCCATTGTACATAAGGACCACAACTTCTTTATCCATTTTTCTCTTTCCTGGGATATTTAAGGTGTAACGAAGTGGAGGTTCTTGTCAACAGAGCAGCCCTAAACTTTGGGGTGCTTGTGTCTTGCTGATTTTTAGTTTTCCCAATTTATACGCCCATGAGTGGAAGTGCCCTATGCTCTCTAAGCTGAGTTTTGTAAATGTTTCAGGACACACCGTACACTTCTCCAGAGTGGCTGTTGGCAATTTACATCCCGCCCATCAGCGTAGCAAGGCTCCCGTTTCTCCGTGGCTTGTCCTGCATTTCTGGTTTTGACACTTTATTCAGCATGGCCCTTTTGACCGATGGGAAGCGAGACTTCTTTGTAGCGCTGATTTGCCTTTCCAGGTTGCTTGGTTGGCCAAAAAGGGCGTATGCGTTTTTTCCTGAATATATTCAGGAAAAAACGCATACGCCCTTTTTGGCCAAGGGCATCATTGTCGAGGTTTTGCCGCTTTTCCTGTGCTTTAAAGGCGATTCGAATCTGCCTCCTGAAATCTGTTTCCGGCAATTCTGCCTTGCTTTCAAATCCTCTTTGTTGCCTTCCCTCAATATATTTGTAGACGAGAGTTATCATTTATAAGTCTGCAGGTTTGTGAATTGCAGTGCCCCTGAGCTCCATTTTTCAACTCGCTCTCTTGGGAGCTGGCCGCAAAAGCGCAGGATTGCTTTAGGCCCTATTCTGCTTCCGGGCGGCAGACTGAGCCTGTGGTTAATTCTTCTTCCTGATGGGAAAATAGAGTGACCTGTGCCTGTCCCAACACCTAGAGCTAGTCTCTCATTGGTTCCCCCTCTTCCCGTTCACCCTCAGGACAAATTGCAACCTGTATGGAACAGGAGGTTAAAGGTGCTGATTCTCCAAGGAGGGAGATTGCTAGTAAAGCGGCTGGAATGGCGAACCCGAGCACAAGGAGATGAGAAATGAGGTGCGTTTTAGAAACCTTTCCCGTTCACTCGGTGGACCGTCTTCTGGGTTTCTCATGCATGTTTTCGATGTAGGAAGATGCCCTTGAACCTGGAGATTTGGGACCCATGGGATGGGTACCACGCAGTATTACTTTAAAGCGTCTGCGTTTGCTCACCCAACCTCACCAAACCTCTCAGCCCCAAGAGTGTCCACCCTTATGTCTCAATCAGCTGCGGGTCTAGATATGGTCAATCCAGGTGGCATCACAGCGCCTGAACGAATTTTGTAAGAATTTCTCTCCCTTTCACTGTCTTTGTTTCACGGGTTTTTAAAATTAATTGAGTTTTATAATGGGATTTAGCTGCTTTTCACTGCTGTGTTTATGCAGCTTTACACCCACTTGACTCACTTACAGAGAGATGTCAATACATAGGTTTTAAGATTCTTACTAGTCAGATATAATCTTGGGCGGTGAATAGGGGGTGTTGAGTCCAGTTCCCTGAGCAAGGAGTAGGTCTTGTCTATTACGTATTGGGTTTATGGAACGGTATCTGAGCTAATTTGAAACCCTTGTTTTATGCATCACCCCACCTCACCTTTCCCGTTAGGCAGCCATAGTGTGTTTTCTAACCGTGTGAATCTGTTCTGTTTTGTAATTCAGTTCAAGGGTAGCGGTGTTTACATTCCCTCTATAGGTGATAACTTATGATAAGTGTCTTTTTCTGTGTGACTTATTGCACTTAGAATCGTCGTACCTAAATCCACTCATCATGCTGCTACTAGCCTTATGACGTTGATTTCATGGCTGAGTGATATTCCATTGTACATAAGGACCACAACTTCTTTATCCATTTTTATCTTTCCTGGGATATTTAAGGTGTAACGAAGTGGAGGTTCTTGTCAACAGAGCAGCCCTAAACTTTGGGGTGCTTTTGTCTTGCTGATTTTTAGTTTTCCCAATTTATACGCCCATGAGTGGAAGTGCCCTATGCTCTCTAAGCTGAGTTTTGTAAATGTTTCAGGACACACCGTACACTTCTCCAGAGTGGCTGTTGGCAATTTACATCCCGCCCATCAGCGTAGCAAGGCTCCCGTTTCTCCGTGGCCTGTCCTGCATTTCTGGTTTTGACACTTTACTCAGCATGGCCCTTTTGACCGATGGGAAGCGAGACTTCTTTGTAGCGCTGATTTGCCTTTCCAGGTTGCTTGGTTGGCCAAAAAGGGCGTATGCGTTTTTTCCTGAATATATTCAGGAAAAAACGCATACGCCCTTTTTGGCCAAGGGCATCATTGTCGAGGTTTTGCCGCTTTTCCTGTGCTTTAAAGGCGATTCGAATCTGCCTCCTGAAATCTGTTTCCTGCAATTCTGCCTTGCTTTCAAATCCTCTTTGTTGCCTTCCCTCAATATATTTGTAGACGAGAGTTATCATTTATAAGTCTGCAGGTTTGTGAATTGCAGTGCCCCCGAGCTCCATTTTTCAACTCGCTCTCTTGGGAGCTGGCCGCAAAAGCGCAGGATTGCTTTAGGCCCTATTCTGCTTCCGGGCGGCAGACTGAGCCTGTGGTTAATTCTTCTTCCTGATGGGAAAATAGAGTGACCTGTGCCTGTCCCAACACCTAGAGCTAGTCTCTCATTGGTTCCCCGTCTTCCCGTTCACCCTCAGTTCAAATTGCCACCTGTATGGAACAGGAGGTTAAAGGTGCTGATTCTCCAAGGAGGGAGATTGCTAGTAAAGCGGCTGGAATGGCGAACCCGAGCACAAGGAGACGAGAAATGAGGTGCGTTTTAGAAACCTTTCCCAATCACTCGGTGGACCGTCTTCTGGGTTTCTCATGCATGTTTTCGATGTAGGAAGATGCCCTTGAACCTGGAGATTTGGGACCCATGGGATGGGTACCACGCAGTATTACTTTAAAGCGTCTGCGTTTGCTCACCGAACCTCACCAAACCCCTCAGCCCCAAGAGTGTCCACCCTTATGTCTCAATCAGCTGCGGGTCTAGATATGGTCAATCCAGGTGGCATCACAGCGCCTGAACGAATTTTGTAAGAATTTCTCTCCCTTTCACTGTCTTTGTTTCACGGGTTTTTAAAATTAATTGAGTTTTATAATGGGGTTTAGCTGCTTTTCACTGCTGTGTTTATGCAGCTTTACACCCACTTGACTCACTTACAGAGAGATATCAATACATAGGTTTTAAGTTTCTTACTAGTCAGATATATTCTTGGGCGTTGAATAGGGGGTGTTGAGTCCAGTTCCCTGAGCAAGGAGTAGGTCTTGTCTATTACGTATTGGGTTTATGGAACGGTATCTGAGCTAATTTGAAACCCTTGTTTTATGCATCACCCCACCTCACCTTTCCCGTTAGGCAGCCATAGTGTGTTTTCTAACCGTGTGACTCTGTTCTGTTTTGTAATTCAGTTCAAGGGTAGCGGTTTTTACATTCCCTCTATAAGTGATATCTTATGATAAGTGTCTTTTTCTGTGTGACTTATTGCACTTAGAATCGTCGTACCTAAATCCACTCATCATGCTGCTACTAGCCTTATGACGTTGATTTCATGGCTGAGTGATATTCCATTGTACATAAGGACCACAACTTCTTTATCCATTTTTCTCTTTCCTGGGATATTTAAGGTGTAACGAAGTGGAGGTTCTTGTCAACAGAGCAGCCCTAAACTTTGGGGTGCTTGTGTCTTGCTGATTTTTAGTTTTCCCAATTTATACGCCCATGAGTGGAAGTGCCCTATGCTCTCTAAGCTGAGTTTTGTAAATGTTTCAGGACACACCGTACACTTCTCCAGAGTGGCTGTTGGCAATTTACATCCCGCCCATCAGCGTAGCAAGGCTCCCGTTTCTCCGTGGCTTGTCCTGCATTTCTGGTTTTGACACTTTATTCAGCATGGCCCTTTTGACCGATGGGAAGCGAGACTTCTTTGTAGCGCTGATTTGCCTTTCCAGGTTGCTTGGTTGGCCAAAAAGGGCGTATGCGTTTTTTCCTGAATATATTCAGGAAAAAACGCATACGCCCTTTTTGGCCAAGGGCATCATTGTCGAGGTTTTGCCGCTTTTCCTGTGCTTTAAAGGCGATTCGAATCTGCCTCCTGAAATCTGTTTCCGGCAATTCTGCCTTGCTTTCAAATCCTCTTTGTTGCCTTCCCTCAATATATTTGTAGACGAGAGTTATCATTTATAAGTCTGCAGGTTTGTGAATTGCAGTGCCCCTGAGCTCCATTTTTCAACTCGCTCTCTTGGGAGCTGGCCGCAAAAGCGCAGGATTGCTTTAGGCCCTATTCTGCTTCCGGGCGGCAGACTGAGCCTGTGGTTAATTCTTCTTCCTGATGGGAAAATAGAGTGACCTGTGCCTGTCCCAACACCTAGAGCTAGTCTCTCATTGGTTCCCCCTCTTCCCGTTCACCCTCAGGACAAATTGCAACCTGTATGGAACAGGAGGTTAAAGGTGCTGATTCTCCAAGGAGGGAGATTGCTAGTAAAGCGGCTGGAATGGCGAACCCGAGCACAAGGAGATGAGAAATGAGGTGCGTTTTAGAAACCTTTCCCGTTCACTCGGTGGACCGTCTTCTGGGTTTCTCATGCATGTTTTCGATGTAGGAAGATGCCCTTGAACCTGGAGATTTGGGACCCATGGGATGGGTACCACGCAGTATTACTTTAAAGCGTCTGCGTTTGCTCACCCAACCTCACCAAACCTCTCAGCCCCAAGAGTGTCCACCCTTATGTCTCAATCAGCTGCGGGTCTAGATATGGTCAATCCAGGTGGCATCACAGCGCCTGAACGAATTTTGTAAGAATTTCTCTCCCTTTCACTGTCTTTGTTTCACGGGTTTTTAAAATTAATTGAGTTTTATAATGGGATTTAGCTGCTTTTCACTGCTGTGTTTATGCAGCTTTACACCCACTTGACTCACTTACAGAGAGATGTCAATACATAGGTTTTAAGATTCTTACTAGTCAGATATAATCTTGGGCGGTGAATAGGGGGTGTTGAGTCCAGTTCCCTGAGCAAGGAGTAGGTCTTGTCTATTACGTATTGGGTTTATGGAACGGTATCTGAGCTAATTTGAAACCCTTGTTTTATGCATCACCCCACCTCACCTTTCCCGTTAGGCAGCCATAGTGTGTTTTCTAACCGTGTGAATCTGTTCTGTTTTGTAATTCAGTTCAAGGGTAGCGGTGTTTACATTCCCTCAATAGGTGATAACTTATGATAAGTGTCTTTTTCTGTGTGACTTATTGCACTTAGAATCGTCGTACCTAAATCCACTCATCATGCTGCTACTAGCCTTATGACGTTGATTTCATGGCTGAGTGATATTCCATTGTACATAAGGACCACAACTTCTTTATCCATTTTTATCTTTCCTGGGATATTTAAGGTGTAACGAAGTGGAGGTTCTTGTCAACAGAGCAGCCCTAAACTTTGGGGTGCTTTTGTCTTGCTGATTTTTAGTTTTCCCAATTTATACGCCCATGAGTGGAAGTGCCCTATGCTCTCTAAGCTGAGTTTTGTAAATGTTTCAGGACACACCGTACACTTCTCCAGAGTGGCTGTTGGCAATTTACATCCCGCCCATCAGCGTAGCAAGGCTCCCGTTTCTCCGTGGCCTGTCCTGCATTTCTGGTTTTGACACTTTACTCAGCATGGCCCTTTTGACCGATGGGAAGCGAGACTTCTTTGTAGCGCTGATTTGCCTTTCCAGGTTGCTTGGTTGGCCAAAAAGGGCGTATGCGTTTTTTCCTGAATATATTCAGGAAAAAACGCATACGCCCTTTTTGGCCAAGGGCATCATTGTCGAGGTTTTGCCGCTTTTCCTGTGCTTTAAAGGCGATTCGAATCTGCCTCCTGAAATCTGTTTCCTGCAATTCTGCCTTGCTTTCAAATCCTCTTTGTTGCCTTCCCTCAATATATTTGTAGACGAGAGTTATCATTTATAAGTCTGCAGGTTTGTGAATTGCAGTGCCCCCGAGCTCCATTTTTCAACTCGCTCTCTTGGGAGCTGGCCGCAAAAGCGCAGGATTGCTTTAGGCCCTATTCTGCTTCCGGGCGGCAGACTGAGCCTGTGGTTAATTCTTCTTCCTGATGGGAAAATAGAGTGACCTGTGCCTGTCCCAACACCTAGAGCTAGTCTCTCATTGGTTCCCCGTCTTCCCGTTCACCCTCAGTTCAAATTGCCACCTGTATGGAACAGGAGGTTAAAGGTGCTGATTCTCCAAGGAGGGAGATTGCTAGTAAAGCGGCTGGAATGGCGAACCCGAGCACAAGGAGACGAGAAATGAGGTGCGTTTTAGAAACCTTTCCCAATCACTCGGTGGACCGTCTTCTGGGTTTCTCATGCATGTTTTCGATGTAGGAAGATGCCCTTGAACCTGGAGATTTGGGACCCATGGGATGGGTACCACGCAGTATTACTTTAAAGCGTCTGCGTTTGCTCACCGAACCTCACCAAACCCCTCAGCCCCAAGAGTGTCCACCCTTATGTCTCAATCAGCTGCGGGTCTAGATATGGTCAATCCAGGTGGCATCACAGCGCCTGAACGAATTTTGTAAGAATTTCTCTCCCTTTCACTGTCTTTGTTTCACGGGTTTTTAAAATTAATTGAGTTTTATAATGGGGTTTAGCTGCTTTTCACTGCTGTGTTTATGCAGCTTTACACCCACTTGACTCACTTACAGAGAGATATCAATACATAGGTTTTAAGTTTCTTACTAGTCAGATATATTCTTGGGCGGTGAATAGGGGGTGTTGAGTCCAGTTCCCTGAGCAAGGAGTAGGTCTTGTCTATTACGTATTGGGTTTATGGAACGGTATCTGAGCTAATTTGAAACCCTTGTTTTATGCATCACCCCACCTCACCTTTCCCGTTAGGCAGCCATAGTGTGTTTTCTAACCGTGTGACTCTGTTCTGTTTTGTAATTCAGTTCAAGGGTAGCGGTTTTTACATTCCCTCTATAAGTGATATCTTATGATAAGTGTCTTTTTCTGTGTGACTTATTGCACTTAGAATCGTCGTACCTAAATCCACTCATCATGCTGCTACTAGCCTTATGACGTTGATTTCATGGCTGAGTGATATTCCATTGTACATAAGGACCACAACTTCTGTATCCATTTTTCTCTTTCCTGGGATATTTAAGGTGTAACGAAGTGGAGGTTCTTGTCAACAGAGCAGCCCTAAACTTTGGGGTGCTTGTGTCTTGCTGATTTTTAGTTTTCCCAATTTATACGCCCATGAGTGGAAGTGCCCTATGCTCTCTAAGCTGAGTTTTGTAAATGTTTCAGGACACACCGTACACTTCTCCAGAGTGGCTGTTGGCAATTTACATCCCGCCCATCAGCGTAGAAAGGCTCCCGTTTCTCCGTGGCCTGTCCTGCATTTCTGGTTTTGACACTTTATTCAGCATGGCCCTTTTGACCGATGGGAAGCGAGACTTCTTTGTAGCGCTGATTTGCCTTTCCAGGTTGCTTGGTTGGCCAAAAAGGGCGTATGCGTTTTTTCCTGAATATATTCAGGAAAAAACGCATACGCCCTTTTTGGCCAAGGGCATCATTGTCGAGGTTTTGCCGCTTTTCCTGTGCTTTAAAGGCGATTCGAATCTGCCTCCTGAAATCTGTTTCCGGCAATTCTGCCTTGCTTTCAAATCCTCTTTGTTGCCTTCCCTCAATATATTTGTAGACGAGAGTTATCATTTATAAGTCTGCAGGTTTGTGAATTGCAGTGCCCCTGAGCTCCATTTTTCAACTCGCTCTCTTGGGAGCTGGCCGCAAAAGCGCAGGATTGCTTTAGGCCCTATTCTGCTTCCGGGCGGCAGACTGAGCCTGTGGTTAATTCTTCTTCCTGATGGGAAAATAGAGTGACCTGTGCCTGTCCCAACACCTAGAGCTAGTCTCTCATTGGTTCCCCCTCTTCCCGTTCACCCTCAGGACAAATTGCAACCTGTATGGAACAGGAGGTTAAAGGTGCTGATTCTCCAAGGAGGGAGATTGCTAGTAAAGCGGCTGGAATGGCGAACCCGAGCACAAGGAGATGAGAAATGAGGTGCGTTTTAGAAACCTTTCCCGTTCACTCGGTGGACCGTCTTCTGGGTTTCTCATGCATGTTTTCGATGTAGGAAGATGCCCTTGAACCTGGAGATTTGGGACCCATGGGATGGGTACCACGCAGTATTACTTTAAAGCGTCTGCGTTTGCTCACCCAACCTCACCAAACCTCTCAGCCCCAAGAGTGTCCACCCTTATGTCTCAATCAGCTGCGGGTCTAGATATGGTCAATCCAGGTGGCATCACAGCGCCTGAACGAATTTTGTAAGAATTTCTCTCCCTTTCACTGTCTTTGTTTCACGGGTTTTTAAAATTAATTGAGTTTTATAATGGGATTTAGCTGCTTTTCACTGCTGTGTTTATGCAGCTTTACACCCACTTGACTCACTTACAGAGAGATGTCAATACATAGGTTTTAAGATTCTTACTAGTCAGATATAATCTTGGGCGGTGAATAGGGGGTGTTGAGTCCAGTTCCCTGAGCAAGGAGTAGGTCTTGTCTATTACGTATTGGGTTTATGGAACGGTATCTGAGCTAATTTGAAACCCTTGTTTTATGCATCACCCCACCTCACCTTTCCCGTTAGGCAGCCATAGTGTGTTTTCTAACCGTGTGAATCTGTTCTGTTTTGTAATTCAGTTCAAGGGTAGCGGTGTTTACATTCCCTCTATAGGTGATAACTTATGATAAGTGTCTTTTTCTGTGTGACTTATTGCACTTAGAATCGTCGTACCTAAATCCACTCATCATGCTGCTACTAGCCTTATGACGTTGATTTCATGGCTGAGTGATATTCCATTGTACATAAGGACCACAACTTCTTTATCCATTTTTATCTTTCCTGGGATATTTAAGGTGTAACGAAGTGGAGGTTCTTGTCAACAGAGCAGCCCTAAACTTTGGGGTGCTTTTGTCTTGCTGATTTTTAGTTTTCCCAATTTATACGCCCATGAGTGGAAGTGCCCTATGCTCTCTAAGCTGAGTTTTGTAAATGTTTCAGGACACACCGTACACTTCTCCAGAGTGGCTGTTGGCAATTTACATCCCGCCCATCAGCGTAGCAAGGCTCCCGTTTCTCCGTGGCCTGTCCTGCATTTCTGGTTTTGACACTTTACTCAGCATGGCCCTTTTGACCGATGGGAAGCGAGACTTCTTTGTAGCGCTGATTTGCCTTTCCAGGTTGCTTGGTTGGCCAAAAAGGGCGTATGCGTTTTTTCCTGAATATATTCAGGAAAAAACGCATACGCCCTTTTTGGCCAAGGGCATCATTGTCGAGGTTTTGCCGCTTTTCCTGTGCTTTAAAGGCGATTCGAATCTGCCTCCTGAAATCTGTTTCCTGCAATTCTGCCTTGCTTTCAAATCCTCTTTGTTGCCTTCCCTCAATATATTTGTAGACGAGAGTTATCATTTATAAGTCTGCAGGTTTGTGAATTGCAGTGCCCCCGAGCTCCATTTTTCAACTCGCTCTCTTGGGAGCTGGCCGCAAAAGCGCAGGATTGCTTTAGGCCCTATTCTGCTTCCGGGCGGCAGACTGAGCCTGTGGTTAATTCTTCTTCCTGATGGGAAAATAGAGTGACCTGTGCCTGTCCCAACACCTAGAGCTAGTCTCTCATTGGTTCCCCGTCTTCCCGTTCACCCTCAGTTCAAATTGCCACCTGTATGGAACAGGAGGTTAAAGGTGCTGATTCTCCAAGGAGGGAGATTGCTAGTAAAGCGGCTGGAATGGCGAACCCGAGCACAAGGAGACGAGAAATGAGGTTCGTTTTAGAAACCTTTCCCAATCACTCGGTGGACCGTCTTCTGGGTTTCTCATGCATGTTTTCGATGTAGGAAGATGCCCTTGAACCTGGAGATTTGGGACCCATGGGATGGGTACCACGCAGTATTACTTTAAAGCGTCTGCGTTTGCTCACCGAACCTCACCAAACCCCTCAGCCCCAAGAGTGTCCACCCTTATGTCTCAATCAGCTGCGGGTCTAGATATGGTCAATCCAGGTGGCATCACAGCGCCTGAACGAATTTTGTAAGAATTTCTCTCCCTTTCACTGTCTTTGTTTCACGGGTTTTTAAAATTAATTGAGTTTTATAATGGGGTTTAGCTGCTTTTCACTGCTGTGTTTATGCAGCTTTACACCCACTTGACTCACTTACAGAGAGATATCAATACATAGGTTTTAAGTTTCTTACTAGTCAGATATATTCTTGGGCGGTGAATAGGGGGTGTTGAGTCCAGTTCCCTGAGCAAGGAGTAGGTCTTGTCTATTACGTATTGGGTTTATGGAACGGTATCTGAGCTAATTTGAAACCCTTGTTTTATGCATCACCCCACCTCACCTTTCCCGTTAGGCAGCCATAGTGTGTTTTCTAACCGTGTGACTCTGTTCTGTTTTGTAATTCAGTTCAAGGGTAGCGGTTTTTACATTCCCTCTATAAGTGATATCTTATGATAAGTGTCTTTTTCTGTGTGACTTATTGCACTTAGAATCGTCGTACCTAAATCCACTCATCATGCTGCTACTAGCCTTATGACGTTGATTTCATGGCTGAGTGATATTCCATTGTACATAAGGACCACAACTTCTGTATCCATTTTTCTCTTTCCTGGGATATTTAAGGTGTAACGAAGTGGAGGTTCTTGTCAACAGAGCAGCCCTAAACTTTGGGGTGCTTGTGTCTTGCTGATTTTTAGTTTTCCCAATTTATACGCCCATGAGTGGAAGTGCCCTATGCTCTCTAAGCTGAGTTTTGTAAATGTTTCAGGACACACCGTACACTTCTCCAGAGTGGCTGTTGGCAATTTACATCCCGCCCATCAGCGTAGCAAGGCTCCCGTTTCTCCGTGGCTTGTCCTGCATTTCTGGTTTTGACACTTTATTCAGCATGGCCCTTTTGACCGATGGGAAGCGAGACTTCTTTGTAGCGCTGATTTGCCTTTCCAGGTTGCTTGGTTGGCCAAAAAGGGCGTATGCGTTTTTTCCTGAATATATTCAGGAAAAAACGCATACGCCCTTTTTGGCCAAGGGCATCATTGTCGAGGTTTTGCCGCTTTTCCTGTGCTTTAAAGGCGATTCGAATCTGCCTCCTGAAATCTGTTTCCGGCAATTCTGCCTTGCTTTCAAATCCTCTTTGTTGCCTTCCCTCAATATATTTGTAGACGAGAGTTATCATTTATAAGTCTGCAGGTTTGTGAATTGCAGTGCCCCTGAGCTCCATTTTTCAACTCGCTCTCTTGGGAGCTGGCCGCAAAAGCGCAGGATTGCTTTAGGCCCTATTCTGCTTCCGGGCGGCAGACTGAGCCTGTGGTTAATTCTTCTTCCTGATGGGAAAATAGAGTGACCTGTGCCTGTCCCAACACCTAGAGCTAGTCTCTCATTGGTTCCCCCTCTTCCCGTTCACCCTCAGGACAAATTGCAACCTGTATGGAACAGGAGGTTAAAGGTGCTGATTCTCCAAGGAGGGAGATTGCTAGTAAAGCGGCTGGAATGGCGAACCCGAGCACAAGGAGATGAGAAATGAGGTGCGTTTTAGAAACCTTTCCCGTTCACTCGGTGGACCGTCTTCTGGGTTTCTCATGCATGTTTTCGATGTAGGAAGATGCCCTTGAACCTGGAGATTTGGGACCCATGGGATGGGTACCACGCAGTATTACTTTAAAGCGTCTGCGTTTGCTCACCCAACCTCACCAAACCTCTCAGCCCCAAGAGTGTCCACCCTTATGTCTCAATCAGCTGCGGGTCTAGATATGGTCAATCCAGGTGGCATCACAGCGCCTGAACGAATTTTGTAAGAATTTCTCTCCCTTTCACTGTCTTTGTTTCACGGGTTTTTAAAATTAATTGAGTTTTATAATGGGATTTAGCTGCTTTTCACTGCTGTGTTTATGCAGCTTTACACCCACTTGACTCACTTACAGAGAGATGTCAATACATAGGTTTTAAGATTCTTACTAGTCAGATATAATCTTGGGCGGTGAATAGGGGGTGTTGAGTCCAGTTCCCTGAGCAAGGAGTAGGTCTTGTCTATTACGTATTGGGTTTATGGAACGGTATCTGAGCTAATTTGAAACCCTTGTTTTATGCATCACCCCACCTCACCTTTCCCGTTAGGCAGCCATAGTGTGTTTTCTAACCGTGTGAATCTGTTCTGTTTTGTAATTCAGTTCAAGGGTAGCGGTGTTTACATTCCCTCTATAGGTGATAACTTATGATAAGTGTCTTTTTCTGTGTGACTTATTGCACTTAGAATCGTCGTACCTAAATCCACTCATCATGCTGCTACTAGCCTTATGACGTTGATTTCATGGCTGAGTGATATTCCATTGTACATAAGGACCACAACTTCTTTATCCATTTTTATCTTTCCTGGGATATTTAAGGTGTAACGAAGTGGAGGTTCTTGTCAACAGAGCAGCCCTAAACTTTGGGGTGCTTTTGTCTTGCTGATTTTTAGTTTTCCCAATTTATACGCCCATGAGTGGAAGTGCCCTATGCTCTCTAAGCTGAGTTTTGTAAATGTTTCAGGACACACCGTACACTTCTCCAGAGTGGCTGTTGGCAATTTACATCCCGCCCATCAGCGTAGCAAGGCTCCCGTTTCTCCGTGGCCTGTCCTGCATTTCTGGTTTTGACACTTTACTCAGCATGGCCCTTTTGACCGATGGGAAGCGAGACTTCTTTGTAGCGCTGATTTGCCTTTCCAGGTTGCTTGGTTGGCCAAAAAGGGCGTATGCGTTTTTTCCTGAATATATTCAGGAAAAAACGCATACGCCCTTTTTGGCCAAGGGCATCATTGTCGAGGTTTTGCCGCTTTTCCTGTGCTTTAAAGGCGATTCGAATCTGCCTCCTGAAATCTGTTTCCTGCAATTCTGCCTTGCTTTCAAATCCTCTTTGTTGCCTTCCCTCAATATATTTGTAGACGAGAGTTATCATTTATAAGTCTGCAGGTTTGTGAATTGCAGTGCCCCCGAGCTCCATTTTTCAACTCGCTCTCTTGGGAGCTGGCCGCAAAAGCGCAGGATTGCTTTAGGCCCTATTCTGCTTCCGGGCGGCAGACTGAGCCTGTGGTTAATTCTTCTTCCTGATGGGAAAATAGAGTGACCTGTGCCTGTCCCAACACCTAGAGCTAGTCTCTCATTGGTTCCCCGTCTTCCCGTTCACCCTCAGTTCAAATTGCCACCTGTATGGAACAGGAGGTTAAAGGTGCTGATTCTCCAAGGAGGGAGATTGCTAGTAAAGCGGCTGGAATGGCGAACCCGAGCACAAGGAGACGAGAAATGAGGTTCGTTTTAGAAACCTTTCCCAATCACTCGGTGGACCGTCTTCTGGGTTTCTCATGCATGTTTTCGATGTAGGAAGATGCCCTTGAACCTGGAGATTTGGGACCCATGGGATGGGTACCACGCAGTATTACTTTAAAGCGTCTGCGTTTGCTCACCGAACCTCACCAAACCCCTCAGCCCCAAGAGTGTCCACCCTTATGTCTCAATCAGCTGCGGGTCTAGATATGGTCAATCCAGGTGGCATCACAGCGCCTGAACGAATTTTGTAAGAATTTCTCTCCCTTTCACTGTCTTTGTTTCACGGGTTTTTAAAATTAATTGAGTTTTATAATGGGGTTTAGCTGCTTTTCACTGCTGTGTTTATGCAGCTTTACACCCACTTGACTCACTTACAGAGAGATATCAATACATAGGTTTTAAGTTTCTTACTAGTCAGATATATTCTTGGGCGGTGAATAGGGGGTGTTGAGTCCAGTTCCCTGAGCAAGGAGTAGGTCTTGTCTATTACGTATTGGGTTTATGGAACGGTATCTGAGCTAATTTGAAACCCTTGTTTTATGCATCACCCCACCTCACCTTTCCCGTTAGGCAGCCATAGTGTGTTTTCTAACCGTGTGACTCTGTTCTGTTTTGTAATTCAGTTCAAGGGTAGCGGTTTTTACATTCCCTCTATAAGTGATATCTTATGATAAGTGTCTTTTTCTGTGTGACTTATTGCACTTAGAATCGTCGTACCTAAATCCACTCATCATGCTGCTACTAGCCTTATGACGTTGATTTCATGGCTGAGTGATATTCCATTGTACATAAGGACCACAACTTCTTTATCCATTTTTCTCTTTCCTGGGATATTTAAGGTGTAACGAAGTGGAGGTTCTTGTCAACAGAGCAGCCCTAAACTTTGGGGTGCTTGTGTCTTGCTGATTTTTAGTTTTCCCAATTTATACGCCCATGAGTGGAAGTGCCCTATGCTCTCTAAGCTGAGTTTTGTAAATGTTTCAGGACACACCGTACACTTCTCCAGAGTGGCTGTTGGCAATTTACATCCCGCCCATCAGCGTAGCAAGGCTCCCGTTTCTCCGTGGCTTGTCCTGCATTTCTGGTTTTGACACTTTATTCAGCATGGCCCTTTTGACCGATGGGAAGCGAGACTTCTTTGTAGCGCTGTTTTGCCTTTCCAGGTTGCTTGGTTGGCCAAAAAGGGCGTATGCGTTTTTTCCTGAATATATTCAGGAAAAAACGCATACGCCCTTTTTGGCCAAGGGCATCATTGTCGACGTTTTGCCGCTTTTCCTGTGCTTTAAAGGCGATTCGAATCTGCCTCCTGAAATCTGTTTCCTGCAATTCTGCCTTGCTTTCAAATCCTCTTTGTTGCCTTCCCTCAATATATTTGTAGACGAGAGTTATCATTTATAAGTCTGCAGGTTTGTGAATTGCAGTGCCCCTGAGCTCCATTTTTCAACTCGCTCTCTTGGGAGCTGGCCGCAAAAGCGCAGGATTGCTTTAGGCCCTATTCTGCTTCCGGGCGGCAGACTGAGCCTGTGGTTAATTCTTCTTCCTGATGGGAAAATAGAGTGACCTGTGCCTGTCCCAACACCTAGAGCTAGTCTCTCATTGGTTCCCCGTCTTCCCGTTCACCCTCAGTTCAAATTGCCACCTGTATGGAACAGGAGGTTAAAGGTGCTGATTCTCCAAGGAGGGAGATTGCTAGTAAAGCGGCTGGAATGGCGAACCCGAGCACAAGGAGACGAGAAATGAGGTGCGTTTTAGAAACCTTTCCCGATCACTCGGTGGACCATCTTCTGGGTTTCTCATGCATGTTTTCGATGTAGGAAGATGCCCTTGAACCTGGAGATTTGGGACCCATGGGATGGGTACCACGCAGTATTACTTTAAAGCGTCTGCGTTTGCTCACCGAACCTCACCAAACCCCTCAGCCCCAAGAGTGTCCACCCTTATGTCTCAATCAGCTGCGGGTCTAGATATGGTCAATCCAGGTGGCATCACAGCGCCTGAACGAATTTTGTAAGAATTTCTCTCCCTTTCACTGTCTTTGTTTCACGGGTTTTTAAAATTAATTGAGTTTTATAATGGGATTTAGCTGCTTTTCACTGCTGTGTTTATGCAGCTTTACACCCACTTGACTCACTTACAGAGAGATATCAATACATAGGTTTTAAGATTCTTACTAGTCAGATATACTCTTGGGCGGTGAATAGGGGGTGTTGAGTCCAGTTCCCTGAGCAAGGAGTAGGTCTTGTCTATTACGTATTGGGTTTATGGAACGGTATCTGAGCTAATTTGAAACCCTTGTTTTATGCATCACCCCACCTCACCTTTCCCGTTAGGCAGCCATAGTGTGTTTTCTAACCGTGTGAATCTGTTCTGTTTTGTAATTCAGTTCAAGGGTAGCGGTTTTTACATTCCCTCTATAGGTGATAACTTATGATAAGTGTCTTTTTCTGTGTGACTTATTGCACTTAGAATCGTCGTACCTAAATCCACTCATCATGCTGCTACTAGCCTTATGACGTTGATTTCATGGCTGAGTGATATTCCATTGTACATAAGGACCACAACTTCTGTATCCATTTTTCTCTTTCCTGGGATATTTAAGGTGTAACGAAGTGGAGGTTCTTGTCAACAGAGCAGCTCTAAATTTTGGGGTGCTTGTGTCTTGCTGATTTTTAGTTTTCCCAATTTATACGCCCATGAGTGGAAGTGCCCTATGCTCTCTAAGCTGAGTTTTGTAAATGTTTCAGGACACACCGTACACTTCTCCAGAGTGGCTGTTGGCAATTTACATCCCGCCCATCAGCGTAGAAAGGCTCCCGTTTCTCCGTGGCCTGTCCTGCATTTCTGGTTTTGACACTTTATTCAGCATGGCCCTTTTGACCGATGGGAAGCGAGACTTCTTTGTAGCGCTGATTTGCCTTTCCAGGTTGCTTGGTTGGCCAAAAAGGGCGTATGCGTTTTTTCCTGAATATATTCAGGAAAAAACGCATACGCCCTTTTTGGCCAAGGGCATCATTGTCGAGGTTTTGCCGCTTTTCCTGTGCTTTAAAGGCGATTCGAATCTGCCTCCTGAAATCTGTTTCCGGCAATTCTGCCTTGCTTTCAAATCCTCTTTGTTGCCTTCCCTCAATATATTTGTAGACGAGAGTTATCATTTATAAGTCTGCAGGTTTGTGAATTGCAGTGCCCCTGAGCTCCATTTTTCAACTCGCTCTCTTGGGAGCTGGCCGCAAAAGCGCAGGATTGCTTTAGGCCCTATTCTGCTTCCGGGCGGCAGACTGAGCCTGTGGTTAATTCTTCTTCCTGATGGGAAAATAGAGTGACCTGTGCCTGTCCCAACACCTAGAGCTAGTCTCTCATTGGTTCCCCCTCTTCCCGTTCACCCTCAGGACAAATTGCAACCTGTATGGAACAGGAGGTTAAAGGTGCTGATTCTCCAAGGAGGGAGATTGCTAGTAAAGCGGCTGGAATGGCGAACCCGAGCACAAGGAGATGAGAAATGAGGTGCGTTTTAGAAACCTTTCCCGTTCACTCGGTGGACCGTCTTCTGGGTTTCTCATGCATGTTTTCGATGTAGGAAGATGCCCTTGAACCTGGAGATTTGGGACCCATGGGATGGGTACCACGCAGTATTACTTTAAAGCGTCTGCGTTTGCTCACCCAACCTCACCAAACCTCTCAGCCCCAAGAGTGTCCACCCTTATGTCTCAATCAGCTGCGGGTCTAGATATGGTCAATCCAGGTGGCATCACAGCGCCTGAACGAATTTTGTAAGAATTTCTCTCCCTTTCACTGTCTTTGTTTCACGGGTTTTTAAAATTAATTGAGTTTTATAATGGGATTTAGCTGCTTTTCACTGCTGTGTTTATGCAGCTTTACACCCACTTGACTCACTTACAGAGAGATGTCAATACATAGGTTTTAAGATTCTTACTAGTCAGATATAATCTTGGGCGGTGAATAGGGGGTGTTGAGTCCAGTTCCCTGAGCAAGGAGTAGGTCTTGTCTATTACGTATTGGGTTTATGGAACGGTATCTGAGCTAATTTGAAACCCTTGTTTTATGCATCACCCCACCTCACCTTTCCCGTTAGGCAGCCATAGTGTGTTTTCTAACCGTGTGAATCTGTTCTGTTTTGTAATTCAGTTCAAGGGTAGCGGTGTTTACATTCCCTCTATAGGTGATAACTTATGATAAGTGTCTTTTTCTGTGTGACTTATTGCACTTAGAATCGTCGTACCTAAATCCACTCATCATGCTGCTACTAGCCTTATGACGTTGATTTCATGGCTGAGTGATATTCCATTGTACATAAGGACCACAACTTCTGTATCCATTTTTCTCTTTCCTGGGATATTTAAGGTGTAACGAAGTGGAGGTTCTTGTCAACAGAGCAGCCCTAAATTTTGGGGTGCTTGTGTCTTGCTGATTTTTAGTTTTCCCAATTTATACGCCCATGAGTGGAAGTGCCCTATGCTCTCTAAGCTGAGTTTTGTAAATGTTTCAGGACACACCGTACACTACTCCAGAGTGGCTGTTGGCAATTTACATCACGCCCATCAGCGTAGAAAGGCTCCCGTTTCTCCGTGGCCTGTCCTGCATTTCTGGTTTTGACACTTTATTCAGCATGGCCCTTTTGACCGATGGGAAGCGAGACTTCTTTGTAGCGCTGATTTGCCTTTCCAGGTTGCTTGGTTGGCCAAAAAGGGCGTATGCGTTTTTTCCTGAATATATTCAGGAAAAAAGGCATACGCCCTTTTTGGCCAAGGGCATCATTGTCGAGGTTTTGCCGCTTTTCCTGTGCTTTAAAGGCGATTCGAATCTGCCTCCTGAAATCTGTTTCCGGCAATTCTGCCTTGCTTTCAAATCCTCTTTGTTGCCTTCCCTCAATATATTTGTAGACGAGAGTTATCATTTATAAGTCTGCAGGTTTGTGAATTGCAGTGCCCCTGAGCTCCATTTTTCAACTCGCTCTCTTGGGAGCTGGCCGCAAAAGCGCAGGATTGCTTTAGGCCCTATTCTGCTTCCGGGCGGCAGACTGAGCCTGTGGTTAATTCTTCTTCCTGATGGGAAAATAGAGTGACCTGTGCCTGTCCCAACACCTAGAGCTAGTCTCTCATTGGTTCCCCCTCTTCCCGTTCACCCTCAGGACAAATTGCAACCTGTATGGAACAGGAGGTTAAAGGTGCTGATTCTCCAAGGAGGGAGATTGCTAGTAAAGCGGCTGGAATGGCGAACCCGAGCACAAGGAGATGAGAAATGAGGTGCGTTTTAGAAACCTTTCCCGTTCACTCGGTGGACCGTCTTCTGGGTTTCTCATGCATGTTTTCGATGTAGGAAGATGCCCTTGAACCTGGAGATTTGGGACCCATGGGATGGGTACCACGCAGTATTACTTTAAAGCGTCTGCGTTTGCTCACCCAACCTCACCAAACCTCTCAGCCCCAAGAGTGTCCACCCTTATGTCTCAATCAGCTGCGGGTCTAGATATGGTCAATCCAGGTGGCATCACAGCCCCTGAACGAATTTTGTAAGAATTTCTCTCCCTTTCACTGTCTTTGTTTCACGGGTTTTTAAAATTAATTGAGTTTTATAATGGGGTTTAGCTGCTTTTCACTGCTGTGTTTATGCAGCTTTACACCCACTTGACTCACTTACAGAGAGATATCAATACATAGGTTTTAAGATTCTTACTAGTCAGATATACTCTTGGGCGGTGAATAGGGGGTGTTGAGTCCAGTTCCCTGAGCAAGGAGTAGGTCTTGTCTATTACGTATTGGGTTTATGGAACGGTATCTGAGCTAATTTGAAACCCTTGTTTTATGCATCACCCCACCTCACCTTTCCCGTTAGGCAGCCATAGTGTGTTTTCTAACCGTGTGAATCTGTTCTGTTTTGTAATTCAGTTCAAGGGCAGCGGTTTTTACATTCCCTCTATAGGTGATATCTTATGATAAGTGTCTTTTTCTGTGTGACTTATTTGACTTAGAATCGTCGTACCAAAATCCACTCATCATGCTGCTACTAGCCTTATGACGTTGATTTCATGGCTGAGTGATATTCCATAGTACATAAGGACCACAACTTCTTTATCCATTTTTATCTTTCCTGGGATATTTAAGGTGTAACGAAGTGGAGGTTCTTGTCAACAGAGCAGCCCTAAACTTTGGGGTGCTTGTGTCTTGCTGATTTTTAGTTTTCCCAATTTATACGCCCGTGAGTGGAAGTGCCCTATGCTCTCTAAGCTGAGTTTTGTAAGTGTTTCAGGACACACCGTACACTTCTCCAGAGTGGCTGTTGGCAATTTACATCCCGCCCATCAGCGTAGCAAGGCTCCCGTTTCTCCGTGGCCTGTCCTGCATTTCTGGTTTTGACACTTTATTCAGCATGGCCCTTTTGACCGATGGGAAGCGAGACTTCTTTGTAGCGCTGATTTGCCTTTCCAGGTTGCTTGGTTGGCCAAAAAGGGCGTATGCGTTTTTTCCTGAATATATTCAGGAAAAAACGCATACGCCCTTTTTGGCCAAGGGCATCATTGTCGAGGTTTTGCCGCTTTTCCTGTGCTTTAAAGGCGATTCGAATCTGCCTCCTGAAATCTGTTTCCTGCAATTCTGCCTTGCTTTCAAATCCTCTTTGTTGCCTTCCCTCAATATATTTGTAGACGAGAGTTATCATTTATAAGTCTGCAGGTTTGTGAATTGCAGTGCCCCTGAGCTCCATTTTTCAACTCGCTCTCTTGGGAGCTGGCTGCAAAAGCGCAGGATTGCTTTAGGCCCTATTCTGCTTCCGGGCGGCAGACTGAGCCTGTGGTTAATTCTTCTTCCTGATGGGAAAATAGAGTGACCTGTGCCTGTCCCAACACCTAGAGCTAGTCTCTCATTGGTTCCCCCTCTTCCCGTTCACCCTCAGGACAAATTGCAACCTGTATGGAACAGGAGGTTAAAGGTGCTGATTCTCCAAGGAGGGAGATTGCTAGTAAAGCGGCTGGAATGGCGAACCCGAGCACAAGGAGATGAGAAATGAGGTGCGTTTTAGAAACCTTTCCCGTTCACTCGGTGGACCGTCTTCTGGGTTTCTCATGCATGTTTTCGATGTAGGAAGATGCCCTTGAACCTGGAGATTTGGGACCCATGGGATGGGTACCACGCAGTATTACTTTAAAGCGTCTGCGTTTGCTCACCCAACCTCACCAAACCTCTCAGCCCCAAGAGTGTCCACCCTTATGTCTCAATCAGCTGCGGGTCTAGATATGGTCAATCCAGGTGGCATCACAGCCCCTGAACGAATTTTGTAAGAATTTCTCTCCCTTTCACTGTCTTTGTTTCACGGGTTTTTAAAATTAATTGAGTTTTATAATGGGGTTTAGCTGCTTTTCACTGCTGTGTTTATGCAGCTTTACACCCACTTGACTCACTTACAGAGAGATATCAATACATAGGTTTTAAGATTCTTACTAGTCAGATATACTCTTGGGCGGTGAATAGGGGGTTTTGAGTCCAGTTCCCTGAGCAAGGAATAGACCTTGTCTATTACGTATTGGGTTTATGGAACGGTATCTGAGCTAATTTGAAACCCTTGTTTTATGCATCACCCCACCTCACCTTTCCCGTTAGGCAGCCATAGTGTGTTTTCTAACCGTGTGACTCTGTTCTGTTTTGTAATTCAGTTCAAGGGCAGCGGTTTTTACATTCCCTCTATAGGTGATATCTTATGATAAGTGTCTTTTTCTGTGTGACTTATTTGACTTAGAATCGTCGTAACTAAATCCACTCATCATGCTGCGACTAGCCTTATGACGTTGATTTCATGGCTGAGTGATATTCCATTGTACATAAGGACCACAACTTCTTTATCCATTTTTCTCTTTCCTGGGATATTTAAGGTGTAACGAAGTGGAGGTTCTTGTCAACAGAGCAGCCCTAAACTTTGGGGTGCTTGTGTCTTGCTGATTTTTAGTTTTCCCAATTTATACGCCCATGAGTGGAAGTGCCCTATGCTCTCTAAGCTGAGTTTTGTAAATGTTTCAGGACACACCGTACACTTCTCCAGAGTGGCTGTTGGCAATTTACATCCCGCCCATCAGCGTAGCAAGGCTCCCGTTTCTCCGTGGCCTGTCCTGCATTTCTGGATTTGACACTTTATTCAGCATGGCCCTTTTGACCGATGGGAAGCGAGACTTCTTTGTAGCGCTGATTTGCCTTTCCAGGTTGCTTGGTTGGCCAAAAAGGGCGTATGCGTTTTTTCCTGAATATATTCAGGAAAAAACGCATACGCCCTTTTTGGCCAAGGGCATCATTGTCGAGGTTTTGCCGCTTTTCCTGTGCTTTAAAGGCGATTCGAATCTGCCTCCTGAAATCTGTTTCCTGCAATTCTGCCTTGCTTTCAAATCCTCTTTGTTGCCTTCCCTCAATATATTTGTAGACGAGAGTTATCATTTATAAGTCTGCAGGTTTGTGAATTGCAGTGCCCCTGAGCTCCATTTTTCAACTCGCTCTCTTGGGAGCTGGCCGCAAAAGCGCAGGATTGCTTTAGGCCCTATTCTGCTTCCGGGCGGCAGACTGAGCCTGTGGTTAATTCTTCTTCCTGATGGGAAAATAGAGTGACCTGTGCCTGTCCCAACACCTAGAGCTAGTCTCTCATTGGTTCCCGGTCTTCCCGTTCACCCTCAGGACAAATTGCAACCTGTATGGAACAGGAGGTTAAAGGTGCTGATTCTCCAAGGAGGGAGATTGCTAGTAAAGCGGCTGGAATGGCGAACCCGAGCACAAGGAGATGAGAAATGAGGTGCGTTTAAGAAACCTTTCCCGATCACTCGGTGGACCATCTTCTGGGTTTCTCATGCATGTTTTCAATGTAGGAAGATGCCCTTGAACCTGGAGATTTGGGACCCATGGGATGGGTACCACGCAGTATTACTTTAAAGCGTCTGCATTTGCTCACCCAACCTCACCAAACCTCTCAGCCCCAAGAGTGTCCACCCTTATGTCTCAATCAGCTGCGGGTCTAGATATGGTCAATCCAGGTGGCATCACAGCCCCTGAACGAATTTTGTAAGAATTTCTCTCCCTTTCACTGTCTTTGTTTCACGGGTTTTTAAAATTAATTGAGTTTTATAATGGGGTTTAGCTGCTTTTCACTGCTGTGTTTATGCAGCTTTACACCCACGTGACTCACTTACAGAGAGATATCAATACATAGGTTTTAAGATTCTTACTAGTCAGATATACTCTTGGGCGGTGAATAGGGGGTTTTGAGTCCAGTTCCCTGAGCAAGGAATAGACCTTGTCTATTACGTATTGGGTTTATGGAACGGTATCTGAGCTAATTTGAAACCCTTGTTTTATGCATCACCCCACCTCACCTTTCCCGTTAGGCAGCCATAGTGTGTTTTCTAACCGTGTGACTCTGTTCTGTTTTGTAATTCAGTTCAAGGGCAGCGGTTTTTACATTCCCTCTATAGGTGATATCTTATGATAAGTGTCTTTTTCTGTGTGACTTATTTGACTTAGAATCGTCGTAACTAAATCCACTCATCATGCTGCGACTAGCCTTATGACGTTGATTTCATGGCTGAGTGATATTCCATTGTACATAAGGACCACAACTTCTTTATCCATTTTTCTCTTTCCTGGGATATTTAAGGTGTAACGAAGTGGAGGTTCTTGTCAACAGAGCAGCCCTAAACTTTGGGGTGCTTGTGTCTTGCTGATTTTTAGTTTTCCCAATTTATACGCCCATGAGTGGAAGTGCCCTATGCTCTCTAAGCTGAGTTTTGTAAATGTTTCAGGACACACCGTACACTTCTCCAGAGTGGCTGTTGGCAATTTACATCCCGCCCATCAGCGTAGCAAGGCTCCCGTTTCTCCGTGGCCTGTCCTGCATTTCTGGATTTGACACTTTATTCAGCATGGCCCTTTTGACCGATGGGAAGCGAGACTTCTTTGTAGCGCTGATTTGCCTTTCCAGGTTGCTTGGTTGGCCAAAAAGGGCGTATGCGTTTTTTCCTGAATATATTCAGGAAAAAACGCATACGCCCTTTTTGGCCAAGGGCATCATTGTCGAGGTTTTGCCGCTTTTCCTGTGCTTTAAAGGCGATTCGAATCTGCCTCCTGAAATCTGTTTCCTGCAATTCTGCCTTGCTTTCAAATCCTCTTTGTTGCCTTCCCTCAATATATTTGTAGACGAGAGTTATCATTTATAAGTCTGCAGGTTTGTGAATTGCAGTGCCCCTGAGCTCCATTTTTCAACTCGCTCTCTTGGGAGCTGGCCGCAAAAGCGCAGGATTGCTTTAGGCCCTATTCTGCTTCCGGGCGGCAGACTGAGCCTGTGGTTAATTCTTCTTCCTGATGGGAAAATAGAGTGACCTGTGCCTGTCCCAACACCTAGAGCTAGTCTCTTATTGGTTCCCGGTCTTCTCGTTCACCCTCAGGACAAATTGCAACCTGTATGGAACAGGAGGTTAAAGGTGCTGATTCTCCAAGGAGGGAGATTGCTAGTAAAGCGGCTGGAATGGCGAACCCGAGCACAAGGAGATGAGAAATGAGGTGCGTTTAAGAAACCTTTCCCGATCACTCGGTGGACCATCTTCTGGGTTTCTCATGCATGTTTTCAATGTAGGAAGATGCCCTTGAACCTGGAGATTTGGGACCCATGGGATGGGTACCACGCAGTATTACTTTAAAGCGTCTGCGTTTGCTCACCCAACCTCACCAAACCTCTCAGCCCCAAGAGTGTCCACCCTTATGTCTCAATCAGCTGCGGGTCTAGATTTGGTCAATCCAGGTGGCATCACAGCCCCTGAACGAATTTTGTAAGAATTTCTCTCTCTTTCACTGTCTTTGTTTCACGGGTTTTTAAAATTAATTGAGTTTTATAATGGGGTTTAGCTGCTTTTCACTGCTGTGTTTATGCAGCTTTACACCCACGTGACTCACTTACAGAGAGATATCAATAGATAGGTTTTAAGATTCTTACTAGTCAGATATATTCTTGGGCGGTGAATAGGGGGTGTTGAGTCCAGTTCCCTGAGCAAGGAGTAGGTCTTGTCTATTACGTATTGGGTTTATGGAACGGTATCTGAGCTAATTTGAAACCCTTGTTTTATGCATCACCCCACCTCACCTTTCCCGTTAGGCAGCCATAGTGTGTTTTCTAACCGTATGACTCTGTTCTGTTTTGTAATTCAGTTCAAGGGCAGCGGTTTTTACATTCCCTCTATAGGTGATATCTTATGATAAGTGTCTTTTTCTGTGTGACTTATTTGACTTAGAATCTTCGTACCTAAATCCACTCATCATGCTGCTACTAGCCTTATGACGTTGATTTCATGGCTGAGTGATATTCCATTGTACATAAGGACCACAACTTCTTTATCCATTTTTCTCTTTCCTGGGATATTTAAGGTGTAACGAAGTGGAGGTTCTTGTCAACAGAGCAGCCCTAAACTTTGGGGTGCTTGTGTCTTGCTGATTTTTAGTTTTCCCAATTTATACGCCCATGAGTGGAAGTGCCCTATGCTCTCTAAGCTGAGTTTTGTAAATGTTTCAGGACACACCGTACACTTCTCCAGAGTGGCTGTTGGCAATGTACATCCCGCCCATCAGCGTAGCAAGGCTCCCGTTTCTCCGTGACCTGTCCTGCATTTCTGGTTTTGACACTTTATTCAGCATGGCCCTTTTGACCGATGGGAAGCGAGACTTCTTTGTAGCGCTGATTTGCCTTTCCAGGTTGCTTGGTTGGCCAAAAAGGGCGTATGCGTTTTTTCCTGAATATATTCAGGAAAAAACGCATACGCCCTTTTTGGCCAAGGGCATCATTGTCGAGGTTTTGCCGCTTTTCCTGTGCTTTAAAGGCGATTCGAATCTGCCTCCTGAAATCTGTTTCCTGCAATTCTGCCTTGCTTTCAAATCCTCTTTGTTGCCTTCCCTCAATATATTTGTAGACGAGAGTTATCATTTATAAGTCTGCAGGTTTGTGAATTGCAGTGCCCCTGAGCTCCATTTTTCAACTCGCTCTCTTGGGAGCTGGCCGCAAAAGCGCAGGATTGCTTTAGGCCCTATTCTGCTTCCGGGCGGCAGACTGAGCCTGTGGTTAATTCTTCTTCCTGATGGGAAAATAGAGTGACCTGTGCCTGTCCCAACACCTAGAGCTAGTCTCTCATTGGTTCCCCCTCTTCCCGTTCACCCTCAGGACAAATTGCAACCTGTATGGAACAGGAGGTTAAAGGTGCTGATTCTCCAAGGAGGGAGATTGCTAGTAAAGCGGCTGGAATGGCGAACCCGAGCACAAGGAGATGAGAAATGAGGTGCGTTTTAGAAACCTTTCCCGTTCACTCGGTGGACCGTCTTCTGGGTTTCTCATGCATGTTTTCGATGTAGGAAGATGCCCTTGAACCTGGAGATTTGGGACCCATGGGATGGGTACCACGCAGTATTACTTTAAAGCGTCTGCGTTTGCTCACCCAACCTCACCAAACCTCTCAGCCCCAAGAGTGTCCACCCTTATGTCTCAATCAGCTGCGGGTCTAGATATGGTCAATCCAGGTGGCATCACAGCCCCTGAACGAATTTTGTAAGAATTTCTCTCCCTTTCACTGTCTTTGTTTCACGGGTTTTTAAAATTAATTGAGTTTTATAATGGGGTTTAGCTGCTTTTCACTGCTGTGTTTATGCAGCTTTACACCCACGTGACTCACTTACAGAGAGATATCAATACATAGGTTTTAAGATTCTTACTAGTCAGATATACTCTTGGGCGGTGAATAGGGGGTTTTGAGTCCAGTTCCCTGAGCAAGGAATAGACCTTGTCTATTACGTATTGGGTTTATGGAACGGTATCTGAGCTAATTTGAAACCCTTGTTTTATGCATCACCCCACCTCACCTTTCCCGTTAGGCAGCCATAGTGTGTTTTCTAACCGTGTGACTCTGTTCTGTTTTGTAATTCAGTTCAAGGGCAGCGGTTTTTACATTCCCTCTATAGGTGATATCTTATGATAAGTGTCTTTTTCTGTGTGACTTATTTGACTTAGAATCGTCGTAACTAAATCCACTCATCATGCTGCTACTAGCCTTATGACGTTGATTTCATGGCTGAGTGATATTCCATTGTACATAAGGACCACAACTTCTTTATCCATTTTTCTCTTTCCTGGGATATTTAAGGTGTAACGAAGTGGAGGTTCTTGTCAACAGAGCAGCCCTAAACTTTGGGGTGCTTGTGTCTTGCTGATTTTTAGTTTTCCCAATTTATACGCCCATGAGTGGAAGTGCCCTATGCTCTCTAAGCTGAGTTTTGTAAATGTTTCAGGACACACCGTACACTTCTCCAGAGTGGCTGTTGGCAATTTACATCCCGCCCATCAGCGTAGCAAGGCTCCCGTTTCTCCGTGGCCTGTCCTGCATTTCTGGATTTGACACTTTATTCAGCATGGCCCTTTTGACCGATGGGAAGCGAGACTTCTTTGTAGCGCTGATTTGCCTTTCCAGGTTGCTTGGTTGGCCAAAAAGGGCGTATGCGTTTTTTCCTGAATATATTCAGGAAAAAACGCATACGCCCTTTTTGGCCAAGGGCATCATTGTCGAGGTTTTGCCGCTTTTCCTGTGCTTTAAAGGCGATTCGAATCTGCCTCCTGAAATCTGTTTCCTGCAATTCTGCCTTGCTTTCAAATCCTCTTTGTTGCCTTCCCTCAATATATTTGTAGACGAGAGTTATCATTTATAAGTCTGCAGGTTTGTGAATTGCAGTGCCCCTGAGCTCCATTTTTCAACTCGCTCTCTTGGGAGCTGGCCGCAAAAGCGCAGGATTGCTTTAGGCCCTATTCTGCTTCCGGGCGGCAGACTGAGCCTGTGGTTAATTCTTCTTCCTGATGGGAAAATAGAGTGACCTGTGCCTGTCCCAACACCTAGAGCTAGTCTCTCATTGGTTCCCGGTCTTCCGTTCACCCTCAGGACAAATTGCAACCTGTATGGAACAGGAGGTTAAAGGTGCTGATTCTCCAAGGAGGGAGATTGCTAGTAAAGCGGCTGGAATGGCGAACCCGAGCACAAGGAGATGAGAAATGAGGTGCGTTTAAGAAACCTTTCACGATCACTCGGTGGACCATCTTCTGGGTTTCTCATGCATGTTTTCAATGTAGGAAGATGCCCTTGAACCTGGAGATTTGGGACCCATGGGATGGGTACCACGCAGTATTACTTTAAAGCGTCTGCGTTTGCTCACCCAACCTCACCAAACCTCTCAGCCCCAAGAGTGTCCACCCTTATGTCTCAATCAGCTGCGGGTCTAGATTTGGTCAATCCAGGTGGCATCAGAGCCCCTGAACGAATTTTGTAAGAATTTCTCTCTCTTTCACTGTCTTTGTTTCACGGGTTTTTAAAATTAATTGAGTTTTATAATGGGGTTTAGCTGCTTTTCACTGCTGTGTTTATGCAGCTTTACACCCACGTGACTCACTTACAGAGAGATATCAATAGATAGGTTTTAAGATTCTTACTAGTCAGATATATTCTTGGGCGGTGAATAGGGGGTGTTGAGTCCAGTTCCCTGAGCAAGGAGTAGGTCTTGTCTATTACGTATTGGGTTTATGGAACGGTATCTGAGCTAATTTGAAACCCTTGTTTTATGCATCACCCCACCTCACCTTTCCCGTTAGGCAGCCATAGTGTGTTTTCTAACCGTATGACTCTGTTCTGTTTTGTAATTCAGTTCAAGGGCAGCGGTTTTTACATTCCCTCTATAGGTGATATCTTATGATAAGTGTCTTTTTCTGTGTGACTTATTTGACTTAGAATCTTCGTACCTAAATCCACTCATCATGCTGCTACTAGCCTTATGACGTTGATTTCATGGCTGAGTGATATTCCATTGTACATAAGGACCACAACTTCTTTATCCATTTTCTCTTTCCTGGGATATTTAAGGTGTAACGAAGTGGAGGTTCTTGTCAACAGAGCAGCCCTAAACTTTGGGGTGCTTGTGTCCTTGCTGATTTTTAGTTTTTCCCAATTTATACGCCCATGAGTGGAAGTGCCCTATGCTCTCTAAGCTGAGTTTTGTAAATGTTTCAGGACACACCGTACACTTCTCCAGAGTGGCTGTTGGCAATGTACATCCCGCCCATCAGCGTAGCAAGGCTCCCGTTTCTCCGTGGCCTGTCCTGCATTTCTGGTTTTGACACTTTATTCAGCATGGCCCTTTTGACCGATGGGAAGCGAGACTTCTTTGTAGCGCTGATTTGCCTTTCCAGGTTGCTTGGTTGGCCAAAAAGGGCGTATGCGTTTTTTCCTGAATATATTCAGGAAAAAACGCATACGCCCTTTTTGGCCAAGGGCATCATTGTCGAGGTTTTGCCGCTTTTCCTGTGCTTTAAAGGCGATTCGAATCTGCCTCCTGAAATCTGTTTCCTGCAATTCTGCCTTGCTTTCAAATCCTCTTTGTTGCCTTCCCTCAATATATTTGTAGACGAGAGTTATCATTTATAAGTCTGCAGATTTGTGAATTGCAGTGCCCCTGAGCTCCATTTTTCAACTCGCTCTCTTGGGAGCTGGCCGCAAAAGCGCAGGATTGCTTTAGGCCCTATTCTGCTTCCGGGCGGCAGACTGAGCCTGTGGTTAATTCTTCTTCCTGATGGGAAAATAGAGTGACCTGTGCCTGTCCCAACACCTAGAGCTAGTCTCTCATTGGTTCCCCCTCTTCCCGTTCACCCTCAGGACAAATTGCAACCTGTATGGAACAGGAGGTTAAAGGTGCTGATTCTCCAAGGAGGGAGATTGCTAGTAAAGCGGCTGGAATGGCGAACCCGAGCACAAGGAGATGAGAAATGAGGTGCGTTTAGAAACCTTTCCCGTTCACTCGGTGGACCGTCTTCTGGGTTTCTCATGCATGTTTTCGATGTAGGAAGATGCCCTTGAACCTGGAGATTTGGGACCCATGGGATGGGTACCACGCAGTATTACTTTAAAGCGTCTGCGTTTGCTCACCCAACCTCACCAAACCTCTCAGCCCCAAGAGTGTCCACCCTTATGTCTCAATCAGCTGCGGGTCTAGATATGGTCAATCCAGGTGGCATCACAGCCCCTGAACGAATTTTGTAAGAATTTCTCTCCCTTTCACTGTCTTTGTTTCACGGGTTTTTAAAATTAATTGAGTTTTATAATGGGGTTTAGCTGCTTTTCACTGCTGTGTTTATGCAGCTTTACACCCACTTGACTCACTTACAGAGAGATATCAATACATAGGTTTTAAGATTCTTACTAGTCAGATATACTCTTGGGCGGTGAATAGGGGGTTTTGAGTCCAGTTCCCTGAGCAAGGAATAGACCTTGTCTATTACGTATTGGGTTTATGGAACGGTATCTGAGCTAATTTGAAACCCTTGTTTTATGCATCACCCCACCTCACCTTTCCCGTTAGGCAGCCATAGTGTGTTTTCTAACCGTGTGACTCTGTTCTGTTTTGTAATTCAGTTCAAGGGCAGCGGTTTTTACATTCCCTCTATAGGTGATATCTTATGATAAGTGTCTTTTTCTGTGTGACTTATTTGACTTAGAATCGTCGTAACTAAATCCACTCATCATGCTGCGACTAGCCTTATGACGTTGATTTCATGGCTGAGTGATATTCCATTGTACATAAGGACCACAACTTCTTTATCCATTTTTCTCTTTCCTGGGATATTTAAGGTGTAACGAAGTGGAGGTTCTTGTCAACAGAGCAGCCCTAAACTTTGGGGTGCTTGTGTCTTGCTGATTTTTAGTTTTCCCAATTTATACGCCCATGAGTGGAAGTGCCCTATGCTCTCTAAGCTGAGTTTTGTAAATGTTTCAGGACACACCGTACACTTCTCCAGAGTGGCTGTTGGCAATTTACATCCCGCCCATCAGCGTAGCAAGGCTCCCGTTTCTCCGTGGCCTGTCCTGCATTTCTGGATTTGACACTTTATTCAGCATGGCCCTTTTGACCGATGGGAAGCGAGACTTCTTTGTAGCGCTGATTTGCCTTTCCAGGTTGCTTGGTTGGCCAAAAAGGGCGTATGCGTTTTTTCCTGAATATATTCAGGAAAAAACGCATACGCCCTTTTTGGCCAAGGGCATCATTGTCGAGGTTTTGCCGCTTTTCCTGTGCTTTAAAGGCGATTCGAATCTGCCTCCTGAAATCTGTTTCCTGCAATTCTGCCTTGCTTTCAAATCCTCTTTGTTGCCTTCCCTCAATATATTTGTAGACGAGAGTTATCATTTATAAGTCTGCAGGTTTGTGAATTGCAGTGCCCCTGAGCTCCATTTTTCAACTCGCTCTCTTGGGAGCTGGCCGCAAAAGCGCAGGATTGCTTTAGGCCCTATTCTGCTTCCGGGCGGCAGACTGAGCCTGTGGTTAATTCTTCTTCCTGATGGGAAAATAGAGTGACCTGTGCCTGTCCCAACACCTAGAGCTAGTCTCTCATTGGTTCCCGGTCTTCCCGTTCACCCTCAGGACAAATTGCAACCTGTATGGAACAGGAGGTTAAAGGTGCTGATTCTCCAAGGAGGGAGATTGCTAGTAAAGCGGCTGGAATGGCGAACCCGAGCACAAGGAGATGAGAAATGAGGTGCGTTTAAGAAACCTTTCCCGATCACTCGGTGGACCATCTTCTGGGTTTCTCATGCATGTTTTCAATGTAGGAAGATGCCCTTGAACCTGGAGATTTGGGACCCATGGGATGGGTACCACGCAGTATTACTTTAAAGCGTCTGCGTTTGCTCACCCAACCTCACCAAACCTCTCAGCCCCAAGAGTGTCCACCCTTATGTCTCAATCAGCTGCGGGTCTAGATTTGGTCAATCCAGGTGGCATCACAGCCCCTGAACGAATTTTGTAAGAATTTCTCTCTCTTTCACTGTCTTTGTTTCACGGGTTTTTAAAATTAATTGAGTTTTATAATGGGGTTTAGCTGCTTTTCACTGCTGTGTTTATGCAGCTTTACACCCACGTGACTCACTTACAGAGAGATATCAATAGATAGGTTTTAAGATTCTTACTAGTCAGATATATTCTTGGGCGGTGAATAGGGGGTGTTGAGTCCAGTTCCCTGAGCAAGGAGTAGGTCTTGTCTATTACGTATTGGGTTTATGGAACGGTATCTGAGCTAATTTGAAACCCTTGTTTTATGCATCACCCCACCTCACCTTTCCCGTTAGGCAGCCATAGTGTGTTTTCTAACCGTATGACTCTGTTCTGTTTTGTAATTCAGTTCAAGGTCAGCGGTTTTTACATTCCCTCTATAGGTGATATCTTATGATAAGTGTCTTTTTCTGTGTGACTTATTTGACTTAGAATCTTCGTACCTAAATCCACTCATCATGCTGCTACTAACCTTATGACGTTGATTTCATGGCTGAGTGATATTCCATTGTACATAAGGACCACAACTTCTTTATCCATTTTTCTCTTTCCTGGGATATTTAAGGTGTAACGAAGTGGAGGTTCTTGTCAACAGAGCAGCCCTAAACTTTGGGGTGCTTGTGTCTTGCTGATTTTTAGTTTTCCCAATTTATACGCCCATGAGTGGAAGTGCCCTATGCTCTCTAAGCTGAGTTTTGTAAATGTTTCAGGACACACCGTACACTTCTCCAGAGTGGCTGTTGGCAATGTACATCCCGCCCATCAGCGTAGCAAGGCTCCCGTTTCTCCGTGGCCTGTCCTGCATTTCTGGTTTTGACACTTTATTCAGCATGGCCCTTTTGACCGTGGGAAGCGAGACTTCTTTGTAGCGCTGATTTGCCTTTCCAGGTTGCTTGGTTGGCCAAAAAGGGCGTATGCGTTTTTTCCTGAATATATTCAGGAAAAAACGCATACGCCCTTTTTGGCCAAGGGCATCATTGTCGAGGTTTTGCCGCTTTTCCTGTGCTTTAAAGGCGATTCGAATCTGCCTCCTGAAATCTGTTTCCTGCAATTCTGCCTTGCTTTCAAATCCTCTTTGTTGCCTTCCCTCAATATATTTGTAGACGAGAGTTATCATTTATAAGTCTGCAGGTTTGTGAATTGCAGTGCCCCTGAGCTCCATTTTTCAACTCGCTCTCTTGGGAGCTGGCCGCAAAAGCGCAGGATTGCTTTAGGCCCTATTCTGCTTCCGGGCGGCAGACTGAGCCTGTGGTTAATTCTTCTTCCTGATGGGAAAATAGAGTGACCTGTGCCTGTCCCAACACCTAGAGCTAGTCTCTCATTGGTTCCCCCTCTTCCCGTTCACCCTCAGGACAAATTGCAACCTGTATGGAACAGGAGGTTAAAGGTGCTGATTCTCCAAGGAGGGAGATTGCTAGTAAAGCGGCTGGAATGGCGAACCCGAGCACAAGGAGATGAGAAATGAGGTGCGTTTTAGAAACCTTTCCCGTTCACTCGGTGGACCGTCTTCTGGGTTTCTCATGCATGTTTTCGATGTAGGAAGATGCCCTTGAACCTGGAGATTTGGGACCCATGGGATGGGTACCACGCAGTATTACTTTAAAGCGTCTGCGTTTGCTCACCCAACCTCACCAAACCTCTCAGCCCCAAGAGTGTCCACCCTTATGTCTCAATCAGCTGCGGGTCTAGATATGGTCAATCCAGGTGGCATCACAGCCCCTGAACGAATTTTGTAAGAATTTCTCTCCCTTTCACTGTCTTTGTTTCACGGGTTTTTAAAATTAATTGAGTTTTATAATGGGGTTTAGCTGCTTTTCACTGCTGTGTTTATGCAGCTTTACACCCACTTGACTCACTTACAGAGAGATATCAATACATAGGTTTTAAGATTCTTACTAGTCAGATATACTCTTGGGCGGTGAATAGGGGGTTTTGAGTCCAGTTCCCTGAGCAAGGAATAGACCTTGTCTATTACGTATTGGGTTTATGGAACGGTATCTGAGCTAATTTGAAACCCTTGTTTTATGCATCACCCCACCTCACCTTTCCCGTTAGGCAGCCATAGTGTGTTTTCTAACCGTGTGACTCTGTTCTGTTTTGTAATTCAGTTCAAGGGCAGCGGTTTTTACATTCCCTCTATAGGTGATATCTTATGATAAGTGTCTTTTTCTGTGTGACTTATTTGACTTAGAATCGTCGTAACTAAATCCACTCATCATGCTGCGACTAGCCTTATGACGTTGATTTCATGGCTGAGTGATATTCCATTGTACATAAGGACCACAACTTCTTTATCCATTTTTCTCTTTCCTGGGATATTTAAGGTGTAACGAAGTGGAGGTTCTTGTCAACAGAGCAGCCCTAAACTTTGGGGTGCTTGTGTCTTGCTGATTTTTAGTTTTCCCAATTTATACGCCCATGAGTGGAAGTGCCCTATGCTCTCTAAGCTGAGTTTTGTAAATGTTTCAGGACACACCGTACACTTCTCCAGAGTGGCTGTTGGCAATTTACATCCCGCCCATCAGCGTAGCAAGGCTCCCGTTTCTCCGTGGCCTGTCCTGCATTTCTGGATTTGACACTTTATTCAGCATGGCCCTTTTGACCGATGGGAAGCGAGACTTCTTTGTAGCGCTGATTTGCCTTTCCAGGTTGCTTGGTTGGCCAAAAAGGGCGTATGCGTTTTTTCCTGAATATATTCAGGAAAAAACGCATACGCCCTTTTTGGCCAAGGGCATCATTGTCGAGGTTTTGCCGCTTTTCCTGTGCTTTAAAGGCGATTCGAATCTGCCTCCTGAAATCTGTTTCCTGCAATTCTGCCTTGCTTTCAAATCCTCTTTGTTGCCTTCCCTCAATATATTTGTAGACGAGAGTTATCATTTATAAGTCTGCAGGTTTGTGAATTGCAGTGCCCCTGAGCTCCATATTTCAACTCGCTCTCTTGGGAGCTGGCCGCAAAAGCGCAGGATTGCTTTAGGCCCTATTCTGCTTCCGGGCGGCAGACTGAGCCTGTGGTTAATTCTTCTTCCTGATGGGAAAATAGAGTGACCTGTGCCTGTCCCAACACCTAGAGCTAGTCTCTCATTGGTTCCCGGTCTTCCCGTTCACCCTCAGGACAAATTGCAACCTGTATGGAACAGGAGGTTAAAGGTGCTGATTCTCCAAGGAGGGAGATTGCTAGTAAAGCGGCTGGAATGGCGAACCCGAGCACAAGGAGATGAGAAATGAGGTGCGTTTAAGAAACCTTTCCCGATCACTCGGTGGACCATCTTCTGGGTTTCTCATGCATGTTTTCAATGTAGGAAGATGCCCTTGAACCTGGAGATTTGGGACCCATGGGATGGGTACCACGCAGTATTACTTTAAAGCGTCTGCGTTTGCTCACCCAACCTCACCAAACCTCTCAGCCCCAAGAGTGTCCACCCTTATGTCTCAATCAGCTGCGGGTCTAGATTTGGTCAATCCAGGTGGCATCACAGCCCCTGAACGAATTTTGTAAGAATTTCTCTCTCTTTCACTGTCTTTGTTTCACGGGTTTTTAAAATTAATTGAGTTTTATAATGGGGTTTAGCTGCTTTTCACTGCTGTGTTTATGCAGCTTTACACCCACGTGACTCACTTACAGAGAGATATCAATAGATAGGTTTTAAGATTCTTACTAGTCAGATATATTCTTGGGCGGTGAATAGGGGGTGTTGAGTCCAGTTCCCTGAGCAAGGAGTAGGTCTTGTCTATTACGTATTGGGTTTATGGAACGGTATCTGAGCTAATTTGAAACCCTTGTTTTATGCATCACCCCACCTCACCTTTCCCGTTAGGCAGCCATAGTGTGTTTTCTAACCGTATGACTCTGTTCTGTTTTGTAATTCAGTTCAAGGGCAGCGGTTTTTACATTCCCTCTATAGGTGATATCTTATGATAAGTGTCTTTTTCTGTGTGACTTATTTGACTTAGAATCTTCGTACCTAAATCCACTCATCATGCTGCTACTAGCCTTATGACGTTGATTTCATGGCTGAGTGATATTCCATTGTACATAAGGACCACAACTTCTTTATCCATTTTTCTCTTTCCTGGGATATTTAAGGTGTAACGAAGTGGAGGTTCTTGTCAACAGAGCAGCCCTAAACTTTGGGGTGCTTGTGTCTTGCTGATTTTTAGTTTTCCCAATTTATACGCCCATGAGTGGAAGTGCCCTATGCTCTCTAAGCTGAGTTTTGTAAATGTTTCAGGACACACCGTACACTTCTCCAGAGTGGCTGTTGGCAATGTACATCCCGCCCATCAGCGTAGCAAGGCTCCCGTTTCTCCGTGGCCTGTCCTGCATTTCTGGTTTTGACACTTTATTCAGCATGGCCCTTTTGACCGATGGGAAGCGAGACTTCTTTGTAGCGCTGATTTGCCTTTCCAGGTTGCTTGGTTGGCCAAAAAGGGCGTATGCGTTTTTTCCTGAATATATTCAGGAAAAAACGCATACGCCCTTTTTGGCCAAGGGCATCATTGTCGAGGTTTTGCCGCTTTTCCTGTGCTTTAAAGGCGATTCGAATCTGCCTCCTGAAATCTGTTTCCTGCAATTCTGCCTTGCTTTCAAATCCTCTTTGTTGCCTTCCCTCAATATATTTGTAGACGAGAGTTATCATTTATAAGTCTGCAGGTTTGTGAATTGCAGTGCCCCTGAGCTCCATTTTTCAACTCGCTCTCTTGGGAGCTGGCCGCAAAAGCGCAGGATTGCTTTAGGCCCTATTCTGCTTCCGGGCGGCAGACTGAGCCTGTGGTTAATTCTTCTTCCTGATGGGAAAATAGAGTGACCTGTGCCTGTCCCAACACCTAGAGCTAGTCTCTCATTGGTTCCCCCTCTTCCCGTTCACCCTCAGGACAAATTGCAACCTGTATGGAACAGGAGGTTAAAGGTGCTGATTCTCCAAGGAGGGAGATTGCTAGTAAAGCGGCTGGAATGGCGAACCCGAGCACAAGGAGATGAGAAATGAGGTGCGTTTTAGAAACCTTTCCCGTTCACTCGGTGGACCGTCTTCTGGGTTTCTCATGCATGTTTTCGATGTAGGAAGATGCCCTTGAACCTGGAGATTTGGGACCCATGGGATGGGTACCACGCAGTATTACTTTAAAGCGTCTGCGTTTGCTCACCCAACCTCACCAAACCTCTCAGCCCCAAGAGTGTCCACCCTTATGTCTCAATCAGCTGCGGGTCTAGATATGGTCAATCCAGGTGGCATCACAGCCCCTGAACGAATTTTGTAAGAATTTCTCTCCCTTTCACTGTCTTTGTTTCACGGGTTTTTAAAATTAATTGAGTTTTATAATGGGGTTTAGCTGCTTTTCACTGCTGTGTTTATGCAGCTTTACACCCACTTGACTCACTTACAGAGAGATATCAATACATAGGTTTTAAGATTCTTACTAGTCAGATATACTCTTGGGCGGTGAATAGGGGGTTTTGAGTCCAGTTCCCTGAGCAAGGAATAGACCTTGTCTATTACGTATTGGGTTTATGGAACGGTATCTGAGCTAATTTGAAACCCTTGTTTTATGCATCACCCCACCTCACCTTTCCCGTTAGGCAGCCATAGTGTGTTTTCTAACCGTGTGACTCTGTTCTGTTTTGTAATTCAGTTCAAGGGCAGCGGTTTTTACATTCCCTCTATAGGTGATATCTTATGATAAGTGTCTTTTTCTGTGTGACTTATTTGACTTAGAATCGTCGTAACTAAATCCACTCATCATGCTGCGACTAGCCTTATGACGTTGATTTCATGGCTGAGTGATATTCCATTGTACATAAGGACCACAACTTCTTTATCCATTTTTCTCTTTCCTGGGATATTTAAGGTGTAACGAAGTGGAGGTTCTTGTCAACAGAGCAGCCCTAAACTTTGGGGTGCTTGTGTCTTGCTGATTTTTAGTTTTCCCAATTTATACGCCCATGAGTGGAAGTGCCCTATGCTCTCTAAGCTGAGTTTTGTAAATGTTTCAGGACACACCGTACACTTCTCCAGAGTGGCTGTTGGCAATTTACATCCCGCCCATCAGCGTAGCAAGGCTCCCGTTTCTCCGTGGCCTGTCCTGCATTTCTGGATTTGACACTTTATTCAGCATGGCCCTTTTGACCGATGGGAAGCGAGACTTCTTTGTAGCGCTGATTTGCCTTTCCAGGTTGCTTGGTTGGCCAAAAAGGGCGTATGCGTTTTTTCCTGAATATATTCAGGAAAAAACGCATACGCCCTTTTTGGCCAAGGGCATCATTGTCGAGGTTTTGCCGCTTTTCCTGTGCTTTAAAGGCGATTCGAATCTGCCTCCTGAAATCTGTTTCCTGCAATTCTGCCTTGCTTTCAAATCCTCTTTGTTGCCTTCCCTCAATATATTTGTAGACGAGAGTTATCATTTATAAGTCTGCAGGTTTGTGAATTGCAGTGCCCCTGAGCTCCATTTTTCAACTCGCTCTCTTGGGAGCTGGCCGCAAAAGCGCAGGATTGCTTTAGGCCCTATTCTGCTTCCGGGCGGCAGACTGAGCCTGTGGTTAATTCTTCTTCCTGATGGGAAAATAGAGTGACCTGTGCCTGTCCCAACACCTAGAGCTAGTCTCTCATTGGTTCCCGGTCTTCCCGTTCACCCTCAGGACAAATTGCAACCTGTATGGAACAGGAGGTTAAAGGTGCTGATTCTCCAAGGAGGGAGATTGCTAGTAAAGCGGCTGGAATGGCGAACCCGAGCACAAGGAGATGAGAAATGAGGTGCGTTTAAGAAACCTTTCCCGATCACTCGGTGGACCATCTTCTGGGTTTCTCATGCATGTTTTCAATGTAGGAAGATGCCCTTGAACCTGGAGATTTGGGACCCATGGGATGGGTACCACGCAGTATTACTTTAAAGCGTCTGTGTTTGCTCACCCAACCTCACCAAACCTCTCAGCCCCAAGAGTGTCCACCCTTATGTCTCAATCAGCTGCGGGTCTAGATTTGGTCAATCCAGGTGGCATCACAGCCCCTGAACGAATTTTGTAAGAATTTCTCTCTCTTTCACTGTCTTTGTTTCACGGGTTTTTAAAATTAATTGAGTTTTATAATGGGGTTTAGCTGCTTTTCACTGCTGTGTTTATGCAGCTTTACACCCACGTGACTCACTTACAGAGAGATATCAATAGATAGGTTTTAAGATTCTTACTAGTCAGATATATTCTTGGGCGGTGAATAGGGGGTGTTGAGTCCAGTTCCCTGAGCAAGGAGTAGGTCTTGTCTATTACGTATTGGGTTTCTGGAACGGTATCTGAGCTAATTTGAAACCCTTGTTTTATGCATCACCCCACCTCACCTTTCCCGTTAGGCAGCCATAGTGTGTTTTCTAACCGTATGACTCTGTTCTGTTTTGTAATTCAGTTCAAGGGCAGCGGTTTTTACATTCCCTCTATAGGTGATATCTTATGATAAGTGTCTTTTTCTGTGTGACTTATTTGACTTAGAATCTTCGTACCTAAATCCACTCATCATGCTGCTACTAGCCTTATGACGTTGATTTCATGGCTGAGTGATATTCCATTGTACATAAGGACCACAACTTCTTTATCCATTTTTCTCTTTCCTGGGATATTTAAGGTGTAACGAAGTGGAGGTTCTTGTCAACAGAGCAGCCCTAAACTTTGGGGTGCTTGTGTCTTGCTGATTTTTAGTTTTCCCAATTTATACGCCCATGAGTGGAAGTGCCCTATGCTCTCTAAGCTGAGTTTTGTAAATGTTTCAGGACACACCGTACACTTCTCCAGAGTGGCTGTTGGCAATGTACATCCCGCCCATCAGCGTAGCAAGGCTCCCGTTTCTCCGTGGCCTGTCCTGCATTTCTGGTTTTGACACTTTATTCAGCATGGCCCTTTTGACCGATGGGAAGCGAGACTTCTTTGTAGCGCTGATTTGCCTTTCCAGGTTGCTTGGTTGGCCAAAAAGGGCGTATGCGTTTTTTCCTGAATATATTCAGGAAAAAACGCATACGCCCTTTTTGGCCAAGGGCATCATTGTCGAGGTTTTGCCGCTTTTCCTGTGCTTTAAAGGCGATTCGAATCTGCCTCCTGAAATCTGTTTCCTGCAATTCTGCCTTGCTTTCAAATCCTCTTTGTTGCCTTCCCTCAATATATTTGTAGACGAGAGTTATCATTTATAAGTCTGCAGGTTTGTGAATTGCAGTGCCCCTGAGCTCCATTTTTCAACTCGCTCTCTTGGGAGCTGGCCGCAAAAGCGCAGGATTGCTTTAGGCCCTATTCTGCTTCCGGGCGGCAGACTGAGCCTGTGGTTAATTCTTCTTCCTGATGGGAAAATAGAGTGACCTGTGCCTGTCCCAACACCTAGAGCTAGTCTCTCATTGGTTCCCCCTCTTCCCGTTCACCCTCAGGACAAATTGCAACCTGTATGGAACAGGAGGTTAAAGGTGCTGATTCTCCAAGGAGGGAGATTGCTAGTAAAGCGGCTGGAATGGCGAACCCGAGCACAAGGAGATGAGAAATGAGGTGCGTTTTAGAAACCTTTCCCGTTCACTCGGTGGACCGTCTTCTGGGTTTCTCATGCATGTTTTCGATGTAGGAAGATGCCCTTGAACCTGGAGATTTGGGACCCATGGGATGGGTACCACGCAGTATTACTTTAAAGCGTCTGCGTTTGCTCACCCAACCTCACCAAACCTCTCAGCCCCAAGAGTGTCCACCCTTATGTCTCAATCAGCTGCGGGTCTAGATATGGTCAATCCAGGTGGCATCACAGCCCCTGAACGAATTTTGTAAGAATTTCTCTCCCTTTCACTGTCTTTGTTTCACGGGTTTTTAAAATTAATTGAGTTTTATAATGGGGTTTAGCTGCTTTTCACTGCTGTGTTTATGCAGCTTTACACCCACTTGACTCACTTACAGAGAGATATCAATACATAGGTTTTAAGATTCTTACTAGTCAGATATACTCTTGGGCGGTGAATAGGGGGTTTTGAGTCCAGTTCCCTGAGCAAGGAATAGACCTTGTCTATTACGTATTGGGTTTATGGAACGGTATCTGAGCTAATTTGAAACCCTTGTTTTATGCATCACCCCACCTCACCTTTCCCGTTAGGCAGCCATAGTGTGTTTTCTAACCGTGTGACTCTGTTCTGTTTTGTAATTCAGTTCAAGGGCAGCGGTTTTTACATTCCCTCTATAGGTGATATCTTATGATAAGTGTCTTTTTCTGTGTGACTTATTTGACTTAGAATCGTCGTAACTAAATCCACTCATCATGCTGCTACTAGCCTTATGACGTTGATTTCATGGCTGAGTGATATTCCATTGTACATAAGGACCACAACTTCTTTATCCATTTTTCTCTTTCCTGGGATATTTAAGGTGTAACGAAGTGGAGGTTCTTGTCAACAGAGCAGCCCTAAACTTTGGGGTGCTTGTGTCTTGCTGATTTTTAGTTTTCCCAATTTATACGCCCATGAGTGGAAGTGCCCTATGCTCTCTAAGCTGAGTTTTGTAAATGTTTCAGGACACACCGTACACTTCTCCAGAGTGGCTGTTGGCAATTTACATCCCGCCCATCAGCGTAGCAAGGCTCCCGTTTCTCCGTGGCCTGTCCTGCATTTCTGGATTTGACACTTTATTCAGCATGGCCCTTTTGACCGATGGGAAGCGAGACTTCTTTGTAGCGCTGATTTGCCTTTCCAGGTTGCTTGGTTGGCCAAAAAGGGCGTATGCGTTTTTTCCTGAATATATTCAGGAAAAAACGCATACGCCCTTTTTGGCCAAGGGCATCATTGTCGAGGTTTTGCCGCTTTTCCTGTGCTTTAAAGGCGATTCGAATCTGCCTCCTGAAATCTGTTTCCTGCAATTCTGCCTTGCTTTCAAATCCTCTTTGTTGCCTTCCCTCAATATATTTGTAGACGAGAGTTATCATTTATAAGTCTGCAGGTTTGTGAATTGCAGTGCCCCTGAGCTCCATTTTTCAACTCGCTCTCTTGGGAGCTGGCCGCAAAAGCGCAGGATTGCTTTAGGCCCTATTCTGCTTCCGGGCGGCAGACTGAGCCTGTGGTTAATTCTTCTTCCTGATGGGAAAATAGAGTGACCTGTGCCTGTCCCAACACCTAGAGCTAGTCTCTCATTGGTTCCCGGTCTTCCCGTTCACCCTCAGGACAAATTGCAACCTGTATGGAACAGGAGGTTAAAGGTGCTGATTCTCCAAGGAGGGAGATTGCTAGTAAAGCGGCTGGAATGGCGAACCCGAGCACAAGGAGATGAGAAATGAGGTGCGTTTAAGAAACCTTTCACGATCACTCGGTGGACCATCTTCTGGGTTTCTCATGCATGTTTTCAATGTAGGAAGATGCCCTTGAACCTGGAGATTTGGGACCCATGGGATGGGTACCACGCAGTATTACTTTAAAGCGTCTGCGTTTGCTCACCCAACCTCACCAAACCTCTCAGCCCCAAGAGTGTCCACCCTTATGTCTCAATCAGCTGCGGGTCTAGATTTGGTCAATCCAGGTGGCATCAGAGCCCCTGAACGAATTTTGTAAGAATTTCTCTCTCTTTCACTGTCTTTGTTTCACGGGTTTTTAAAATTAATTGAGTTTTATAATGGGGTTTAGCTGCTTTTCACTGCTGTGTTTATGCAGCTTTACACCCACGTGACTCACTTACAGAGAGATATCAATAGATAGGTTTTAAGATTCTTACTAGTCAGATATATTCTTGGGCGGTGAATAGGGGGTGTTGAGTCCAGTTCCCTGAGCAAGGAGTAGGTCTTGTCTATTACGTATTGGGTTTATGGAACGGTATCTGAGCTAATTTGAAACCCTTGTTTTATGCATCACCCCACCTCACCTTTCCCGTTAGGCAGCCATAGTGTGTTTTCTAACCGTATGACTCTGTTCTGTTTTGTAATTCAGTTCAAGGGCAGCGGTTTTTACATTCCCTCTATAGGTGATATCTTATGATAAGTGTCTTTTTCTGTGTGACTTATTTGACTTAGAATCTTCGTACCTAAATCCACTCATCATGCTGCTACTAGCCTTATGACGTTGATTTCATGGCTGAGTGATATTCCATTGTACATAAGGACCACAACTTCTTTATCCATTTTTCTCTTTCCTGGGATATTTAAGGTGTAACGAAGTGGAGGTTCTTGTCAACAGAGCAGCCCTAAACTTTGGGGTGCTTGTGTCTTGCTGATTTTTAGTTTTCCCAATTTATACGCCCATGAGTGGAAGTGCCCTATGCTCTCTAAGCTGAGTTTTGTAAATGTTTCAGGACACACCGTACACTTCTCCAGAGTGGCTGTTGGCAATGTACATCCCGCCCATCAGCGTAGCAAGGCTCCCGTTTCTCCGTGGCCTGTCCTGCATTTCTGGTTTTGACACTTTATTCAGCATGGCCCTTTTGACCGATGGGAAGCGAGACTTCTTTGTAGCGCTGATTTGCCTTTCCAGGTTGCTTGGTTGGCCAAAAAGGGCGTATGCGTTTTTTCCTGAATATATTCAGGAAAAAACGCATACGCCCTTTTTGGCCAAGGGCATCATTGTCGAGGTTTTGCCGCTTTTCCTGTGCTTTAAAGGCGATTCGAATCTGCCTCCTGAAATCTGTTTCCTGCAATTCTGCCTTGCTTTCAAATCCTCTTTGTTGCCTTCCCTCAATATATTTGTAGACGAGAGTTATCATTTATAAGTCTGCAGGTTTGTGAATTGCAGTGCCCCTGAGCTCCATTTTTCAACTCGCTCTCTTGGGAGCTGGCCGCAAAAGCGCAGGATTGCTTTAGGCCCTATTCTGCTTCCGGGCGGCAGACTGAGCCTGTGGTTAATTCTTCTTCCTGATGGGAAAATAGAGTGACCTGTGCCTGTCCCAACACCTAGAGCTAGTCTCTCATTGGTTCCCCCTCTTCCCGTTCACCCTCAGGACAAATTGCAACCTGTATGGAACAGGAGGTTAAAGGTGCTGATTCTCCAAGGAGGGAGATTGCTAGTAAAGCGGCTGGAATGGCGAACCCGAGCACAAGGAGATGAGAAATGAGGTGCGTTTTAGAAACCTTTCCCGTTCACTCGGTGGACCGTCTTCTGGGTTTCTCATGCATGTTTTCGATGTAGGAAGATGCCCTTGAACCTGGAGATTTGGGACCCATGGGATGGGTACCACGCAGTATTACTTTAAAGCGTCTGCGTTTGCTCACCCAACCTCACCAAACCTCTCAGCCCCAAGAGTGTCCACCCTTATGTCTCAATCAGCTGCGGGTCTAGATATGGTCAATCCAGGTGGCATCACAGCCGCTGAACGAATTTTGTAAGAATTTCTCTCCCTTTCACTGTCTTTGTTTCACGGGTTTTTAAAATTAATTGAGTTTTATAATGGGGTTTAGCTGCTTTTCACTGCTGTGTTTATGCAGCTTTACACCCACTTGACTCACTTACAGAGAGATATCAATACATAGGTTTTAAGATTCTTACTAGTCAGATATACTCTTGGGCGGTGAATAGGGGGTTTTGAGTCCAGTTCCCTGAGCAAGGAATAGACCTTGTCTATTACGTATTGGGTTTATGGAACGGTATCTGAGCTAATTTGAAACCCTTGTTTTATGCATCACCCCACCTCACCTTTCCCGTTAGGCAGCCATAGTGTGTTTTCTAACCGTGTGACTCTGTTCTGTTTTGTAATTCAGTTCAAGGGCAGCGGTTTTTACATTCCCTCTATAGGTGATATCTTATGATAAGTGTCTTTTTCTGTGTGACTTATTTGACTTAGAATCGTCGTAACTAAATCCACTCATCATGCTGCGACTAGCCTTATGACGTTGATTTCATGGCTGAGTGATATTCCATTGTACATAAGGACCACAACTTCTTTATCCATTTTTCTCTTTCCTGGGATATTTAAGGTGTAACGAAGTGGAGGTTCTTGTCAACAGAGCAGCCCTAAACTTTGGGGTGCTTGTGTCTTGCTGATTTTTAGTTTTCCCAATTTATACGCCCATGAGTGGAAGTGCCCTATGCTCTCTAAGCTGAGTTTTGTAAATGTTTCAGGACACACCGTACACTTCTCCAGAGTGGCTGTTGGCAATTTACATCCCGCCCATCAGCGTAGCAAGGCTCCCGTTTCTCCGTGGCCTGTCCTGCATTTCTGGATTTGACACTTTATTCAGCATGGCCCTTTTGACCGATGGGAAGCGAGACTTCTTTGTAGCGCTGATTTGCCTTTCCAGGTTGCTTGGTTGGCCAAAAAGGGCGTATGCGTTTTTTCCTGAATATATTCAGGAAAAAACGCATACGCCCTTTTTGGCCAAGGGCATCATTGTCGAGGTTTTGCCGCTTTTCCTGTGCTTTAAAGGCGATTCGAATCTGCCTCCTGAAATCTGTTTCCTGCAATTCTGCCTTGCTTTCAAATCCTCTTTGTTGCCTTCCCTCAATATATTTGTAGACGAGAGTTATCATTTATAAGTCTGCAGGTTTGTGAATTGCAGTGCCCCTGAGCTCCATTTTTCAACTCGCTCTCTTGGGAGCTGGCCGCAAAAGCGCAGGATTGCTTTAGGCCCTATTCTGCTTCCGGGCGGCAGACTGAGCCTGTGGTTAATTCTTCTTCCTGATGGGAAAATAGAGTGACCTGTGCCTGTCCCAACACCTAGAGCTAGTCTCTCATTGGTTCCCGGTCTTCCCGTTCACCCTCAGGACAAATTGCAACCTGTATGGAACAGGAGGTTAAAGGTGCTGATTCTCCAAGGAGGGAGATTGCTAGTAAAGCGGCTGGAATGGCGAACCCGAGCACAAGGAGATGAGAAATGAGGTGCGTTTACGAAACCTTTCCCGATCACTCGGTGGACCATCTTCTGGGTTTCTCATGCATGTTTTCAATGTAGGAAGATGCCCTTGAACCTGGAGATTTGGGACCCATGGGATGGGTACCACGCAGTATTACTTTAAAGCGTCTGCGTTTGCTCACCCAACCTCACCAAACCTCTCAGCCCCAAGAGTGTCCACCCTTATGTCTCAATCAGCTGCGGGTCTAGATTTGGTCAATCCAGGTGGCATCACAGCCCCTGAACGAATTTTGTAAGAATTTCTCTCTCTTTCACTGTCTTTGTTTCACGGGTTTTTAAAATTAATTGAGTTTTATAATGGGGTTTAGCTGCTTTTCACTGCTGTGTTTATGCAGCTTTACACCCACGTGACTCACTTACAGAGAGATATCAATAGATAGGTTTTAAGATTCTTACTACTCAGATATATTCTTGGGCGGTGAATAGGGGGTGTTGAGTCCAGTTCCCTGAGCAAGGAGTAGGTCTTGTCTATTACGTATTGGGTTTATGGAACGGTATCTGAGCTAATTTGAAACCCTTGTTTTATGCATCACCCCACCTCACCTTTCCCGTTAGGCAGCCATAGTGTGTTTTCTAACCGTGTGAATCTGTTCTGTTTTGTAATTCAGTTCAAGGGCAGCGGTTTTTACATTCCCTCTATAGGTGATATCTTATGATAAGTGTCTTTTTCTGTGTGACTTATTTGACTTAGAATCGTCGTACCTAAATCCACTCATCATGCTGCTACTAGCCTTATGACGTTGATTTCATGGCTGAGTGATATTCCATTGTACATAAGGACCACAACTTCTTTATCCATTTTTCTCTTTCCTGGGATATTTAAGGTGTAACGAAGTGGAGGTTCTTGTCAACAGAGCAGCCCTAAACTTTGGGGTGCTTGTGTCTTGCTGATTTTTAGTTTTCCCAATTTATACGCCCATGAGTGGAAGTGCCCTATGCTCTCTAAGCTGAGTTTTGTAAATGTTTCAGGACACACCGTACACTTCTCCAGAGTGGCTGTTGGCAATGTACATCCCGCCCATCAGCGTAGCAAGGCTCCCGTTTCTCCGTGGCCTGTCCTGCATTTCTGGTTTTGACACTTTATTCAGCATGGCCCTTTTGACCGATGGGAAGCGAGACTTCTTTGTAGCGCTGATTTGCCTTTCCAGGTTGCTTGGTTGGCCAAAAAGGGCGTATGCGTTTTTTCCTGAATATATTCAGGAAAAAACGCATACGCCCTTTTTGGCCAAGGGCATCATTGTCGAGGTTTTGCCGCTTTTCCTGTGCTTTAAAGGCGATTCGAATCTGCCTCCTGAAATCTGTTTCCTGCAATTCTGCCTTGCTTTCAAATCCTCTTTGTTGCCTTCCCTCAATATATTTGTAGACGAGAGTTATCATTTATAAGTCTGCAGGTTTGTGAATTGCAGTGCCCCTGAGCTCCATTTTTCAACTCGCTCTCTTGGGAGCTGGCCGCAAAAGCGCAGGATTGCTTTAGGCCCTATTCTGCTTCCGGGCGGCAGACTGAGCCTGTGGTTAATTCTTCTTCCTGATGGGAAAATAGAGTGACCTGTGCCTGTCCCAACACCTAGCGCTAGTCTCTCATTGGTTCCCGGTCTTCCCGTTCACCCTCAGGACAAATTGCAACCTGTATGGAACAGGAGGTTAAAGGTGCTGATTCTCCAAGGAGGGAGATTGCTAGTAAAGCGGCTGGAATGGCGAACCCGAGCACAAGGAGATGAGAAATGAGGTGCGTTTTAGAAACCTTTCCCGTTCACTCGGTGGACCGTCTTCTGGGTTTCTCATGCATGTTTTCGATGTAGGAAGATGCCCTTGAACCTGGAGATTTGGGACCCATGGGATGGGTACCACGCAGTATTACTTTAAAGCGTCTGCGTTTGCTCACCCAACCTCACCAAACCTCTCAGCCCCAAGAGTGTCCACCCTTATGTCTCAATCAGCTGCGGGTCTAGATATGGTCAATCCAGGTGGCATCACAGCCCCTGAACGAATTTTGTAAGAATTTCTCTCCCTTTCACTGTCTTTGTTTCACGGGTTTTTAAAATTAATTGAGTTTTATAATGGGGTTTAGCTGCTTTTCACTGCTGTGTTTATGCAGCTTTACACCCACTTGACTCACTTACAGAGAGATATCAATACATAGGTTTTAAGATTCTTACTAGTCAGATATACTCTTGGGCGGTGAATAGGGGGTTTTGAGTCCAGTTCCCTGAGCAAGGAATAGACCTTGTCTATTACGTATTGGGTTTATGGAACGGTATCTGAGCTAATTTGAAACCCTTGTTTTATGCATCACCCCACCTCACCTTTCCCGTTAGGCAGCCATAGTGTGTTTTCTAACCGTGTGACTCTGTTCTGTTTTGTAATTCAGTTCAAGGGCAGCGGTTTTTACATTCCCTCTATAGGTGATATCTTATGATAAGTGTCTTTTTCTGTGTGACTTATTTGACTTAGAATCGTCGTAACTAAATCCACTCATCATGCTGCGACTAGCCTTATGACGTTGATTTCATGGCTGAGTGATATTCCATTGTACATAAGGACCACAACTTCTTTATCCATTTTTCTCTTTCCTGGGATATTTAAGGTGTAACGAAGTGGAGGTTCTTGTCAACAGAGCAGCCCTAAACTTTGGGGTGCTTGTGTCTTGCTGATTTTTAGTTTTCCCAATTTATACGCCCATGAGTGGAAGTGCCCTATGCTCTCTAAGCTGAGTTTTGTAAATGTTTCAGGACACACCGTACACTTCTCCAGAGTGGCTGTTGGCAATTTACATCCCGCCCATCAGCGTAGCAAGGCTCCCGTTTCTCCGTGGCCTGTCCTGCATTTCTGGATTTGACACTTTATTCAGCATGGCCCTTTTGACCGATGGGAAGCGAGACTTCTTTGTAGCGCTGATTTGCCTTTCCAGGTTGCTTGGTTGGCCAAAAAGGGCGTATGCGTTTTTTCCTGAATATATTCAGGAAAAAACGCATACGCCCTTTTTGGCCAAGGGCATCATTGTCGAGGTTTTGCCGCTTTTCCTGTGCTTTAAAGGCGATTCGAATCTGCCTCCTGAAATCTGTTTCCTGCAATTCTGCCTTGCTTTCAAATCCTCTTTGTTGCCTTCCCTCAATATATTTGTAGACGAGAGTTATCATTTATAAGTCTGCAGGTTTGTGAATTGCAGTGCCCCTGAGCTCCATTTTTCAACTCGCTCTCTTGGGAGCTGGCCGCAAAAGCGCAGGATTGCTTTAGGCCCTATTCTGCTTCCGGGCGGCAGACTGAGCCTGTGGTTAATTCTTCTTCCTGATGGGAAAATAGAGTGACCTGTGCCTGTCCCAACACCTAGAGCTAGTCTCTCATTGGTTCCCGGTCTTCCCGTTCACCCTCAGGACAAATTGCAACCTGTATGGAACAGGAGGTTAAAGGTGCTGATTCTCCAAGGAGGGAGATTGCTAGTAAAGCGGCTGGAATGGCGAACCCGAGCACAAGGAGATGAGAAATGAGGTGCGTTTAAGAAACCTTTCCCGATCACTCGGTGGACCATCTTCTGGGTTTCTCATGCATGTTTTCAATGTAGGAAGATGCCCTTGAACCTGGAGATTTGGGACCCATGGGATGGGTACCACGCAGTATTACTTTAAAGCGTCTGCGTTTGCTCACCCAACCTCACCAAACCTCTCAGCCCCAAGAGTGTCCACCCTTATGTCTCAATCAGCTGCGGGTCTAGATTTGGTCAATCCAGGTGGCATCACAGCCCCTGAACGAATTTTGTAAGAATTTCTCTCTCTTTCACTGTCTTTGTTTCACGGGTTTTTAAAATTAATTGAGTTTTATAATGGGGTTTAGCTGCTTTTCACTGCTGTGTTTATGCAGCTTTACACCCACGTGACTCACTTACAGAGAGATATCAATAGATAGGTTTTAAGATTCTTACTAGTCAGATATATTCTTGGGCGGTGAATAGGGGGTGTTGAGTCCAGTTCCCTGAGCAAGGAGTAGGTCTTGTCTATTACGTATTGGGTTTATGGAACGGTATCTGAGCTAATTTGAAACCCTTGTTTTATGCATCACCCCACCTCACCTTTCCCGTTAGGCAGCCATAGTGTGTTTTCTAACCGTATGACTCTGTTCTGTTTTGTAATTCAGTTCAAGGGCAGCGGTTTTTACATTCCCTCTATAGGTGATATCTTATGATAAGTGTCTTTTTCTGTGTGACTTATTTGACTTAGAATCTTCGTACCTAAATCCACTCATCATGCTGCTACTAGCCTTATGACGTTGATTTCATGGCTGAGTGATATTCCATTGTACATAAGGACCACAACTTCTTTATCCATTTTTCTCTTTCCTGGGATATTTAAGGTGTAACGAAGTGGAGGTTCTTGTCAACAGAGCAGCCCTAAACTTTGGGGTGCTTGTGTCTTGCTGATTTTTAGTTTTCCCAATTTATACGCCCATGAGTGGAAGTGCCCTATGCTCTCTAAGCTGAGTTTTGTAAATGTTTCAGGACACACCGTACACTTCTCCAGAGTGGCTGTTGGCAATGTACATCCCGCCCATCAGCGTAGCAAGGCTCCCGTTTCTCCGTGGCCTGTCCTGCATTTCTGGTTTTGACACTTTATTCAGCATGGCCCTTTTGACCGATGGGAAGCGAGACTTCTTTGTAGCGCTGATTTGCCTTTCCAGGTTGCTTGGTTGGCCAAAAAGGGCGTATGCGTTTTTTCCTGAATATATTCAGGAAAAAACGCATACGCCCTTTTTGGCCAAGGGCATCATTGTCGAGGTTTTGCCGCTTTTCCTGTGCTTTAAAGGCGATTCGAATCTGCCTCCTGAAATCTGTTTCCTGCAATTCTGCCTTGCTTTCAAATCCTCTTTGTTGCCTTCCCTCAATATATTTGTAGACGAGAGTTATCATTTATAAGTCTGCAGGTTTGTGAATTGCAGTGCCCCTGAGCTCCATTTTTCAACTCGCTCTCTTGGGAGCTGGCCGCAAAAGCGCAGGATTGCTTTAGGCCCTATTCTGCTTCCGGGCGGCAGACTGAGCCTGTGGTTAATTCTTCTTCCTGATGGGAAAATAGAGTGACCTGTGCCTGTCCCAACACCTAGAGCTAGTCTCTCATTGGTTCCCCCTCTTCCCGTTCACCCTCAGGACAAATTGCAACCTGTATGGAACAGGAGGTTAAAGGTGCTGATTCTCCAAGGAGGGAGATTGCTAGTAAAGCGGCTGGAATGGCGAACCCGAGCACAAGGAGATGAGAAATGAGGTGCGTTTTAGAAACCTTTCCCGTTCACTCGGTGGACCGTCTTCTGGGTTTCTCATGCATGTTTTCGATGTAGGAAGATGCCCTTGAACCTGGAGATTTGGGACCCATGGGATGGGTACCACGCAGTATTACTTTAAAGCGTCTGCGTTTGCTCACCCAACCTCACCAAACCTCTCAGCCCCAAGAGTGTCCACCCTTATGTCTCAATCAGCTGCGGGTCTAGATATGGTCAATCCAGGTGGCATCACAGCCCCTGAACGAATTTTGTAAGAATTTCTCTCCCTTTCACTGTCTTTGTTTCACGGGTTTTTAAAATTAATTGAGTTTTATAATGGGGTTTAGCTGCTTTTCACTGCTGTGTTTATGCAGCTTTACACCCACTTGACTCACTTACAGAGAGATATCAATACATAGGTTTTAAGATTCTTACTAGTCAGATATACTCTTGGGCGGTGAATAGGGGGTTTTGAGTCCAGTTCCCTGAGCAAGGAATAGACCTTGTCTATTACGTATTGGGTTTATGGAACGGTATCTGAGCTAATTTGAAACCCTTGTTTTATGCATCACCCCACCTCACCTTTCCCGTTAGGCAGCCATAGTGTGTTTTCTAACCGTGTGACTCTGTTCTGTTTTGTAATTCAGTTCAAGGGCAGCGGTTTTTACATTCCCTCTATAGGTGATATCTTATGATAAGTGTCTTTTTCTGTGTGACTTATTTGACTTAGAATCGTCGTAACTAAATCCACTCATCATGCTGCGACTAGCCTTATGACGTTGATTTCATGGCTGAGTGATATTCCATTGTACATAAGGACCACAACTTCTTTATCCATTTTTCTCTTTCCTGGGATATTTAAGGTGTAACGAAGTGGAGGTTCTTGTCAACAGAGCAGCCCTAAACTTTGGGGTGCTTGTGTCTTGCTGATTTTTAGTTTTCCCAATTTATACGCCCATGAGTGGAAGTGCCCTATGCTCTCTAAGCTGAGTTTTGTAAATGTTTCAGGACACACCGTACACTTCTCCAGAGTGGCTGTTGGCAATTTACATCCCGCCCATCAGCGTAGCAAGGCTCCCGTTTCTCCGTGGCCTGTCCTGCATTTCTGGATTTGACACTTTATTCAGCATGGCCCTTTTGACCGATGGGAAGCGAGACTTCTTTGTAGCGCTGATTTGCCTTTCCAGGTTGCTTGGTTGGCCAAAAAGGGCGTATGCGTTTTTTCCTGAATATATTCAGGAAAAAACGCATACGTCCTTTTTGGCCAAGGGCATCATTGTCGAGGTTTTGCCGCTTTTCCTGTGCTTTAAAGGCGATTCGAATCTGCCTCCTGAAATCTGTTTCCTGCAATTCTGCCTTGCTTTCAAATCCTCTTTGTTGCCTTCCCTCAATATATTTGTAGACGAGAGTTATCATTTATAAGTCTGCAGGTTTGTGAATTGCAGTGCCCCTGAGCTCCATTTTTCAACTCGCTCTCTTGGGAGCTGGCCGCAAAAGCGCAGGATTGCTTTAGGCCCTATTCTGCTTCCGGGCGGCAGACTGAGCCTGTGGTTAATTCTTCTTCCTGATGGGAAAATAGAGTGACCTGTGCCTGTCCCAACACCTAGAGCTAGTCTCTCATTGGTTCCCGGTCTTCCCGTTCACCCTCAGGACAAATTGCAACCTGTATGGAACAGGAGGTTAAAGGTGCTGATTCTCCAAGGAGGGAGATTGCTAGTAAAGCGGCTGGAATGGCGAACCCGAGCACAAGGAGATGAGAAATGAGGTGCGTTTAAGAAACCTTTCCCGATCACTCGGTGGACCATCTTCTGGGTTTCTCATGCATGTTTTCAATGTAGGAAGATGCCCTTGAACCTGGAGATTTGGGACCCATGGGATGGGTACCACGCAGTATTACTTTAAAGCGTCTGCGTTTGCTCACCCAACCTCACCAAACCTCTCAGCCCCAAGAGTGTCCACCCTTATGTCTCAATCAGCTGCGGGTCTAGATTTGGTCAATCCAGGTGGCATCACAGCCCCTGAACGAATTTTGTAAGAATTTCTCTCTCTTTCACTGTCTTTGTTTCACGGGTTTTTAAAATTAATTGAGTTTTATAATGGGGTTTAGCTGCTTTTCACTGCTGTGTTTATGCAGCTTTACACCCACGTGACTCACTTACAGAGAGATATCAATAGATAGGTTTTAAGATTCTTACTAGTCAGATATATTCTTGGGCGGTGAATAGGGGGTGTTGAGTCCAGTTCCCTGAGCAAGGAGTAGGTCTTGTCTATTACGTATTGGGTTTAGGGAACGGTATCTGAGCTAATTTGAAACCCTTGTTTTATGCATCACCCCACCTCACCTTTCCCGTTAGGCAGCCATAGTTTGTTTTCTAACCGTGTGACTCTGTTCTGTTTTGTAATTCAGTTCAAGGGTAGCGGTTTTTACATTCCCTCTATAAGTGATATCTTAAGATAAGTGTCTTTTTCTGTGTGACTTATTACACTTCGAATCGTCGTACCTAAATCCACTCATCATGCTGCTACTAGCCTTATGACGTTGATTTCAAGGCTGAGTGATATTCCATTGTACATAAGGACCACAACTTCTTTATCCATTTTTCTCTTTCCTGGGATATTTAAGGTGTAACGAAGTGGAGGTTCTTGTCAACAGAGCAGCCCTAAACTTTGGGGTGCTTGTGTCTTGCTGATTTTTAGTTTTCCCAATTTATACGCCCATGAGTGGAAGTGCCCTATGCTCTCTAAGCTGAGTTTTGTAAATGTTTCAGGACACACCGTACACTTCTCCAGAGTGGCTGTTGGCAATTTACATCCCGCCCATCAGCGTAGCAAGGCTCCCATTTCTCCGTGGCCTGTCCTGCATTTCTGGTTTTGACACTTTATTCAGCATGGCCCTTTTGACCGATGGGAAGCGAGACTTCTTTGTAGCGCTGATTTGCCTTTCCAGGTTGCTTGGTTGGCCAAAAAGGGCGTATGCGTTTTTTCCTGAATATATTCAGGAAAAAACGCAGACGCCCTTTTTGGCCAAGGGCATCATTGTCGAGGTTTTGCCGCTTTTCCTGTGCTTTAAAGGCGATTCGAATCTGCCTCCTGAAATCTGTTTCCTGCAATTCTGCCTTGCTTTCAAATCCTCTTTGTTGCCTTCCCTCAATATATTTGTAGACGAGAGTTATCATTTATAAGTCTGCAGGTTTGTGAATTGCAGTGCCCCTGAGCTCCATTTTTCAACTCGCTCTCTTGGGAGCTGGCCGCAAAAGCGCAGGATTGCTTTAGGCCCTATTCTGCTTCCGGGCGGCAGACTGAGCCTGTGGTTAATTCTTCTTCCTGATGGGAAAATAGAGTGACCTGTGCCTGTCCCAACACGTAGAGCTAGTCTCTCATTGGTTCCCCCTCTTCCCGTTCACCCTCAGGACAAATTGCAACCTGTATGGAACAGGAGGTTAAAGGTGCTGATTCTCCAAGGAGGGAGATTGCTAGTAAAGCGGCTGGAATGGCGAACCCGAGCACAAGGAGATGAGAAATGAGGTGCGTTTTAGAAACCTTTCCCGTTCACTCGGTGGACCATCTTCTAGGTTTCTCATGCATGTTTTCGATGTAGGAAGATGCCCTTGAACCTTGAGATTTGGGACCCATGGGATGGGTACCACGCAGTATTACTTTAAAGCGTCTGCGTTTGCTCACCCAACCTCACCAAACCTCTCAGCCCCAAGAGTGTCCACCCTTATGTCTCAATCAGCTGCGGGTCTAGATACGGTCAATCCAGGTGGCATCACAGCCCCTGAACGAATTTTGTAAGAATTTCTCTCCCTTTCACTGTCTTTGTTTCACGGGTTTTTAAAATTAATTGAGTTTTATAATGGGGTTTAGCTGCTTTTCACTGCTGTGTTTATGCAGCTTTACACCCACTTGACTCACTTACAGAGAGATATCAATACATAGGTTTTAAGATTCTTACTAGTCAGATATACTCTTGGGCGGTGAATAGGGGGTGTTGAGTCCAGTTCCCTGAGCAAGGAGTAGGTCTTGTCTATTACGTATTGGGTTCATGGAACGGTATCTGAGCTAATTTGAAACCCTTGTTTTATGCATCACCCCACCTCACCTTTCCCGTTAGGCAGCCATAGTGTGTTTTCTAACCGAGTGACTCTGTTCTGTTTTGTAATTCAGTTCAAGGGCAGCGGTTTTTACATTCCCTCTATAGGTGATATCTTATGATAAGTGTCTTTTTCTGTGTGACTTATTTGACTTAGAATCGTCGTACCTAAATCCACTCATCATGCTGCTACTAGCCTTATGACGTTGATTTCATGGCTGAGTGATATTCCATAGTACATAAGGACCACAACTTCTTTATCCATTTTTCTCTTTCCTGGGATATTTAAGGTGTAACGAAGTGGAGGTTCTTGTCAACAGAGCAGCCCTAAACTTTGGGGTGCTTGTGTCTTGCTGATTTTTAGTTTTCCCAATTTATACGCCCATGAGTGGAAGTGCCCTATGCTCTCTAAGCTGAGTTTTGTAAGTGTTTCAGGACACACCGTACACTTCTCCAGAGTGGCTGTTGGCAATTTACATCCCGCCCATCAGCGTAGCAAGGCTCCCGTTTCTCCGTGGCCTGTCCTGCATTTCTGGTTTTGACACTTTATTCAGCATGGCCCTTTTGACCGATGGGAAGCGAGACTTCTTTGTAGCGCTGATTTGCCTTTCCAGGTTGCTTGGTTGGCCAAAAAGGGCGTATGCGTTTTTTCCTGAATATATTCAGGAAAAAACGCATACGCCCTTTTTGGCCAAGGGCATCATTGTCGAGGTTTTGCCGCTTTTCCTGTGCTTTAAAGGCGATTCGAATCTGCCTCCTGAAATCTGTTTCCTGCCATTCTGCCTTGCTTTCAAATCCTCTTTGTTGCCTTCCCTCAATATATTTGTAGACGAGAGTTATCATTTATAAGTCTGCAGGTTTGTGAATTGCAGTGCCCCTGAGCTCCATTTTTCAACTCGCTCTCTTGGGAGCTGGCCGCAAAAGCGCAGGATTGCTTTAGGCCCTATTCTGCTTCCGGGCGGCAGACTGAGCCTGTGGTTAATTCTTCTTCCTGATGGGAAAATAGAGTGACCTGTGCCTGTCCCAACACCTAGAGCTAGTCTCTCATTGGTTCCCCGTCTTCCCGTTCACCCTCAGGACAAATTGCAACCTGTATGGAACAGGAGGTTAAAGGTGCTGATTCTCCAAGGAGGGAGATTGCTAGTAAAGCGGCTGGAATGGCGAACCCGAGCACAAGGAGATGAGAAATGAGGTGCGTTTTAGAAACCTTTCCCGATCACTCGGTGGACCATCTTCTGGGTTTCTCATGCATGTTTTCAATGTAGGAAGATGCCCTTGAACCTGGAGATTTGGGACCCATGGGATGGGTACCACGCAGTATTACTTTAAAGCGTCTGCGTTTGCTCACCCAATCTCACCAAACCTCTCAGCCCCAAGAGTGTCCACCCTTATGTCTCAATCAGCTGCGGGTCTAGATACGGTCAATCCAGGTGGCATCACAGCCCCTGAACGAATTTTGTAAGAATTTCTCTCCCTTTCACTGTCTTTGTTTCACGGGTTTTTAAAATTAATTGAGTTTTATAATGGGGTTTAGCTGCTTTTCACTGCTGTGTTTATGCAGCTTTACACCCACTTGACTCACTTACAGAGAGATATCAATACATAGGTTTTAAGATTCTTACTAGTCAGATATACTCTTGGGCGGTGAATAGGGGGTGTTGAGTCCAGTTCCCTGAGCAAGGAGTAGGTCTTGTCTATTACGTATTGGGTTCATGGAACGGTATCTGAGCTAATTTGAAACCCTTGTTTTATGCATCACCCCACCTCACCTTTCCCGTTAGGCAGCCATAGTGTGTTTTCTAACCGAGTGACTCTGTTCTGTTTTGTAATTCAGTTCAAGGGCAGCGGTTTTTACATTCCCTCTATAGGTGATATCTTATGATAAGTGTCTTTTTCTGTGTGACTTATTTGACTTAGAATCGTCGTACCTAAATCCACTCATCATGCTGCTACTAGCCTTATGACGTTGATTTCATGGCTGAGTGATATTCCATAGTACATAAGGACCACAACTTCTTTATCCATTTTTCTCTTTCCTGGGATATTTAAGGTGTAACGAAGTGGAGGTTCTTGTCAACAGAGCAGCCCTAAACTTTGGGGTGCTTGTGTCTTGCTGATTTTTAGTTTTCCCAATTTATACGCCCATGAGTGGAAGTGCCCTATGCTCTCTAAGCTGAGTTTTGTAAGTGTTTCAGGACACACCGTACACTTCTCCAGAGTGGCTGTTGGCAATTTACATCCCGCCCATCAGCGTAGCAAGGCTCCCGTTTCTCCGTGGCCTGTCCTGCATTTCTGGTTTTGACACTTTATTCAGCATGGCCCTTTTGACCGATGGGAAGCGAGACTTCTTTGTAGCGCTGATTTGCCTTTCCAGGTTGCTTGGTTGGCCAAAAAGGGCGTATGCGTTTTTTCCTGAATATATTCAGGAAAAAACGCATACGCCCTTTTTGGCCAAGGGCATCATTGTCGAGGTTTTGCCGCTTTTCCTGTGCTTTAAAGGCGATTCGAATCTGCCTCCTGAAATCTGTTTCCTGCAATTCTGCCTTGCTTTCAAATCCTCTTTGTTGCCTTCCCTCAATATATTTGTAGACGAGAGTTATCATTTATAAGTCTGCAGGTTTGTGAATTGCAGTGCCCCTGAGCTCCATTTTTCAACTCGCTCTCTTGGGAGCTGGCCGCAAAAGCGCAGGATTGCTTTAGGCCCTATTCTGCTTCCGGGCGGCAGACTGAGCCTGTGGTTAATTCTTCTTCCTGATGGGAAAATAGAGTGACCTGTGCCTGTCCCAACACGTAGAGCTAGTCTCTCATTGGTTCCCCCTCTTCCCGTTCACCCTCAGGACAAATTGCAACCTGTATGGAACAGGAGGTTAAAGGTGCTGATTCTCCAAGGAGGGAGATTGCTAGTAAAGCGGCTGGAATGGCGAACCCGAGCACAAGGAGATGAGAAATGAGGTGCGTTTTAGAAACCTTTCCCGTTCACTCGGTGGACCGTCTTCTGGGTTTCTCATGCATGTTTTCGATGTAGGAAGATGCCCTTGAACCTGGAGATTTGGGACCCATGGGATGGGTACCACGCAGTATTACTTTAAAGCGTCTGCGTTTGCTCACCCAACCTCACCAAACCTCTCAGCCCCAAGAGTGTCCACCCTTATGTCTCAATCAGCTGCGGGTCTAGATATGGTCAATCCAGGTGGCATCACAGCCCCTGAACGAATTTTGTAAGAATTTCTCTCCCTTTCACTGTCTTTGTTTCACGGGTTTTTAAAATTAATTGAGTTTTATAATGGGGTTTAGCTGCTTTTCACTGCTGTGTTTATGCAGCTTTACACCCACTTGACTCACTTACAGAGAGATATCAATACATAGGTTTTAAGATTCTTACTAGTCAGATATACTCTTGGGCGGTGAATAGGGGGTTTTGAGTCCAGTTCCCTGAGCAAGGAATAGACCTTGTCTATTACGTATTGGGTTTATGGAACGGTATCTGAGCTAATTTGAAACCCTTGTTTTATGCATCACCCCACCTCACCTTTCCCGTTAGGCAGCCATAGTGTGTTTTCTAACCGTGTGACTCTGTTCTGTTTTGTAATTCAGTTCAAGGGCAGCGGTTTTTACATTCCCTCTATAGGTGATATCTTATGATAAGTGTCTTTTTCTGTGTGACTTATTTGACTTAGAATCGTCGTAACTAAATCCACTCATCATGCTGCGACTAGCCTTATGACGTTGATTTCATGGCTGAGTGATATTCCATTGTACATAAGGACCACAACTTCTTTATCCATTTTTCTCTTTCCTGGGATATTTAAGGTGTAACGAAGTGGAGGTTCTTGTCAACAGAGCAGCCCTAAACTTTGGGGTGCTTGTGTCTTGCTGATTTTTAGTTTTCCCAATTTATACGCCCATGAGTGGAAGTGCCCTATGCTCTCTAAGCTGAGTTTTGTAAATGTTTCAGGACACACCGTACACTTCTCCAGAGTGGCTGTTGGCAATTTACATCCCGCCCATCAGCGTAGCAAGGCTCCCGTTTCTCCGTGGCCTGTCCTGCATTTCTGGATTTGACACTTTATTCAGCATGGCCCTTTTGACCGATGGGAAGCGAGACTTCTTTGTAGCGCTGATTTGCCTTTCCAGGTTGCTTGGTTGGCCAAAAAGGGCGTATGCGTTTTTTCCTGAATATATTCAGGAAAAAACGCATACGTCCTTTTTGGCCAAGGGCATCATTGTCGAGGTTTTGCCGCTTTTCCTGTGCTTTAAAGGCGATTCGAATCTGCCTCCTGAAATCTGTTTCCTGCAATTCTGCCTTGCTTTCAAATCCTCTTTGTTGCCTTCCCTCAATATATTTGTAGACGAGAGTTATCATTTATAAGTCTGCAGGTTTGTGAATTGCAGTGCCCCTGAGCTCCATTTTTCAACTCGCTCTCTTGGGAGCTGGCCGCAAAAGCGCAGGATTGCTTTAGGCCCTATTCTGCTTCCGGGCGGCAGACTGAGCCTGTGGTTAATTCTTCTTCCTGATGGGAAAATAGAGTGACCTGTGCCTGTCCCAACACCTAGAGCTAGTCTCTCATTGGTTCCCGGTCTTCCCGTTCACCCTCAGGACAAATTGCAACCTGTATGGAACAGGAGGTTAAAGGTGCTGATTCTCCAAGGAGGGAGATTGCTAGTAAAGCGGCTGGAATGGCGAACCCGAGCACAAGGAGATGAGAAATGAGGTGCGTTTAAGAAACCTTTCCCGATCACTCGGTGGACCATCTTCTGGGTTTCTCATGCATGTTTTCAATGTAGGAAGATGCCCTTGAACCTGGAGATTTGGGACCCATGGGATGGGTACCACGCAGTATTACTTTAAAGCGTCTGCGTTTGCTCACCCAACCTCACCAAACCTCTCAGCCCCAAGAGTGTCCACCCTTATGTCTCAATCAGCTGCGGGTCTAGATTTGGTCAATCCAGGTGGCATCACAGCCCCTGAACGAATTTTGTAAGAATTTCTCTCTCTTTCACTGTCTTTGTTTCACGGGTTTTTAAAATTAATTGAGTTTTATAATGGGGTTTAGCTGCTTTTCACTGCTGTGTTTATGCAGCTTTACACCCACGTGACTCACTTACAGAGAGATATCAATAGATAGGTTTTAAGATTCTTACTAGTCAGATATATTCTTGGGCGGTGAATAGGGGGTGTTGAGTCCAGTTCCCTGAGCAAGGAGTAGGTCTTGTCTATTACGTATTGGGTTTAGGGAACGGTATCTGAGCTAATTTGAAACCCTTGTTTTATGCATCACCCCACCTCACCTTTCCCGTTAGGCAGCCATAGTTTGTTTTCTAACCGTGTGACTCTGTTCTGTTTTGTAATTCAGTTCAAGGGTAGCGGTTTTTACATTCCCTCTATAAGTGATATCTTAAGATAAGTGTCTTTTTCTGTGTGACTTATTACACTTCGAATCGTCGTACCTAAATCCACTCATCATGCTGCTACTAGCCTTATGACGTTGATTTCAAGGCTGAGTGATATTCCATTGTACATAAGGACCACAACTTCTTTATCCATTTTTCTCTTTCCTGGGATATTTAAGGTGTAACGAAGTGGAGGTTCTTGTCAACAGAGCAGCCCTAAACTTTGGGGTGCTTGTGTCTTGCTGATTTTTAGTTTTCCCAATTTATACGCCCATGAGTGGAAGTGCCCTATGCTCTCTAAGCTGAGTTTTGTAAATGTTTCAGGACACACCGTACACTTCTCCAGAGTGGCTGTTGGCAATTTACATCCCGCCCATCAGCGTAGCAAGGCTCCCATTTCTCCGTGGCCTGTCCTGCATTTCTGGTTTTGACACTTTATTCAGCATGGCCCTTTTGACCGATGGGAAGCGAGACTTCTTTGTAGCGCTGATTTGCCTTTCCAGGTTGCTTGGTTGGCCAAAAAGGGCGTATGCGTTTTTTCCTGAATATATTCAGGAAAAAACGCAGACGCCCTTTTTGGCCAAGGGCATCATTGTCGAGGTTTTGCCGCTTTTCCTGTGCTTTAAAGGCGATTCGAATCTGCCTCCTGAAATCTGTTTCCTGCAATTCTGCCTTGCTTTCAAATCCTCTTTGTTGCCTTCCCTCAATATATTTGTAGACGAGAGTTATCATTTATAAGTCTGCAGGTTTGTGAATTGCAGTGCCCCTGAGCTCCATTTTTCAACTCGCTCTCTTGGGAGCTGGCCGCAAAAGCGCAGGATTGCTTTAGGCCCTATTCTGCTTCCGGGCGGCAGACTGAGCCTGTGGTTAATTCTTCTTCCTGATGGGAAAATAGAGTGACCTGTGCCTGTCCCAACACGTAGAGCTAGTCTCTCATTGGTTCCCCCTCTTCCCGTTCACCCTCAGGACAAATTGCAACCTGTATGGAACAGGAGGTTAAAGGTGCTGATTCTCCAAGGAGGGAGATTGCTAGTAAAGCGGCTGGAATGGCGAACCCGAGCACAAGGAGATGAGAAATGAGGTGCGTTTTAGAAACCTTTCCCGTTCACTCGGTGGACCATCTTCTAGGTTTCTCATGCATGTTTTCGATGTAGGAAGATGCCCTTGAACCTTGAGATTTGGGACCCATGGGATGGGTACCACGCAGTATTACTTTAAAGCGTCTGCGTTTGCTCACCCAACCTCACCAAACCTCTCAGCCCCAAGAGTGTCCACCCTTATGTCTCAATCAGCTGCGGGTCTAGATACGGTCAATCCAGGTGGCATCACAGCCCCTGAACGAATTTTGTAAGAATTTCTCTCCCTTTCACTGTCTTTGTTTCACGGGTTTTTAAAATTAATTGAGTTTTATAATGGGGTTTAGCTGCTTTTCACTGCTGTGTTTATGCAGCTTTACACCCACTTGACTCACTTACAGAGAGATATCAATACATAGGTTTTAAGATTCTTACTAGTCAGATATACTCTTGGGCGGTGAATAGGGGGTGTTGAGTCCAGTTCCCTGAGCAAGGAGTAGGTCTTGTCTATTACGTATTGGGTTCATGGAACGGTATCTGAGCTAATTTGAAACCCTTGTTTTATGCATCACCCCACCTCACCTTTCCCGTTAGGCAGCCATAGTGTGTTTTCTAACCGAGTGACTCTGTTCTGTTTTGTAATTCAGTTCAAGGGCAGCGGTTTTTACATTCCCTCTATAGGTGATATCTTATGATAAGTGTCTTTTTCTGTGTGACTTATTTGACTTAGAATCGTCGTACCTAAATCCACTCATCATGCTGCTACTAGCCTTATGACGTTGATTTCATGGCTGAGTGATATTCCATAGTACATAAGGACCACAACTTCTTTATCCATTTTTCTCTTTCCTGGGATATTTAAGGTGTAACGAAGTGGAGGTTCTTGTCAACAGAGCAGCCCTAAACTTTGGGGTGCTTGTGTCTTGCTGATTTTTAGTTTTCCCAATTTATACGCCCATGAGTGGAAGTGCCCTATGCTCTCTAAGCTGAGTTTTGTAAGTGTTTCAGGACACACCGTACACTTCTCCAGAGTGGCTGTTGGCAATTTACATCCCGCCCATCAGCGTAGCAAGGCTCCCGTTTCTCCGTGGCCTGTCCTGCATTTCTGGTTTTGACACTTTATTCAGCATGGCCCTTTTGACCGATGGGAAGCGAGACTTCTTTGTAGCGCTGATTTGCCTTTCCAGGTTGCTTGGTTGGCCAAAAAGGGCGTATGCGTTTTTTCCTGAATATATTCAGGAAAAAACGCATACGCCCTTTTTGGCCAAGGGCATCATTGTCGAGGTTTTGCCGCTTTTCCTGTGCTTTAAAGGCGATTCGAATCTGCCTCCTGAAATCTGTTTCCTGCCATTCTGCCTTGCTTTCAAATCCTCTTTGTTGCCTTCCCTCAATATATTTGTAGACGAGAGTTATCATTTATAAGTCTGCAGGTTTGTGAATTGCAGTGCCCCTGAGCTCCATTTTTCAACTCGCTCTCTTGGGAGCTGGCCGCAAAAGCGCAGGATTGCTTTAGGCCCTATTCTGCTTCCGGGCGGCAGACTGAGCCTGTGGTTAATTCTTCTTCCTGATGGGAAAATAGAGTGACCTGTGCCTGTCCCAACACCTAGAGCTAGTCTCTCATTGGTTCCCCGTCTTCCCGTTCACCCTCAGGACAAATTGCAACCTGTATGGAACAGGAGGTTAAAGGTGCTGATTCTCCAAGGAGGGAGATTGCTAGTAAAGCGGCTGGAATGGCGAACCCGAGCACAAGGAGATGAGAAATGAGGTGCGTTTTAGAAACCTTTCCCGATCACTCGGTGGACCATCTTCTGGGTTTCTCATGCATGTTTTCAATGTAGGAAGATGCCCTTGAACCTGGAGATTTGGGACCCATGGGATGGGTACCACGCAGTATTACTTTAAAGCGTCTGCGTTTGCTCACCCAATCTCACCAAACCTCTCAGCCCCAAGAGTGTCCACCCTTATGTCTCAATCAGCTGCGGGTCTAGATACGGTCAATCCAGGTGGCATCACAGCCCCTGAACGAATTTTGTAAGAATTTCTCTCCCTTTCACTGTCTTTGTTTCACGGGTTTTTAAAATTAATTGAGTTTTATAATGGGGTTTAGCTGCTTTTCACTGCTGTGTTTATGCAGCTTTACACCCACTTGACTCACTTACAGAGAGATATCAATACATAGGTTTTAAGATTCTTACTAGTCAGATATACTCTTGGGCGGTGAATAGGGGGTGTTGAGTCCAGTTCCCTGAGCAAGGAGTAGGTCTTGTCTATTACGTATTGGGTTCATGGAACGGTATCTGAGCTAATTTGAAACCCTTGTTTTATGCATCACCCCACCTCACCTTTCCCGTTAGGCAGCCATAGTGTGTTTTCTAACCGAGTGACTCTGTTCTGTTTTGTAATTCAGTTCAAGGGCAGCGGTTTTTACATTCCCTCTATAGGTGATATCTTATGATAAGTGTCTTTTTCTGTGTGACTTATTTGACTTAGAATCGTCGTACCTAAATCCACTCATCATGCTGCTACTAGCCTTATGACGTTGATTTCATGGCTGAGTGATATTCCATAGTACATAAGGACCACAACTTCTTTATCCATTTTTCTCTTTCCTGGGATATTTAAGGTGTAACGAAGTGGAGGTTCTTGTCAACAGAGCAGCCCTAAACTTTGGGGTGCTTGTGTCTTGCTGATTTTTAGTTTTCCCAATTTATACGCCCATGAGTGGAAGTGCCCTATGCTCTCTAAGCTGAGTTTTGTAAGTGTTTCAGGACACACCGTACACTTCTCCAGAGTGGCTGTTGGCAATTTACATCCCGCCCATCAGCGTAGCAAGGCTCCCGTTTCTCCGTGGCCTGTCCTGCATTTCTGGTTTTGACACTTTATTCAGCATGGCCCTTTTGACCGATGGGAAGCGAGACTTCTTTGTAGCGCTGATTTGCCTTTCCAGGTTGCTTGGTTGGCCAAAAAGGGCGTATGCGTTTTTTCCTGAATATATTCAGGAAAAAACGCATACGCCCTTTTTGGCCAAGGTCATCATTGTCGAGGTTTTGCCGCTTTTCCTGTGCTTTAAAGGCGATTCGAATCTGCCTCCTGAAATCTGTTTCCTGCCATTCTGCCTTGCTTTCAAATCCTCTTTGTTGCCTTCCCTCAATATATTTGTAGACGAGAGTTATCATTTATAAGTCTGCAGGTTTGTGAATTGCAGTGCCCCTGAGCTCCATTTTTCAACTCGCTCTCTTGGGAGCTGGCCACAAAAGCGCAGGATTGCTTTAGGCCCTATTCTGCTTCCGGGCGGCAGACTGAGCCTGTGGTTAATTCTTCTTCCTGATGGGAAAATAGAGTGACCTGTGCCTGTCCCAACACCTAGAGCTAGTCTCTCATTGGTTCCCCGTCTTCCCGTTCACCCTCAGGACAAATTGCAACCTGTATGGAACAGGAGGTTAAAGGTGCTGATTCTCCAAGGAGGGAGATTGCTAGTAAAGCGGCTGGAATGGCGAACCCGAGCACAAGGAGATGAGAAATGAGGTGCGTTTTAGAAACCTTTCCCGATCACTCGGTGGACCATCTTCTGGGTTTCTCATGCATGTTTTCAATGTAGGAAGATGCCCTTGAACCTGGAGATTTGGGACCCATGGGATGGGTACCACGCAGTATTACTTTAAAGCGTCTGCGTTTGCTCACCCAACCTCACCAAACCTCTCAGCCCCAAGAGTGTCCACCCTTATGTCTCAATCAGCTGCGGGTCTAGATTTGGTCAATCCAGGTGGCATCACAGCCCCTGAACGAATTTTGTAAGAATTTCTCTCTCTTTCACTGTCTTTGTTTCACGGGTTTTTAAAATTAATTGAGTTTTATAATGGGGTTTAGCTGCTTTTCACTGCTGTGTTTATGCAGCTTTACACCCACGTGACTCACTTACAGAGAGATATCAATAGATAGGTTTTAAGATTCTTACTAGTCAGATATATTCTTGGGCGGTGAATAGGGGGTGTTGAGTCCAGTTCCCTGAGCAAGGAGTAGGTCTTGTCTATTACGTATTGGGTTTATGGAACGGTATCTGAGCTAATTTGAAACCCTTGTTTTATGCATCACCCCACCTCACCTTTCCCGTTAGGCAGCCATAGTGTGTTTTCTAACCGTGTGACTCTGTTCTGTTTTGTAATTCAGTTCAAGGGTAGCGGTTTTTACATTCCCTCTATAAGTGATATCTTATGATAAGTGTCTTTTTCTGTGTGACTTATTGCACTTAGAATCGTCGTACCTAAATCCACTCATCATGCTGCTACTAGCCTTATGACGTTGATTTCATGGCTGAGTGATATTCCATTGTACATAAGGACCACAACTTCTTTATCCATTTTTCTCTTTCCTGGGATATTTAAGGTGTAACGAAGTGGAGGTTCTTGTTCAACAGAGCAGCCCTAAACTTTGGGGTGCTTGTGTCTTGCTGATTTTTAGTTTTCCCAATTTATACGCCCATGAGTGGAAGTGCCTATGCTCTCTAAGCTGAGTTTTGTAAATGTTTCAGGACACACCGTACACTTCTCCAGAGTGGCTGTTGGCAATTTACATCCCGCCCATCAGCGTAGCAAGGCTCCCGTTTCTCCGTGGCCTGTCCTGCATTTCTGGTTTTGACACTTTATTCAGCATGGCCCTTTTGACCGATGGGAAGCGAGACTTCTTTGTAGCGCTGATTTGCCTTTCCAGGTTGCTTGGTTGGCCAAAAAGGGCGTATGCGTTTTTTCCTGAATATATTCAGGAAAAAACGCAGACGCCCTTTTTGGCCAAGGGCATCATTGTCGAGGTTTTGCCGCTTTTCCTGTGCTTTAAAGGCGATTCGAATCTGCCTCCTGAAATCTGTTTCCTGCAATTCTGCCTTGCTTTCAAATCCTCTTTGTTGCCTTCCCTCAATATATTTGTAGACGAGAGTTATCATTTATAAGTCTGCAGGTTTGTGAATTGCAGTGCCCCTGAGCTCCATTTTTCAACTCGCTCTCTTGGGAGCTGGCCGCAAAAGCGCAGGATTGCTTTAGGCCCTATTCTGCTTCCGGGCGGCAGACTGAGCCTGTGGTTAATTCTTCTTCCTGATGGGAAAATAGAGTGACCTGTGCCTGTCCCAACACCTAGAGCTAGTCTCTCATTGGTTCCCCCTCTTCCCGTTCACCCTCAGGACAAATTGCAACCTGTATGGAACAGGAGGTTAAAGGTGCTGATTCTCCAAGGAGGGAGATTGCTAGTAAAGCGGCTGGAATGGCGAACCCGAGCACAAGGAGATGAGAAATGAGGTGCGTTTTAGAAACCTTTCCCGTTCACTCGGTGGACCGTTTTCTGGGTTTCTCATGCATGTTTTCGATGTAGGAAGATGCCCTTGAACCTGGAGATTTGGGACCCATGGGATGGGTACCACGCAGTATTACTTTAAAGCGTCTGCGTTTGCTCACCCAACCTCACCAAACCTCTCAGCCCCAAGAGTGTCCACCCTTATGTCTCAATCAGCTGCGGGTCTAGATATGGTCAATCCAGGTGGCATCACAGCCCCTGAACGAATTTTGTAAGAATTTCTCTCCCTTTCACTGTCTTTGTTTCACGGGTTTTTAAAATTAATTGAGTTTTATAATGGGGTTTAGCTGCTTTTCACTGCTGTGTTTATGCAGCTTTACACCCACTTGACTCACTTACAGAGAGATATCAATACATAGGTTTTAAGATTCTTACTAGTCAGATATACTCTTGGGCGGTGAATAGGGGGTGTTGAGTCCAGTTCCCTGAGCAAGGAGTAGGTCTTGTCTATTACGTATTGGGTTCATGGAACGGTATCTGAGCTAATTTGAAACCCTTGTTTTATGCATCACCCCACCTCACCTTTCCCGTTAGGCAGCCATAGTGTGTTTTCTAACCGAGTGACTCTGTTCTGTTTTGTAATTCAGTTCAAGGGCAGCGGTTTTTACATTCCCTCTATAGGTGATATCTTATGATAAGTGTCTTTTTCTGTGTGACTTATTTGACTTAGAATCGTCGTAACTAAATCCACTCATCATGCTGCGACTAGCCTTATGACGTTGATTTCATGGCTGAGTGATATTCCATTGTACATAAGGACCACAACTTCTTTATCCATTTTTCTCTTTCCTGGGATATTTAAGGTGTAACGAAGTGGAGGTTCTTGTCAACAGAGCAGCCCTAAACTTTGGGGTGCTTGTGTCTTGCTGATTTTTAGTTTTCCCAATTTATACGCCCATGAGTGGAAGTGCCCTATGCTCTCTAAGCTGAGTTTTGTAAATGTTTCAGGACACACCGTACACTTCTCCAGAGTGGCTGTTGGCAATTTACATCCCGCCCATCAGCGTAGCAAGGCTCCCGTTTCTCCGTGGCCTGTCCTGCATTTCTGGATTTGACACTTTATTCAGCATGGCCCTTTTGACCGATGGGAAGCGAGACTTCTTTGTAGCGCTGATTTGCCTTTCCAGGTTGCTTGGTTGGCCAAAAAGGGCGTATGCGTTTTTTCCTGAATATATTCAGGAAAAAACGCATACGCCCTTTTTGGCCAAGGGCATCATTGTCGAGGTTTTGCCGCTTTTCCTGTGCTTTAAAGGCGATTCGAATCTGCCTCCTGAAATCTGTTTCCTGCAATTCTGCCTTGCTTTCAAATCCTCTTTGTTGCCTTCCCTCAATATATTTGTAGACGAGAGTTATCATTTATAAGTCTGCAGGTTTGTGAATTGCAGTGCCCCTGAGCTCCATTTTTCAACTCGCTCTCTTGGGAGCTGGCCGCAAAAGCGCAGGATTGCTTTAGGCCCTATTCTGCTTCCGGGCGGCAGACTGAGCCTGTGGATAATTCTTCTTCCTGATGGGAAAATAGAGTGACCTGTGCCTGTCCCAACACCTAGAGCTAGTCTCTCATTGGTTCCCGGTCTTCCCGTTCACCCTCAGGACAAATTGCAACCTGTATGGAACAGGAGGTTAAAGGTGCTGATTCTCCAAGGAGGGAGATTGCTAGTAAAGCGGCTGGAATGGCGAACCCGAGCACAAGGAGATGAGAAATGAGGTGCGTTTAAGAAACCTTTCCCGATCACTCGGTGGACCATCTTCTGGGTTTCTCATGCATGTTTTCAATGTAGGAAGATGCCCTTGAACCTGGAGATTTGGGACCCATGGGATGGGTACCACGCAGTATTACTTTAAAGCGTCTGCGTTTGCTCACCCAACCTCACCAAACATCTCAGCCTCAAGAGTGTCCACCCTTATGTCTCAATCAGCTGCAGGTCTAGATATGGTCAATCCAGGTGGCATCACCGCCCCTGAACGAATTTTGTGAGAATTTCTCTCTCTTTCACTGTCTTTGTTTCACGGGTTTTTAAAATTAATTGAGTTTTATAATGGGGTTTAGCTGCTTTTCACTGCTGTGTTTATGCAGCTTTACACCCACGTGACTCACTTACAGAGAGATATCAATAGATAGGTTTTAAGATTCTTACTAGTCAGATATATTCTTGGGCGGTGAATAGGGGGTGTTGAGTCCAGTTCCCTGAGCAAGGAGTAGGTCTTGTCTATTACGTATTGGGTTTAGGGAACGGTATCTGAGCTAATTTGAAACCCTTGTTTTATGCATCACCCCACCTCACCTTTCCCGTTAGGCAGCCATAGTTTGTTTTCTAACCGTGTGACTCTGTTCTGTTTTGTAATTCAGTTCAAGGGTAGCGGTTTTTACATTCCCTCTATAAGTGATATCTTAAGATAAGTGTCTTTTTCTGTGTGACTTATTACACTTCGAATCGTCGTACCTAAATCCACTCATCATGCTGCTACTAGCCTTATGACGTTGATTTCAAGGCTGAGTGATATTCCATTGTACATAAGGACCACAACTTCTTTATCCATTTTTCTCTTTCCTGGGATATTTAAGGTGTAACGAAGTGGAGGTTCTTGTCAACAGAGCAGCCCTAAACTTTGGGGTGCTTGTGTCTTGCTGATTTTTAGTTTTCCCAATTTATACGCCCATGAGTGGAAGTGCCCTATGCTCTCTAAGCTGAGTTTTGTAAATGTTTCAGGACACACCGTACACTTCTCCAGAGTGGCTGTTGGCAATTTACATCCCGCCCATCAGCGTAGCAAGGCTCCCATTTCTCCGTGGCCTGTCCTGCATTTCTGGTTTTGACACTTTATTCAGCATGGCCCTTTTGACCGATGGGAAGCGAGACTTCTTTGTAGCGCTGATTTGCCTTTCCAGGTTGCTTGGTTGGCCAAAAAGGGCGTATGCGTTTTTTCCTGAATATATTCAGGAAAAAACGCAGACGCCCTTTTTGGCCAAGGGCATCATTGTCGAGGTTTTGCCGCTTTTCCTGTGCTTTAAAGGCGATTCGAATCTGCCTCCTGAAATCTGTTTCCTGCAATTCTGCCTTGCTTTCAAATCCTCTTTGTTGCCTTCCCTCAATATATTTGTAGACGAGAGTTATCATTTATAAGTCTGCAGGTTTGTGAATTGCAGTGCCCCTGAGCTCCATTTTTCAACTCGCTCTCTTGGGAGCTGGCCGCAAAAGCGCAGGATTGCTTTAGGCCCTATTCTGCTTCCGGGCGGCAGACTGAGCCTGTGGTTAATTCTTCTTCCTGATGGGAAAATAGAGTGACCTGTGCCTGTCCCAACACGTAGAGCTAGTCTCTCATTGGTTCCCCCTCTTCCCGTTCACCCTCAGGACAAATTGCAACCTGTATGGAACAGGAGGTTAAAGGTGCTGATTCTCCAAGGAGGGAGATTGCTAGTAAAGCGGCTGGAATGGCGAACCCGAGCACAAGGAGATGAGAAATGAGGTGCGTTTTAGAAACCTTTCCCGTTCACTCGGTGGACCATCTTCTAGGTTTCTCATGCATGTTTTCGATGTAGGAAGATGCCCTTGAACCTTGAGATTTGGGACCCATGGGATGGGTACCACGCAGTATTACTTTAAAGCGTCTGCGTTTGCTCACCCAACCTCACCAAACCTCTCAGCCCCAAGAGTGTCCACCCTTATGTCTCAATCAGCTGCGGGTCTAGATACGGTCAATCCAGGTGGCATCACAGCCCCTGAACGAATTTTGTAAGAATTTCTCTCCCTTTCACTGTCTTTGTTTCACGGGTTTTTAAAATTAATTGAGTTTTATAATGGGGTTTAGCTGCTTTTCACTGCTGTGTTTATGCAGCTTTACACCCACTTGACTCACTTACAGAGAGATATCAATACATAGGTTTTAAGATTCTTACTAGTCAGATATACTCTTGGGCGGTGAATAGGGGGTGTTGAGTCCAGTTCCCTGAGCAAGGAGTAGGTCTTGTCTATTACGTATTGGGTTCATGGAACGGTATCTGAGCTAATTTGAAACCCTTGTTTTATGCATCACCCCACCTCACCTTTCCCGTTAGGCAGCCATAGTGTGTTTTCTAACCGAGTGACTCTGTTCTGTTTTGTAATTCAGTTCAAGGGCAGCGGTTTTTACATTCCCTCTATAGGTGATATCTTATGATAAGTGTCTTTTTCTGTGTGACTTATTTGACTTAGAATCGTCGTACCTAAATCCACTCATCATGCTGCTACTAGCCTTATGACGTTGATTTCATGGCTGAGTGATATTCCATAGTACATAAGGACCACAACTTCTTTATCCATTTTTCTCTTTCCTGGGATATTTAAGGTGTAACGAAGTGGAGGTTCTTGTCAACAGAGCAGCCCTAAACTTTGGGGTGCTTGTGTCTTGCTGATTTTTAGTTTTCCCAATTTATACGCCCATGAGTGGAAGTGCCCTATGCTCTCTAAGCTGAGTTTTGTAAGTGTTTCAGGACACACCGTACACTTCTCCAGAGTGGCTGTTGGCAATTTACATCCCGCCCATCAGCGTAGCAAGGCTCCCGTTTCTCCGTGGCCTGTCCTGCATTTCTGGTTTTGACACTTTATTCAGCATGGCCCTTTTGACCGATGGGAAGCGAGACTTCTTTGTAGCGCTGATTTGCCTTTCCAGGTTGCTTGGTTGGCCAAAAAGGGCGTATGCGTTTTTTCCTGAATATATTCAGGAAAAAACGCATACGCCCTTTTTGGCCAAGGGCATCATTGTCGAGGTTTTGCCGCTTTTCCTGTGCTTTAAAGGCGATTCGAATCTGCCTCCTGAAATCTGTTTCCTGCCATTCTGCCTTGCTTTCAAATCCTCTTTGTTGCCTTCCCTCAATATATTTGTAGACGAGAGTTATCATTTATAAGTCTGCAGGTTTGTGAATTGCAGTGCCCCTGAGCTCCATTTTTCAACTCGCTCTCTTGGGAGCTGGCCGCAAAAGCGCAGGATTGCTTTAGGCCCTATTCTGCTTCCGGGCGGCAGACTGAGCCTGTGGTTAATTCTTCTTCCTGATGGGAAAATAGAGTGACCTGTGCCTGTCCCAACACCTAGAGCTAGTCTCTCATTGGTTCCCCGTCTTCCCGTTCACCCTCAGGACAAATTGCAACCTGTATGGAACAGGAGGTTAAAGGTGCTGATTCTCCAAGGAGGGAGATTGCTAGTAAAGCGGCTGGAATGGCGAACCCGAGCACAAGGAGATGAGAAATGAGGTGCGTTTTAGAAACCTTTCCCGATCACTCGGTGGACCATCTTCTGGGTTTCTCATGCATGTTTTCAATGTAGGAAGATGCCCTTGAACCTGGAGATTTGGGACCCATGGGATGGGTACCACGCAGTATTACTTTAAAGCGTCTGCGTTTGCTCACCCAATCTCACCAAACCTCTCAGCCCCAAGAGTGTCCACCCTTATGTCTCAATCAGCTGCGGGTCTAGATACGGTCAATCCAGGTGGCATCACAGCCCCTGAACGAATTTTGTAAGAATTTCTCTCCCTTTCACTGTCTTTGTTTCACGGGTTTTTAAAATTAATTGAGTTTTATAATGGGGTTTAGCTGCTTTTCACTGCTGTGTTTATGCAGCTTTACACCCACTTGACTCACTTACAGAGAGATATCAATACATAGGTTTTAAGATTCTTACTAGTCAGATATACTCTTGGGCGGTGAATAGGGGGTGTTGAGTCCAGTTCCCTGAGCAAGGAGTAGGTCTTGTCTATTACGTATTGGGTTCATGGAACGGTATCTGAGCTAATTTGAAACCCTTGTTTTATGCATCACCCCACCTCACCTTTCCCGTTAGGCAGCCATAGTGTGTTTTCTAACCGAGTGACTCTGTTCTGTTTTGTAATTCAGTTCAAGGGCAGCGGTTTTTACATTCCCTCTATAGGTGATATCTTATGATAAGTGTCTTTTTCTGTGTGACTTATTTGACTTAGAATCGTCGTACCTAAATCCACTCATCATGCTGCTACTAGCCTTATGACGTTGATTTCATGGCTGAGTGATATTCCATAGTACATAAGGACCACAACTTCTTTATCCATTTTTCTCTTTCCTGGGATATTTAAGGTGTAACGAAGTGGAGGTTCTTGTCAACAGAGCAGCCCTAAACTTTGGGGTGCTTGTGTCTTGCTGATTTTTAGTTTTCCCAATTTATACGCCCATGAGTGGAAGTGCCCTATGCTCTCTAAGCTGAGTTTTGTAAGTGTTTCAGGACACACCGTACACTTCTCCAGAGTGGCTGTTGGCAATTTACATCCCGCCCATCAGCGTAGCAAGGCTCCCGTTTCTCCGTGGCCTGTCCTGCATTTCTGGTTTTGACACTTTATTCAGCATGGCCCTTTTGACCGATGGGAAGCGAGACTTCTTTGTAGCGCTGATTTGCCTTTCCAGGTTGCTTGGTTGGCCAAAAAGGGCGTATGCGTTTTTTCCTGAATATATTCAGGAAAAAACGCATACGCCCTTTTTGGCCAAGGTCATCATTGTCGAGGTTTTGCCGCTTTTCCTGTGCTTTAAAGGCGATTCGAATCTGCCTCCTGAAATCTGTTTCCTGCCATTCTGCCTTGCTTTCAAATCCTCTTTGTTGCCTTCCCTCAATATATTTGTAGACGAGAGTTATCATTTATAAGTCTGCAGGTTTGTGAATTGCAGTGCCCCTGAGCTCCATTTTTCAACTCGCTCTCTTGGGAGCTGGCCACAAAAGCGCAGGATTGCTTTAGGCCCTATTCTGCTTCCGGGCGGCAGACTGAGCCTGTGGTTAATTCTTCTTCCTGATGGGAAAATAGAGTGACCTGTGCCTGTCCCAACACCTAGAGCTAGTCTCTCATTGGTTCCCCGTCTTCCCGTTCACCCTCAGGACAAATTGCAACCTGTATGGAACAGGAGGTTAAAGGTGCTGATTCTCCAAGGAGGGAGATTGCTAGTAAAGCGGCTGGAATGGCGAACCCGAGCACAAGGAGATGAGAAATGAGGTGCGTTTTAGAAACCTTTCCCGATCACTCGGTGGACCATCTTCTGGGTTTCTCATGCATGTTTTCAATGTAGGAAGATGCCCTTGAACCTGGAGATTTGGGACCCATGGGATGGGTACCACGCAGTATTACTTTAAAGCGTCTGCGTTTGCTCACCCAACCTCACCAAACCTCTCAGCCCCAAGAGTGTCCACCCTTATGTCTCAATCAGCTGCGGGTCTAGATTTGGTCAATCCAGGTGGCATCACAGCCCCTGAACGAATTTTGTAAGAATTTCTCTCTCTTTCACTGTCTTTGTTTCACGGGTTTTTAAAATTAATTGAGTTTTATAATGGGGTTTAGCTGCTTTTCACTGCTGTGTTTATGCAGCTTTACACCCACGTGACTCACTTACAGAGAGATATCAATAGATAGGTTTTAAGATTCTTACTAGTCAGATATATTCTTGGGCGGTGAATAGGGGGTGTTGAGTCCAGTTCCCTGAGCAAGGAGTAGGTCTTGTCTATTACGTATTGGGTTTATGGAACGGTATCTGAGCTAATTTGAAACCCTTGTTTTATGCATCACCCCACCTCACCTTTCCCGTTAGGCAGCCATAGTGTGTTTTCTAACCGTGTGACTCTGTTCTGTTTTGTAATTCAGTTCAAGGGTAGCGGTTTTTACATTCCCTCTATAAGTGATATCTTATGATAAGTGTCTTTTTCTGTGTGACTTATTGCACTTAGAATCGTCGTACCTAAATCCACTCATCATGCTGCTACTAGCCTTATGACGTTGATTTCATGGCTGAGTGATATTCCATTGTACATAAGGACCACAACTTCTTTATCCATTTTTCTCTTTCCTGGGATATTTAAGGTGTAACGAAGTGGAGGTTCTTGTCAACAGAGCAGCCCTAAACTTTGGGGTGCTTGTGTCTTGCTGATTTTTAGTTTTCCCAATTTATACGCCCATGAGTGGAAGTGCCCTATGCTCTCTAAGCTGAGTTTTGTAAATGTTTCAGGACACACCGTACACTTCTCCAGAGTGGCTGTTGGCAATTTACATCCCGCCCATCAGCGTAGCAAGGCTCCCGTTTCTCCGTGGCCTGTCCTGCATTTCTGGTTTTGACACTTTATTCAGCATGGCCCTTTTGACCGATGGGAAGCGAGACTTCTTTGTAGCGCTGATTTGCCTTTCCAGGTTGCTTGGTTGGCCAAAAAGGGCGTATGCGTTTTTTCCTGAATATATTCAGGAAAAAACGCAGACGCCCTTTTTGGCCAAGGGCATCATTGTCGAGGTTTTGCCGCTTTTCCTGTGCTTTAAAGGCGATTCGAATCTGCCTCCTGAAATCTGTTTCCTGCAATTCTGCCTTGCTTTCAAATCCTCTTTGTTGCCTTCCCTCAATATATTTGTAGACGAGAGTTATCATTTATAAGTCTGCAGGTTTGTGAATTGCAGTGCCCCTGAGCTCCATTTTTCAACTCGCTCTCTTGGGAGCTGGCCGCAAAAGCGCAGGATTGCTTTAGGCCCTATTCTGCTTCCGGGCGGCAGACTGAGCCTGTGGTTAATTCTTCTTCCTGATGGGAAAATAGAGTGACCTGTGCCTGTCCCAACACCTAGAGCTAGTCTCTCATTGGTTCCCCCTCTTCCCGTTCACCCTCAGGACAAATTGCAACCTGTATGGAACAGGAGGTTAAAGGTGCTGATTCTCCAAGGAGGGAGATTGCTAGTAAAGCGGCTGGAATGGCGAACCCGAGCACAAGGAGATGAGAAATGAGGTGCGTTTTAGAAACCTTTCCCGTTCACTCGGTGGACCGTTTTCTGGGTTTCTCATGCATGTTTTCGATGTAGGAAGATGCCCTTGAACCTGGAGATTTGGGACCCATGGGATGGGTACCACGCAGTATTACTTTAAAGCGTCTGCGTTTGCTCACCCAACCTCACCAAACCTCTCAGCCCCAAGAGTGTCCACCCTTATGTCTCAATCAGCTGCGGGTCTAGATATGGTCAATCCAGGTGGCATCACAGCCCCTGAACGAATTTTGTAAGAATTTCTCTCCCTTTCACTGTCTTTGTTTCACGGGTTTTTAAAATTAATTGAGTTTTATAATGGGGTTTAGCTGCTTTTCACTGCTGTGTTTATGCAGCTTTACACCCACTTGACTCACTTACAGAGAGATATCAATACATAGGTTTTAAGATTCTTACTAGTCAGATATACTCTTGGGCGGTGAATAGGGGGTGTTGAGTCCAGTTCCCTGAGCAAGGAGTAGGTCTTGTCTATTACGTATTGGGTTCATGGAACGGTATCTGAGCTAATTTGAAACCCTTGTTTTATGCATCACCCCACCTCACCTTTCCCGTTAGGCAGCCATAGTGTGTTTTCTAACCGAGTGACTCTGTTCTGTTTTGTAATTCAGTTCAAGGGCAGCGGTTTTTACATTCCCTCTATAGGTGATATCTTATGATAAGTGTCTTTTTCTGTGTGACTTATTTGACTTAGAATCGTCGTAACTAAATCCACTCATCATGCTGCGACTAGCCTTATGACGTTGATTTCATGGCTGAGTGATATTCCATTGTACATAAGGACCACAACTTCTTTATCCATTTTTCTCTTTCCTGGGATATTTAAGGTGTAACGAAGTGGAGGTTCTTGTCAACAGAGCAGCCCTAAACTTTGGGGTGCTTGTGTCTTGCTGATTTTTAGTTTTCCCAATTTATACGCCCATGAGTGGAAGTGCCCTATGCTCTCTAAGCTGAGTTTTGTAAATGTTTCAGGACACACCGTACACTTCTCCAGAGTGGCTGTTGGCAATTTACATCCCGCCCATCAGCGTAGCAAGGCTCCCGTTTCTCCGTGGCCTGTCCTGCATTTCTGGATTTGACACTTTATTCAGCATGGCCCTTTTGACCGATGGGAAGCGAGACTTCTTTGTAGCGCTGATTTGCCTTTCCAGGTTGCTTGGTTGGCCAAAAAGGGCGTATGCGTTTTTTCCTGAATATATTCAGGAAAAAACGCATACGCCCTTTTTGGCCAAGGGCATCATTGTCGAGGTTTTGCCGCTTTTCCTGTGCTTTAAAGGCGATTCGAATCTGCCTCCTGAAATCTGTTTCCTGCAATTCTGCCTTGCTTTCAAATCCTCTTTGTTGCCTTCCCTCAATATATTTGTAGACGAGAGTTATCATTTATAAGTCTGCAGGTTTGTGAATTGCAGTGCCCCTGAGCTCCATTTTTCAACTCGCTCTCTTGGGAGCTGGCCGCAAAAGCGCAGGATTGCTTTAGGCCCTATTCTGCTTCCGGGCGGCAGACTGAGCCTGTGGTTAATTCTTCTTCCTGATGGGAAAATAGAGTGACCTGTGCCTGTCCCAACACCTAGAGCTAGTCTCTCATTGGTTCCCGGTCTTCCCGTTCACCCTCAGGACAAATTGCAACCTGTATGGAACAGGAGGTTAAAGGTGCTGATTCTCCAAGGAGGGAGATTGCTAGTAAAGCGGCTGGAATGGCGAACCCGAGCACAAGGAGATGAGAAATGAGGTGCGTTTAAGAAACCTTTCCCGATCACTCGGTGGACCATCTTCTGGGTTTCTCATGCATGTTTTCAATGTAGGAAGATGCCCTTGAACCTGGAGATTTGGGACCCATGGGATGGGTACCACGCAGTATTACTTTAAAGCGTCTGCGTTTGCTCACCCAACCTCACCAAACATCTCAGCCTCAAGAGTGTCCACCCTTATGTCTCAATCAGCTGCAGGTCTAGATATGGTCAATCCAGGTGGCATCACCGCCCCTGAACGAATTTTGTGAGAATTTCTCTCTCTTTCACTGTCTTTGTTTCACGGGTTTTTAAAATTAATTGAGTTTTATAATGGGGTTTAGCTGCTTTTCACTGCTGTGTTTATGCAGCTTTACACCCACGTGACTCACTTACAGAGAGATATCAATAGATAGGTTTTAAGATTCTTACTAGTCAGATATATTCTTGGGCGGTGAATAGGGGGTGTTGAGTCCAGTTCCCTGAGCAAGGAGTAGGTCTTGTCTATTACGTATTGGGTTTAGGGAACGGTATCTGAGCTAATTTGAAACCCTTGTTTTATGCATCACCCCACCTCACCTTTCCCGTTAGGCAGCCATAGTTTGTTTTCTAACCGTGTGACTCTGTTCTGTTTTGTAATTCAGTTCAAGGGTAGCGGTTTTTACATTCCCTCTATAAGTGATATCTTAAGATAAGTGTCTTTTTCTGTGTGACTTATTACACTTCGAATCGTCGTACCTAAATCCACTCATCATGCTGCTACTAGCCTTATGACGTTGATTTCAAGGCTGAGTGATATTCCATTGTACATAAGGACCACAACTTCTTTATCCATTTTTCTCTTTCCTGGGATATTTAAGGTGTAACGAAGTGGAGGTTCTTGTCAACAGAGCAGCCCTAAACTTTGGGGTGCTTGTGTCTTGCTGATTTTTAGTTTTCCCAATTTATACGCCCATGAGTGGAAGTGCCCTATGCTCTCTAAGCTGAGTTTTGTAAATGTTTCAGGACACACCGTACACTTCTCCAGAGTGGCTGTTGGCAATTTACATCCCGCCCATCAGCGTAGCAAGGCTCCCATTTCTCCGTGGCCTGTCCTGCATTTCTGGTTTTGACACTTTATTCAGCATGGCCCTTTTGACCGATGGGAAGCGAGACTTCTTTGTAGCGCTGATTTGCCTTTCCAGGTTGCTTGGTTGGCCAAAAAGGGCGTATGCGTTTTTTCCTGAATATATTCAGGAAAAAACGCAGACGCCCTTTTTGGCCAAGGGCATCATTGTCGAGGTTTTGCCGCTTTTCCTGTGCTTTAAAGGCGATTCGAATCTGCCTCCTGAAATCTGTTTCCTGCAATTCTGCCTTGCTTTCAAATCCTCTTTGTTGCCTTCCCTCAATATATTTGTAGACGAGAGTTATCATTTATAAGTCTGCAGGTTTGTGAATTGCAGTGCCCCTGAGCTCCATTTTTCAACTCGCTCTCTTGGGAGCTGGCCGCAAAAGCGCAGGATTGCTTTAGGCCCTATTCTGCTTCCGGGCGGCAGACTGAGCCTGTGGTTAATTCTTCTTCCTGATGGGAAAATAGAGTGACCTGTGCCTGTCCCAACACGTAGAGCTAGTCTCTCATTGGTTCCCCCTCTTCCCGTTCACCCTCAGGACAAATTGCAACCTGTATGGAACAGGAGGTTAAAGGTGCTGATTCTCCAAGGAGGGAGATTGCTAGTAAAGCGGCTGGAATGGCGAACCCGAGCACAAGGAGATGAGAAATGAGGTGCGTTTTAGAAACCTTTCCCGTTCACTCGGTGGACCATCTTCTAGGTTTCTCATGCATGTTTTCGATGTAGGAAGATGCCCTTGAACCTTGAGATTTGGGACCCATGGGATGGGTACCACGCAGTATTACTTTAAAGCGTCTGCGTTTGCTCACCCAACCTCACCAAACCTCTCAGCCCCAAGAGTGTCCACCCTTATGTCTCAATCAGCTGCGGGTCTAGATACGGTCAATCCAGGTGGCATCACAGCCCCTGAACGAATTTTGTAAGAATTTCTCTCCCTTTCACTGTCTTTGTTTCACGGGTTTTTAAAATTAATTGAGTTTTATAATGGGGTTTAGCTGCTTTTCACTGCTGTGTTTATGCAGCTTTACACCCACTTGACTCACTTACAGAGAGATATCAATACATAGGTTTTAAGATTCTTACTAGTCAGATATACTCTTGGGCGGTGAATAGGGGGTGTTGAGTCCAGTTCCCTGAGCAAGGAGTAGGTCTTGTCTATTACGTATTGGGTTCATGGAACGGTATCTGAGCTAATTTGAAACCCTTGTTTTATGCATCACCCCACCTCACCTTTCCCGTTAGGCAGCCATAGTGTGTTTTCTAACCGAGTGACTCTGTTCTGTTTTGTAATTCAGTTCAAGGGCAGCGGTTTTTACATTCCCTCTATAGGTGATATCTTATGATAAGTGTCTTTTTCTGTGTGACTTATTTGACTTAGAATCGTCGTACCTAAATCCACTCATCATGCTGCTACTAGCCTTATGACGTTGATTTCATGGCTGAGTGATATTCCATAGTACATAAGGACCACAACTTCTTTATCCATTTTTCTCTTTCCTGGGATATTTAAGGTGTAACGAAGTGGAGGTTCTTGTCAACAGAGCAGCCCTAAACTTTGGGGTGCTTGTGTCTTGCTGATTTTTAGTTTTCCCAATTTATACGCCCATGAGTGGAAGTGCCCTATGCTCTCTAAGCTGAGTTTTGTAAGTGTTTCAGGACACACCGTACACTTCTCCAGAGTGGCTGTTGGCAATTTACATCCCGCCCATCAGCGTAGCAAGGCTCCCGTTTCTCCGTGGCCTGTCCTGCATTTCTGGTTTTGACACTTTATTCAGCATGGCCCTTTTGACCGATGGGAAGCGAGACTTCTTTGTAGCGCTGATTTGCCTTTCCAGGTTGCTTGGTTGGCCAAAAAGGGCGTATGCGTTTTTTCCTGAATATATTCAGGAAAAAACGCATACGCCCTTTTTGGCCAAGGGCATCATTGTCGAGGTTTTGCCGCTTTTCCTGTGCTTTAAAGGCGATTCGAATCTGCCTCCTGAAATCTGTTTCCTGCCATTCTGCCTTGCTTTCAAATCCTCTTTGTTGCCTTCCCTCAATATATTTGTAGACGAGAGTTATCATTTATAAGTCTGCAGGTTTGTGAATTGCAGTGCCCCTGAGCTCCATTTTTCAACTCGCTCTCTTGGGAGCTGGCCACAAAAGCGCAGGATTGCTTTAGGCCCTATTCTGCTTCCGGGCGGCAGACTGAGCCTGTGGTTAATTCTTCTTCCTGATGGGAAAATAGAGTGACCTGTGCCTGTCCCAACACCTAGAGCTAGTCTCTCATTGGTTCCCCGTCTTCCCGTTCACCCTCAGGACAAATTGCAACCTGTATGGAACAGGAGGTTAAAGGTGCTGATTCTCCAAGGAGGGAGATTGCTAGTAAAGCGGCTGGAATGGCGAACCCGAGCACAAGGAGATGAGAAATGAGGTGCGTTTTAGAAACCTTTCCCGTTCACTCGGTGGACCGTTTTCTGGGTTTCTCATGCATGTTTTCGATGTAGGAAGATGCCCTTGAACCTGGAGATTTGGGACCCATGGGATGGGTACCACGCAGTATTACTTTAAAGCGTCTGCGTTTGCTCACCCAACCTCACCAAACCTCTCAGCCCCAAGAGTGTCCACCCTTATGTCTCAATCAGCTGCGGGTCTAGATATGGTCAATCCAGGTGGCATCACAGCCCCTGAACGAATTTTGTAAGAATTTCTCTCCCTTTCACTGTCTTTGTTTCACGGGTTTTTAAAATTAATTGAGTTTTATAATGGGGTTTAGCTGCTTTTCACA